>NC_092049.1:43368259-43968259 GCF_003086295.3 Arachis hypogaea | reverse complement strand
CCCAAACTGGCACAAAAACTGGCGTTCAACTCCACAAATGGCCTCTACACGTGACTTGCTTAAATCTCAGCCCCAGCACATACCAAGTGGGCCCCAGAAGTGGATCTCTGCATCACCCATCATAGTCTACTCATTTTTTGTAAACCTAGGCTACTAGTTTAGTATTTAAACAACTTTTAGAGACTTATTTTGTATCTCATGACATTTTAGATCTGAACTTTGTACTCTTTGACGGCATGAGTCTCTAAACTCCATTGTGGTATAAGCTAGAATTGATGGCGGCATTCATGAGAATCCGGAAAGTCTAAACCTTGTCTGTGGTATTCCGAGTAGGATTCAAGGATTGAATGACTGTGACGAGCTTCAAACTCCTGAAGGCTGGGCGTTAGTGACAGACGCAAAAGGATAGTAAATCCTATTCCAACCGGATCGAGAACCAACCGGTGATTAGCCGTGCTGTGACAGAGCGCGTGAGCGTATTTTTCACTGGAAGGATGGAAGGTAGCCATTGACAACGGTGATCCACCAACACACAGCTTGCCATAGGAGGACGTGCGTGCGTGAACAAGAAGACAGAGGAAAGCAGAGATTCAGAAGACAAAGCATCTCCAAAACTCCAACATATTCTCCATTACTGCACAACAAGTAACCTTTAATCCATGCTCTCTTGTTTATTTGCAATTCAACTGATAAACATAATTGACTTCCTGACTAAGATTTACAAGATAACCATAGATTGCTTCAAACCAACAATCTCCGTGGGATTCGACCCTTACTCACGTGAGGTATTACTTGGACGATCCAGTGCACTTGCTGGTCAGTGGTACGAGTTGTGAAAAGTTTGATTCACAATTTGTGAATGTAATGTCCTGCTGAAGCTTGGCTAGCCATGTCTAATCTTTTTAGACTGAAGCTTTAGACTAACATTGCATGATTCCTGGAATTCTTATTAAAAGTTTTGAATCTCTTTATTCTCTTTTCCATATAATTTTCGAAAAATAAAAAAAAATTTATAAAATCATAAAATCAAAAATATTTTTATGTCTTTTGTTTGAGTCTAGTGTCTAATTTTTAAGTTTGGTGTCAATTGCATGTCTTTCTTCTTCTTGCATTTTTTTGAATATATGTAATATGTTCTTCATTGATCTTCAAGTTGTTCTTGATGATTTCTTAGCTCTGATCTTTAAATTCTCTTGTTTTGTGTGTTTTGTTGTTTCTTACATGCACTTTCAAATTATTATAGTCCTTAGTATACAAACTTCTAAGTTTAGTGTCTTGCATGCATTGTTTATTTGATCTTAGTTGCATTTTTTATTGTTTTTCATCATTAAAAATCCAAAAATATTTTCAAAATTGTGTCTTTTCAAGTCAATAATACAGAGAATTGAAGATTCAGAACATTCAGTTGAGGAATTAAACAGAAAAAGCTGAGCGTTCAAAACGCCCAGTGAAGAAGGAAAACTGGCGTTTAAACGCCAGCCAGGGTACCTGGCTGGGTGTTTAACGCCCAAAAAGGTAGCATTTTGGGCGTTAAATGCCAGAATGGATGCCATTCTGGGCGTTTAACGCCAGGATGACACTAGAGGGAAGATTTTGTTTTTAATCCAAATTTTTTTCAAATCTTCATAATTTTTCAAAATCAAATCTTTTTCAAATCATATCTTTTCAATCATATCTCTTCAAAATCAATTTCTTTCTATTTTTTATTTTTTTTAATATTTTTGAAAATCCTTGCTACAATTAGTAATTTAATTCAAAATTTTCAAGTTGTTACTTGCCTATTAAGGAAGGATCAAATTTTAAATTCTAGAATCATATCTTCTAATTTCTTGTTAGTCAAGTAATCAACTTTAATTTTAAAACCTTCTTTTTAAAAATTGATTTTCAATCATATCTTCTCAATCATATCTTTTCAATCACATCTTTTTCAAAAATTAATTTTCAATCATATCTTTTTGATTTCTAATTTCAAAATCATTTTTCAAAAATCACTTAATTTCTTTCCCAATTTTAATTTTCGAAAATCATCAATCAAATTTTCAAAATTTCTTTTAATTATTTCAAAATCTTTTACTTTAATTTCGAAAATTCTTCTCCTTTTCTCACATCCTTCTATTTAAGGACTAACACTCCTCCACTATCAATAATTCGAACTCTATCCCTCGTGATAAGTTCGAATTCTTCTCTTTCTACCTTCTCCTTCTATTCTTCTTTTCATCTGACACTTCAAGGAATCTCTATATTGTAACATAGAGGATTCCATACTTTTTTGTTCCCTTCTCTTTCATATGAGCAGGAGCAAAGACAAAGGCATCCTTGTTAAAGCTGATCCTAAACCTGAAAGGACCTTGAAGAGAAAGCTAAGAGAAGCTAAAGCACAACTCTCTCTAGAGGGCCTAACAGAGCTCTTCAAGGAGGAAGAAGCCATGGCAGCCAAAAATAACAACAATGCCAACAATGCAAGGAAGGTGCTTGGTGACTTTACTGCACCTACTCCCGACTTCTATGGGAGAAGCATCTCAATCCCTGCCATTGGAGCAAACAACTTTGAGCTTAAGCCTCAATTAGTTTCTCTAATGCAACAAAATTGCAAGTTTCATGGACTTCCATTGGAAGATCCTCATCAGTTCTTAGCTGAATTCTTGCAAATCTGTGACACTGTCAAGACCAATGGGGTTGACCCTGAAGTCTACAGACTTATGCTCTTTCCTTTGGCTGTAAGAGACAGAGCTAGGACATGGTTGGATTCACAACCCAAAGAAAGTCTGAACTCTTGGGAAAAGCTAGTCAATGCCCTCTTGGCAAAGTTCTTTCCACCTCAAAAATTGAGCAAGCTTAGAGTGGAAGTCCAAACCTTCAGACAGAAGGAAGGAGAATCCCTCTATGAAGCTTGGAAAAGATACAAGCAATTGATCAGAAGGTGTCCTTTGGATATGCTTTTAGAATGGAGCATCATAGGTATCTTCTATGATGGTCTGTCTGAACTGTCCAAGATGTCATTGGACAGCTCTGCTGGAGGATCTCTTCATCTGAAGAAGATGCCTGTAGAAGCTCAGGAACTCATTGAGATGGTTGCAAATAACCAATTCATGTACTTCTGAAAGGAACCTTGTGAATAATGGGACAAATCAGAAGAAAGGAGTTTTTGAGATTGATACTCTGAATGCCATACTGGCTCATAATAAAATATGTACTCAGCAATTCAATATGATTTCTCAAAGTCTGTCTGGAATGCAAGCTGCACCAGGCAGTACTAAGGAAGCTTCCCCTGAAGAAGAAGCTTATGATCCTGAGAACCCAGCAATGGAAGAGGTGAATTACATGGGAGATTCCTATGGAAACACCTATAATCCTTCATGGAGAAATCATCCAAATCTCTCATGGAAGGACCAACAGAGGCCTCAACATGGCTTCAATAACAATAATGGTGGAAGAAACAGGTTTAGCAATAGCAAGCCTTTTCCATCATCTTCTCAGCAACAGATAGGGGATTCTAAGCAGAGCTACTCTGACTTAGCAACCATAGTCTCTGATCTAATTAAAACCACTCAAAGTTTCATGACTGAAACAAGGTCCTCCATTAGAAATTTGGACGCACAAGTGGGTCAGCTGAGTAAGAAAGTTACTGAACTCCCTCCTAGTACTCTCCCAAGCAATACAGAAGAGAATCCAAAGAGAGAGTGCAAGGCCATAAACACGTCTCACATGGCCGAACCTGGAGAGGAGGAAGAGGCAGTGATCTCCACTGAGGAAGACCTCAATGGACGTCCACTGGCCTCCATGGAATTCCCTGATGAGAAACTATGGGAATCTGAGGCTCACACAGAGACCATAGAGATTCCATTGAATTTACTCCTGCCATTCATGAGCTTTGATGAGTATTTTTCCTCTAAAGAGGATGAAGATGTTACTGAAGAGCATGTTGCTAAGTACCTTGGAGCAATCATGAAGCTAAACGCCAAATTATTTGGTAATGAGACTTGGAAGAATGAACCTCCATTGCTCACTAAAGAACTGAATGACTTGACTAGACAGAAATTACCTCTGAAGAGACAATATCCTGAGAAGTTCTCAATACCTTGTACCATAGGCACCATGACCTTTGAGAAGGCTCTGTGTGACCTAGGGTCAAGTATAAACCTCATGCCTCTCTCTATAATGGAGAAGCTAGGGATCATTGAGGTACAAGCTGCAAGAATCTCAATGGAGATGGCAGACAATTCAAAAAATTAGGCTTATAAACTTGTAGAGGATGTCTTGGTAAAGGTTAAAGACCACTACATCCCTGCTGATTTCATAATCCTAGAGGTTGGGAAGTGTGTGGATGAATCCATCATCCTTGGCAGACCCTTCCTAGCCACAGCAAAAGCTGTAATTGATGTTTACAGAGGAGAATTGATCATTCAAGTGAATGAAGACTCACTTGTGTTTAAAGCTCAAGGATATCCCTCTGTAACCATGGAGAGGAAGCATGAAGAGCTTCTCTCAATACAGAGTCAGACAGAGCCCCCACAGTCAAACTCTAAGTTTGGTGTTAGGAGGCCACAACCAAACTTTAAGTTTGGTGTTGAACCCCCACATTCAAACTCTAAGTTTGGTGTTGGGAGGTTCCAACATTGCTCTAAACATCTGTGAGGCTCCATGAGAGCCCACTGTCAAGCTATAGACATTAAAGAAGCGCTTGTTGGGAGGCAACCCAATCTTTAATTATCTATGTTAAATTTTTATTTTCTTTTGTTATTTTATGTTTTCTGTAGATTGATGATCATGTTAAGTCACAAAAACAATTGAAAAAGTAAAAACATACTGAAAAACAGAATAAAAATAGAACACCTAGAGGAAAAACTTACTGGCGTTTAAACGCCAGTAAGGGTAGCAGAATGGGCGTTAAACGCCCAGTCTGGCACCATTCTGGGCGTTTAACGCCAGAAATAGGCACCAGACTGGCGTTTAACGCCAGGAATGGGCAAGAAGTTGGCGTTAAATGCCAGAAATGGGCAGCAGCCTGGCGTTTAACACCAGGATTGGCAGAAAGGGGCATTTTTGTACGCCACTTGGTGCAGGGATGAGATATCCTTGAGACCTCAGGATTTGTTGACACCACAGGATCCCACCTACCCCACCTCTCTCTCTCTTCTTCACCCATTCACCAATCACCTCAATACGTCTTCCCCAAAAACCCCTCACCTATCAAATCCCACCATTCTCTTCACCACTCACATCCATCCTTCATAAAACCCCACCTACCTCACCATTCAAATTCAAACCACTTTAACACCCAAACCCACCCATAATGGCCGAACCGTACCCCCCTCTCCACTCCTATATAAACCCATCTTCACTCCTTCATTTTCACACAACATACACACTACTTCTCCCCTTTGGCCAAAACACTAAGCCCCCTCCATCTCCTCTATTTCTTCTTCTTCTACTCTCTTCTTTCTTCTTTTGCTCGAGGACGAGCAAACTTTCTAAGTTTGGTATGGTAAAAGCGTTGCTTTTTGTTTTTCCATAACCATTTATGGCACCTAAGGCCGGAGAAACCTCTAGAAAGAGGAAAGGGAAGGCAAAAGCTTCCACCTCCGAGTCATGGGAGATGGAGAGATTCATCTCAAGGGTGCACCAAGACCACTTCTATGAAGTTGTGGCCAAGAAGAAGGTGATCCCCGAGGTCCCTTTCAAACTCAAAAAGGGTGAATATCCGGAGATCCGACATGAGATTCGAAGAAGAGGTTGGGAAGTTCTCACCAACCCTATTCAACAAGTCAGAATCTTAATGGTTCAAGAGTTCTATGCCAATGCATGGATCACCAAGAACCATGATCAAAGTGTGAACCCGGACCCAAAGAATTGGCTTACAATGGTTTGGGGGAAATGCTTAGATTTTAGTCCGGAGAATGTAAGGTTGGCATTCAACTTGCCCAGGATGCAAGGAGATGCACACCCCTACACTAGAAGGGTCAACTTTGATCAAAGGTTGGACCAAGTCCTCATAGACATCTGTGAAGAGGGCGCTCAATGGAAGAGAGATTCAAGAGGGAAGCCGGTTCAACTAAGAAGGCATGACCTCAAGCCCGTGGCTAGGGGATGGTTGGAGTTCATCCAATGCTCAATCATTCCCACTAGCAACCGGTCTGAAATTACTATTGACCGGGCTATCATGATCCATAGCATCATGATTAGGGAGGAAGTAGAAGTTCATGAAGTTATATCCTAAGAACTCTACAAGGTGGCGGACAAGTCCTCTACTTTGGCAAGGTTAGCCTTCCCTCATCTCATTTGTCACCTCTGCAATTCAGCTGGAATTGACATAGAGGAAGACATCCTCATTGATGAGGATAAGCCCATCACTAAGAAAAGGATGGAGAAAACAATAGATCCCACTCATGGACATGAGGAAATTCCTCACCATGAAATCCCTGAGATGCCTCAAGGGATTCATTTTCCTCCACAAAACTATTGGGAGCAAATCAACACCTCCCTAGGAGAATTAAGTTCCAACATGGGACAACTAAGGGTGGAGCACCAAGAGCATTCCATCCTCCTCCATGAAATTAGAGAAGACCAAAGAGTCATGCGAGAGGAGCAACAAAGGCAAGGAAGAGACATTGAGGAGCTCAAGCACTCCATAAGATCTTCAAGAGGAAGAACTAGCCGCCATCACTAAGGTGGACCTGTTTTTTAATTTCCTTGTTCTTTATTTCTCTATTTTTCGAAAATTATGCTTTATGTTTATCTATGTTTGTGTCTTTATTACATGATCATTAGTGTCTTAGTGTCTATGCCTTGAAGTTATGAAAATGAATCCATCACCTTTCTTAAATAAAAAATGTTTTTAATTGAAAAAAAAAAGAAGTCATGAATTTCAAATTTTAAAACAGTTTAATTATTTTGATGTGGTGGCAATACTATTGTTTTTCTGAATGAATGCTTGAACAGTGCATATTTTTTGAATTTGTTGATTCATGAATGTTAAAATTGTTGGCTCTTGAAAGAATGATGGAAAAGGAGAAATGTTATTTGATAATCTGAAAATTCATAAAATTGATTCTTGAAGCAAGCAAAAGCAGTGAAAAGCTTGCAGACAAAAATATATATGCGAAAAAAATGAATGAAAAAAATGCGAAAAAAAAAAGAAAAAAAAAAAGAGAAAGAAAGAAAAAGAAAAAGCAAGCAGAAAAAGCCAATAGCCCTTTAAACCAAAAGGCAAGGGTAAAATAAAAAGGATCCAAGGCTTTGAGCATCAGTGGATAGGAGGGCCCACAGGAATAAATTCCTGGCCTAAGCGGCTAAAACAAGCTGTCCCTAACCATGTGCTTGTGGCGTGAAGGTGTCAAGTGAAAACTTGAGACTGAGCGATTAAAGTCGTGGTCCAAAAGCAAAAAGAGTGTGCTTAAGAGCTCTGGACACCTCTAATTGGGGGACTCTAGCAAAGCTTAGTCACAATCTGAAAAGGTTCACCCAGTTATGTGTCTGTGGCATTTATGTATCCGGTGGTAATACTGGAAAATAAAATGCTTTGGGTCACGGCCAAGACTCATAAACTAGCTGTGTTAGAGAATCAACATACTTAACTAGGAGAATCAATAACACTATCTGGATTCTGAGTTCTTATAGAAGCCAATCATTCTGAACTTCAAAGGAAAAAGTGAGATGCCAAAACTGTTCAGAAGCAAAAAACTAAAAGCCCCGCTCATCTAATTAATACTGATCTTCATAGATGTTTTTGGAATTCATTGTATATTCTCTTCTTTTTATCCTATTTGATTTTCAGTTGCTTGGGGACAAGCAACGAGTTAAGTTTGGTGTTGTGATGAGCGGATAACTTATACGCTTTTTGGCATTGTTTTTAGTATATTTTAGTTAGTTTTTATTATATTTTTATTATTTTTTAAATAAAAATCACATTTCTGGACTTTACTATGAGTTTGTGTATTTTTCTATGATTTCAGGTATTTTCTGGCTGAAATTGAGGGACTTGAGCAAAAATCTGATTCAAAGGCTGAAAAAGGACTGCAGATGCTGTTGGATTCTGACCTCCCAGCACTCGAAGTGGATTTTCTGGAGCTACAGAAGCCCAATTGGCATGCTATCAATTGTGTTGGAAAGTAGACATCCTGGGCTTTCCAGAAATACATAATAGTCCATACTTTGCTCAAGATTTGATGGCCCAAACCGGCGTTCCAAGTCAGCTTAAGAATTCTGGCGTCAAATGCCAGAACTGGCACAAAAGCTGGAGTTAAACGCCCAAACTGGCACAAAAGTTGGCGTTTAACTCCAAGAAAAGTCTCTACACATGAAAGCTTCAATGCTCAGCCCAAGCACACACCAAGTGGGCCCGGAAAAAGATTTCTGCATTAATTACCTATTTCTGTAACCCTAGGCTACTAGTTTTCTATAAATAGGACCTTTTGCTATTGTATTTTAAAGACTTTTACAAAGACTTTTACAAAGATACTTTTACAAAAAGACTTTGATAGACCTTTTCACGTTTGGGGGCTGGCCTCATGGCCATGCCTAGACCTTATTCTTATGTATTTTCAACGGTGGAGTTTCTACACACCATAGATTAAGGTGTGGAGCTCTGCTGTTCTTCATGAATTAATGCAAAGTACTATTATTTTTCAATTCAACTCAAGTCTATTTCTTCTCCAAGATATTCGTTCGCACCCAAGAACATGATGAATGTGATGATTATGTGACACTTATCACCATTCAAACCTATGAACGCGTGCCTGACAACCACTTCCGTTCTACATGCAAACAAGATTGAATGTGTATCTCTTGGGTTTCTAATCAAAGATTAGAACCTTCGTGGTATAGGCTAGAATTATTGGCAGCCTTTCCTGAGATCCGGAACGTCTAAACCTTGTCTGTGGTATTCTAAGTAGGATCTGGGAAGGGATGACTGTGACGAGCTTCAAACTCGCGAGTGTTGGGCGTGTCACAGACGCAAAAGGATCAATGGATCCTATTCCAACATGATCGAGAACCGACAGATGATTAGCCGTGCGGTGACAGCGTGCGTAGAATATTTTCACTGAGAGGACGGGAAGTAGCCATTGACAACGGTGATACCCAACATAAAGCTTGCCATGGAAAGGAGTATGCATGATTGGAAGAGGGCAATAGGAAAGCAGAGGTTCAGGAGGAACAAAGCATCTTCATACGCTTATCTGAAATTCCTACCAGTGAATTACATAAGTATCTCTATCTCTATCTTTATTTTATGTTTTATTTATCTTTAATTATCAATCCTCCATAACCATTTAAATCTGCCTGACTGAGATTTACAAGATGACCATAGCTTGCTTCAAGCCGACAGTCTCCGTGGGATCGACCCTTACTCACGTAAGGTATTACTTGGACGACCCAGTGCACTTGCTGGTTTGTTGTGCGGAATTGTGACAAAGTGTGATTCATGTTTGAGAGCTCCAAGTCTTTAGCGCCATTGTTGATGATCACAATTTCGTGCACCAATGGAGCTTATTGGAGTTTCAAGCATTGGTGGAAGTTCCAAGATGAATTCAAGCACAAGCCGCCTTGATGAGAGCTCCCCATAAGTCCAACTTAAGGACAATAAACAAAAGCGCTAGGTGGGAGACACCCCACCATAGTAACATTTATCCTTATTTTTCTTTTGTAAATATTGGTAAAATTAGTTTAATTTCATGTTTAGTTTTCTTTGTTTAGTTTATTTAGTAGTCTAGTATGTTAAATAAGGTTTTATGGTGTTTTGGTAGCTGTTTGGATGTTTGGAATGCTTGGTTCGGTGCTAGAAATTGGAAAATTTTTAAAAACAGAGCACTCAGTCACGCATACATGTCACCCATGTGTACGCGTTACCCCAAGTTTCCAACTGCTCATGCGTACGCCCCCCATATAAAATTAATGAATCCGTTCTTTTGGCAAGCGCACCAAAAATATCGTCAAGTAATAACCCACCAGGAGTGGGATCGTATCCACAGAGATTGGCATATTTGAGCAATTTTAATCAATGGGTGAGTTAGTCAAGCAGATCAAAATATATCGTGATTGCAGAATTGTAAATGAGCAGAAATATAAATGACTCAAAAGTAAAGATAAGCAATAAAGTGCAGGAAAGGAAATGATAATAATGTAAAGTGCAGAAACATAAATGACTTAATTATAAATGGGAATGGGGAATAACAGAATGTAAAGAAAGCTATACAGAATGTGGAAGATAAGAATAGGGGGAATTCATTGGGATCAGGAGATGTTATTCTCTTTGGATTAAATCCAGCTCATCTCATCTTCAATCATGCAACTCATTGACCTCTTGGCAATCATGATTGATTGAACCCCAATCCCTTGGTGATTCAATCTCTCAGATCTTGATCAATAGCCAATTCCTTGGTCTAATTGCTCATGAAGAGAGATATGCTTGGTCCCTGATTATACCACACATCATCATAGGTCCAAGTAGAGGGAGGATTATATGTCACCACATCCAAACACCAAAACCCAGATCATACTCAAGTGTGAGAAGGGATTTCTAGCATGGTTTCATGTTTCCTTTTCCAAGGTTCCCATGAAACCCATTTTGCATTCAACCTCTTTCCCAAGATAATTGAACACTAACATTAAAACGAAATTCCTTCTAGCAAATCAAAGAGAAGATGAAGAGAAGAAGAATTTCACTATCATTAATCCATCAAGTACAACAGAGCTCCTTCTCTCAATGAGAGGGAATTTAGCTACTCATAGCTTAGAGAAAAGTACAATAGATGGAAGAAGATGATGTGAAAAGTAAATCTAACTATACTTCAATAGAGCTACTACTCAACAACCCAACAACCCCTTCTCAGGACTTTCAGGGGTTATTTATACTACTCCTAGTACTAGAATAAAGAAAATACAAAAGAGAAAAGAAAAATACAATTTGGAGGGAAACTAGCCAGCACCAAACCAGGGGACAATAATAGAAGCCTCATCCAGGAAATGCTACAGAACCCGTCAATCTTGGAAGAGGAAAAAGTCCTAGCCATAACAAGTCAGGACCAAGGATGGATGACCCCCATAATTAACTACCTCAAAGCAGAAACACTCCCCACAAAAGAAAAGGAGGCAAAGAGGTTAAAAAGGGAAGCACAGTACTACACTTTCATAAACAACATCCTGTACAAAAGAGGGATCTCAATACCATTACTAAAATGTGTACCGACCAACAACACAAAGGAAGTGCTAGAAGAAGTACACGGCGGCATTTGCGGCAATCATCTCGGAGCACGAGCTCTCGCCAAAAAAGTACTCCAGGCGGGATTTTATTGGCCAACTCTACAGAAAGAAGCTACAGAATTTGTAAAGACATGTCCACCATGTCAGAAACATGCCAACTTTCACATCGCCTCGCCAGAAGAGCTCATCAGCGTAACTTAGCCTTGGCCGTTTGCAAAATGGGGACTTGATCTTCTCGGACCCTTCCCCCAGGGATCAGGACAAGTTAAATTCCTCATAGTAGGGGTAGACTATTTCACAAAGTGGATCGAGGCAGAGCCCCTAGCCAACGCTACTGCTCAAAGAAGCCAGAAATTCCTATATAGAAACATTGTCACAAGGTTTGGGGTTCCAAACTCCATCACCACAGACAATGGCACTCAATTCACAGATGCAGGCTTCAGAAAATTAGTAGCCGACTTGAACATAAAGCACCAGTACACCTCCGTGGAACATCCGCAAGCCAATGGACAGGCTGAAGCTGCCAACAAAGTCATATTGGCCGGGTTAAAACGGAGATTACAAGACGCAAAGGGAGCTTGGGCAGAAGAGCTTCCACAAGTTCTATGGGCATATCGAACGACACCACACTCCACCACAAGTTAGCATACGGAATAGAGGCGATGATTCCAGTAGAGATTGAGGAAAGATCACCCAGAGTGGTTCATTACAATGAGGGAGCAAACTCCCAACTTCAGAGGGAAGAGCTCGACCTACTACCTGAAATCCAAGAAAGAGCTCGGATCAGGGAAGAAGCACTAAAACGTCGAATGGCTTCTAGATATAATCAAAGGGTAGTGCCGAGAAGTTTCGCAGAGAATGATCTCATCCTAATTCGAAATGATATTGGAACAACTCGACCAGGAGAAGGAAAGTTGGCAGCAAACTGGAAAGGACCCTACCGAGTTGTAGAAGTACTTGGGAAGGGCTACTACAGACTGTCCGAACTCGATGGACGAGAGCTTCCCAGATCATGGCACGCCTACAACCTAAGAAGGTACTACAGCTAGAAAGAGTAAAAGATCTCACTATTGGATGCACTCTTTTTCCTAAAAGGGTTTTTTAATGAGGCACCAAGTTGAGACTCAGACACTATCCGACTTAAAAGGGATGAAAAATTCCCACACATATATGTTTGCACTTTCCTTTGAATAAAATATATATTTTAGATATTCTACAACTTTCCAAGACGCATTAATCTGAAGCATTCATCGTCCGATTATAAAGCAACAGATCGGCATAAAGTGAAAAATAATTTCACTGCACGATCACGATAAAGACAATCGTCCGATAAAGGTGAAAACGCGATTCACCTAAAAGACGATCTAAAGATAGCAACCACCTTCTACAAATCGGCAAAGATGAACACTGAATAATGTAAGAAGTTATCGAAAGTGATCCGAAAAAGAACCTGACGAGGTCTTATGGATTGCTAAATAATAACTTAAAGACTAGCCGACGTTAAGAAGTCGGACCAAGTTAACCCAAGTTATAAGTAAACCCTGGAAAGAGGTCTGGCCAACCCTATTAAAGAGGATTACTTTAACTTAGAAGGGCCCAACATGACAAAGTCAGCCCAAAATGAAAAGTTATAAAAGTAGTCCCTGAAAGAGACCTGACAAAGGTCCAAAAAAGAGGACTACAAAAATAACTTAGAAAGAGGACGACGCAAAGAAGTCGACCTCCTACAAACAAGTTATAAAAGTAATCCCTGAAAGAGATCTGACAAAGATCCAAGAAAGAGGATTACAAAAATAACTTAAAAGAGATCGACATAATGAAGTCGGTCCCCTACAACAAACAAGTTATAAAAGTAATCCCTGAAAGAGATCTGACAAAGATCCAAGAAAGAGGATTACAAGAATAACTTAGAAGAGATCGACATAATAAAGTCGGTCCCCTACAACAAACATGTTATAAAAGTAATCCCTGAAAGAGATCCGACAAAGATCCAAGAAAGAGGATTGCAAAAATAACTTAGAAGAGATCGACATAACGAAGTCGGTTTCCTACAACAAACAAGTTATAAAAGTAATCTCTGAAAGAGACCTGACCAAGGTCCAAAAAAGAGGATTACTAAAAATAATCGAGAAAAGATCGACATGACGACGTCGGTCAACTACTTGGAAAAGGACAAAGAAGTCGGTCATAGATTGCTAATTGGATCCACGCATCTACGACCTCCAAGTACAAAGCAGTTCAAAGAGGATGAGCAACAAGGCTTCAACATTCTCGAAACATATAAAAGCTAAGACAGGCGAAAGCAAGCATGACATAAAATAACAAAGCTTCAGGGTCAGACCCAAAAGCTTAGAAGATACTCGTTGTGTTTTTCAAAATAATGGGTTGCTAAACAAGAAACCAGAAAGAGTGTCTGCAAAATAAACCAACCACGAAATAAAGAGTTTTAAAGCCCACAAGCCGGGCCAACTACACAAATATCCAAAATAAATCAGCTAAAGATTAGAAGACTTTTCAGCAGCATCAGTCTGAGGAGAAGGAGGGCGAGCCTGGAGAGGAACAGCATCCACAGTACCATCATCCCGGTTTAAGATCTGGCAGTCAGGATCAGAAGCGGGAGGGCCGACCTCGGCAGGAAGAACAGCAGGAGCTGACACATTGGCAGAAGACACAGGGAGGGGATCGGCATCATCATCATCCTCGTCATCAGGGACAATCTTACCATCCCTGACAACATTATCCAAGCTGAAGAGAGTAAGGTTGGCCTCGAGAACTCTGGAAGACATCTCTACAATGTTATTGCGAGAAGACATGAGGCCAACTAATCCTACAATAAGAAAAGAAGATTGGATTACTAAAAAGCATCTCGGGCAAAGGGCAAAACAACTCGACCAATATGATACAGAAGAACAAACAGAAAAGGAAAACCCCAAGACTCAAACCAAAGTCCTGGGGCATCCTTTGGAGGCAGTAACAAAGCAAGGTTTCTGGAAAAATCTACAGCTTACGTCTCGGCTCCCCCCAAACAAGAAAAGAAGATTTTCAAACAGCAAGTATAAAAGTTTAAAAAGTAATCAAAGCCACTATCTTTTTACAGTCTATCAGCAAAAAAGCTTCGACAACATCAAACACGCCAAACGGAAACCATCAAAGGCGCAACCTTTTTCAGAATCAGACAAAAAAGCAATCTTCAAACATAGCGAGGAAAAGATGCAGATTTTCTGGGTATTGGTATCAGATAGAAACAACAGAACATGCAAAAAGCCCTAAAAAGCATCAAGCAACAAGAAAGGCAAAAAGGATCATGCAGAAGATGAAGAAACTCCTAGAACACACATTTCAACAACAATTAGGCGCGACAAAAACAGAAAGATCCAAACTTTCTTTAAAAGCAAAATCAAAACCTCATCACAAAGCCAAAACAACGAAAAGAAAAAGAAAATACGAATGGAACTAACCTGGAAAGGGAAAAAGCTTCAAGGGAAAAAAGGAGACGTGAAAATGAAAGCTGCCCAGAAAAATCGCCTAGCGACGCCGCAACGCAAGAAAAGCATAAATGTGGACGAAAGACAGAGAGCGAGAGAACAAAGGAAGAAATTACGAAAAGAGCGAAAAAGAGAAACCGTTTCTGGGTTTTCGAAAATCAAAATAAAGAGCCAAAGGAAAACGGGGTAATTAATACTAATTAATGAAAGTATTAAACCCTCACACGTTCCCAAAGCGCTGATATAAAAGCGCGCGCTTTTAGAGGAAAACGTTCTACATTCAAAAGTCGCTACAAAGGAATCGACGAAATGCTTGAGTTCGGCTTCATTAGGGAAAGACCGAAGTCAAGGACTCGCCCCCAAAACAAAAGAAGACCAAGCTCAAGCAGGGGCACTGTTCATACCCTGGGTCGAGCTGTCCGACCCAACATGTTCGATGATAAAGCGACCGACCTATTTAGGTCAGGCTATCTGACCTCTTCTCAAAGGAGTCGGCCAAATCAACAGGAAAGCCCAGTAAAGGGCCGAAATAGAGGAACACGACCCACATCCAAAGGAGGCAATCCAAGCCTATAGAGATAAAGGCGGTTCCCTTAAAGATAAGCTGACTTCACTCAAGATAAGATAAGATAACTAACTTATCTTATCAGAAAGGTCAGCCCACACTACTATAAATACACTGGAGCACCCAGGTAAAACTTATACTCTGATTCTACATAAAAACCTGTTTAATACCCATGCTAACTTAAGCATCGGAGTCTCTTGCAGGTACCCCCCACCCTCCGGTGATGAAGGATCAGCAGTGCAGCCAGTCCAACAAATCGGACACGACAGCTCCGGCCGCCACCCACCAGCCGGACACGTCATCTCCGACCAGTACAGAAGATCTCGTCCGAGATTGACCTACAGTTTCAGGTAACCCTCGGAACATTTTCTCTGTTTGATCTTTACATTTTCTTGTTTCGTGTCTTTTCTTATTTTTCATATGCATTTTCAAATTGTTAGTGTCCCTAGTACAAAAGTTCTTAAGTTTGGTGTCTTGCATGTCTTTCTTTTCTTCAAAATTTTCAAAAATATGTGATGCCAGGGCATTTTGGCCAATTTCACTGACCTTTTTTTTACTATTTTTGGGTAGTTTCATGCATTTTCTTAGTTAATAAGCAAGTTTTGGGTAGATAATCACTTACATCTTGATTCAAGCAAACATTATGAATTTTATATGATTTTATGAGAATTATGCATGAATTGAATGGTAAAATGGATGATGCATGATCTCATGAGTTAGAACCTAGCTTTGATGCACTTTACTTGCTTGATTTTAGGACGAAGGAAGCAAGAAAGATGCCACGTTAATAGCCACATTAGTCTAACTAACGTGACCATTAACATTGAATGGGAGCTAGCTTGCAACGTTAATGAGAAAGTGATCGCCAGTAACGCCTTCGTGAGCCATCATAACCCACGTTAGTTGCCACGTTAACTACATTAACGTGGAAGCTAACGTAGATGAGAAGTAAAGCTCCAACGTTAGTGGTAAAACTGAATACCACTAACGTTGGAAAAAGGGGCACACTTAGCCACGTTAAGAGTCACGTTAATTACATTAACATGAACTCTAACGTGGAAGGAACAAAGAAGTGCCAACGTTAGTGACACTCACCTTTGTCACTAACGTTGGACCAAGCCACTATTAGCCACGTTAGTTGCCACGTTAATTACATTAACATGGAAGCTAACGTGGAGGAAAGGAATGATGAGCCAACGTTAGTGACACTCACCTTTGTCACTAACGTTGGATATGGCAATCACCACCACGTTAGTGGCCACGTTAATACAATTAACGTGAGGCACTAACGTGAGAAGGGGCGTTTGGAGCGTTAGTGACAAAGATAAGTGTCACTAATGCTCTCGAAGCTGAGGCATGCCCAGGTTAGGGGTCACGTTAGCTATACTAACATGGACTCTAACGTAGGGAGGAAGGGCAACAAGCAAACGTTATTGGAAAAGGTGAATGCCAATAACGTTTGTGAAGGACCAAGAGGCAATGTTAGTGGTCACGTTAGTGCCACTAACGTTGAAGTTAACGTGGACCATCTTGGGTTAGGAACGTTAGTGAAAAAGGTGATCGTCACTAACGTTCTCGAACCCACATTTTCACTTAACGTTAATACCACTAACGTCCTAACTAACGTCCACGCCTAACTCACACTTTCTCTGCAAGCAAAGCTGAGCCCACTGAAGACTGCAACTGCTTCAACTAAAGATCCAAAGGCCCATATCCAAGACTTGAAGAGCCAACTAGAAGATCAGAAGAGTAGTATATATAGGAGTAGTTTTGAACTAGTAGGGGAGCTTTTTGGCATTTTGGAGAACTACACTCTGTATATTTTACTTTCTCTGCAACTTCTAGTTTTAGTTTTTCATAATGTACTTTACACTTACGCTTTCCATTCCCAGAGCTATGAACAACTAAACCCCTTTCATTGGGTTAGGGAGCTCTGTTGTAATTTGATGGATCAATAATAGTTTTCATTATTCTTCTTCTTTCTTTTCTCTTGATTTTACTAGAAAGCTTTCAATCTTCATCTTATTGGGTAGTTATCTTGGAAAAGAAGCTATTCATACTTGGATCTCTTCGGACCTTGGAAGAGGAATGAAGAGATCATGCTAGAAATGCTTTCTCATGTTGGACCAAATTGGGGTTTGGATGGATATGGTGACATATAATCCTACCAATACTTTGATTTGGGAATGCATGTGGTATAATCAGTGACCATATTTCATCTATTCTCATGAGCAATTAGACCAAGGAATTGGCTATTGATCAAGATTTGAGAGATTGGGTTGCCAAGGAATTGGAATCCAATCACTTAAGATTGCTAAGGAGATCAATGAATGCATTGATTGAGGAAGAGATGAGAATGAACTTGATCCGGAGAATACAACATCTCCTGAGCCCAATGAATCCCCGCTTCTGATCTTACCCATTCTCTTTACTTTCTGCCATTTACTTTTATGTTCATTTCCCCAATTCCTCATTTAAGATTCTGCAGTTTACTTTCCGCCATTTACATTTTGCTCTTTATTTCCAGCATTTACATTTTATATTATTTACTTTCCCGCCATTTATGTTTCTACAACTCTCAACTCAATTTCTGCTTAGCTCAACTAGAACATTCCTCTGATTAAAGTTGCTTGACCAATCAATCCCTGTGGGATTCGACCTCACTCTATTGTGAGTTTTTACTTGATGACAATTCGGTATACTTGCCAGGGGGAAAATTGTTGAGAGACAAGTTTCCGTGCATCAAGTTTATGGCGCCATTGCCGGGGATTGATTTTGTATCAACAATGATTAAATTGGTGGATAAATAGATTGAGCATTTTTCTTTTTTTTTTATTTAATTTCTGTTTGATTGATTCACTTTCAGTTTCAGTTATTTTCTTCCTGTTACCCCTACCCGTATGTGGTGTTCTCTTATTTGTTACAATTTAGTTCACTAACCCACTAACTGTTTGATATATTGAATCACTCACACTAACAGCATTTTTAATAAGAATACTCTCTACCTCCCTTTTGCTTTGGCCTTGTTGGTTGTATGACAGGTAGAAGAAGCGGGGCTTCAACTTATTTTGATTCTGAACCTGAGAGGACCTTCCTTAGATTAAGGATGGAAGCAAGAGGAAAGAGAGTTGTTGGTGCTGAGGAAGAGGAAGAGTACTTTGAACCAGACATGGATGAGAATATGGAGAACCATCATGAAGAAAAGGCTCACAACCATGGCAGAGAAGGTCTAGCGCATCATGCTAAGCAAGAAAAAAGAGTTCTGGGATCTTACATAAACCCAAACCCAGGAAACTGTGGAAGTAGCATCCAAAAGCCAACCATACATGCCAATAACTTTGAACTAAAGCCACAACTCATCACCCTTGTTCAGAACAACTGTTCATTTGGAGGAAGTGTCCAAGAAGACCCCAATCAACATCTCACCACATTTCTGAGGATATGTGATACTGTGAAGTCTAATGGTGTTCATCCTGACACCTATAGACTACTTTTGTTTCCCTTCTCACTCAAGGATAAAGCATCTAAATGGTTGGAATCCTTCCCGAAGGAGAGTTTAACAACCTGGAAAGATGTGGTAAACAAATTCTTGGCGAGATTCTATCCTCCTCAAAGAATCAACAGGTTGAGAGCTGAGATACAAACCTTCAGGCAACAAGATGGTGAAACTCTATATGAAGCATGGGAGAGGTTTAAGGACTTGACAAGAAGGTGCTCGCCAGATATGTTCAATGAATGGGTGCAGTTACACATTTCCTATGAAGGTCTTTCTTATGAATCAAAGAAGGCAGTAGACCACTCATCTGGGGGATCTCTGAACAAGAAGAAGACCATTGAAGAAGCCATAGATGTCATTGAGACTGTAGCTGAAAATGACTACTTCTATGCTTCTGAAAGAGGCAACACTAGAGGAGTGATGGAGCTAAACAACGTGGATGCACTGCTTGCCCAAAACAAGATGATCACCAAGCAGCTGGCTGATCTTACCAAGAAGATGGAGAGGAACCAAGTAGCAGCAATCACCACCTCGTCAGCAACCCAAGAAGGAGTGAATGCAGAAGCAGAGGGTGATCAGGAACAAGCCAACTACATTGGAAATTCACCTAGGCAGACCCATGATCCATACTCCAAAACTTATAATCCTGGTTGGAGAAACCACCCAAACTTTGGGTGGGGAAATCAACAAGATCAAGGCCAAGATCAGAGACGTCACAACCCCAACAACAATGCGGCTCACCAATATTCCACACAGAGATCATATTAGCACCCACCTAACAACACATCTCAACATCCATACCAAAACCAAAATGGCCCTTTCCAGCCCTCCAATCTCAACTCACAATCATCCAAAGATAGACTCTCAAGGATTGAGACTCTACTTGAAGGCATATGTAAGGAACTCCAAGATAACAAGGTGTTCAAGGAGGAGGTGCAGGCCAATATCAAAAATCAAGGAGACACCATTAAGAGGCTAGAATTTCAAGTGGGATACCTCTCTAAGAAGATTCCCAAACCTACTGACAGCTTCCCAAGTGACACAGAGAAAAACCCAAGAGGTGAAGCAAAGAAAGTAAGATGGGAAGAATGCAAGATGGTCACTATAAGTGATAGAGAGACTGAGGAAGAGCTGAACAAACCCTTCAAACACTATGGAGATACTTCAGCAGAGAAGCAGGAAGAGGGTCACCAAGAAACCAAAATTACACAGAAGGAGATGCTGAAACTCTATGCACCTTTTCGCCAAAGACTCAAGGGTGGTGTAGAAAAGAGAATATACTCAAAGTTCCTTGATATGTTTGCATCTCTCCATGTAAACATACCATTCATCAAAGCTCTCCAACAAATGCCCTCATACATTAAGTATATGAAGGCGCTGCTGACCAAGAAAAGCTCACTCAAAGGAGGGCAAACAATAGTGATGAATAAGGAGTGCAGTGCTCTCATTCAACCAGAGTTGCCTACAAAAAGGAAGGATCCAGGGAGTTTTCACATCCCTTGTGCCATAGGAGAAATAATGTTTGATAAAGGACTCTGTGACCTGGGAGCAAGCATCAACTTAATGCCTTTATCCCTTATGAAGAAGCTGCAGATCAATGAGCTAATGCCCACAAACGTAGTCATCAGGCTGGCTGACAAAACTCAAAAACAAGCAGTAGGAGTGGTTGAAAACGTGTTGGTGAAGGTTGGGAACTACTTCCTTCCCACAGACTTTGTCATATTGGAAATGGAAGAGAGTCACCTTCACCCAATCATATTGGAAAGACAATTCCTAGCTACAGCCAGAGCGCTCATAGATGTGGAGCGAGGAGAGTTAATACTGAGGATACATGACGAACAACTCGCATTCAATGTCTTCAAACCCTCACAAGAAGCAGATCAGGAAAACAAAGAACCAAGGGGAGAGCACGACAAAGCACTGGTGGAAGAAACAAGCATTGAAGCACAAGCTGTACACCTGGGAATCCCTTTGGTTGATGAACAAGACAGGCAGCAGTTGTCACAACTAAAGGAAAACCAGGAGGAACCTAAACCACCAGAGTCATATGAGATCAGCAACAAAATTTCCTTGGAAAAAGAGGCCACAAAGAGCAGGGCAACATCAAAAGGAAAAAAGAAGAAGGTACCAAGGAGATGGAGGAACAAGAAGATCCCTACAAAGGACTTCTCTCCAGGGGATAAAGTGATCTCAGCTTATTTCCCAATTATCCCACCCCATCTCCCCACCATCCCATCTCAGCTACCTAAAGTTTTCACCATCAATAGAATTCTCTCCTTAGAACATGTGGAGATTCTTGATGAAGCCAATGGAGATAGATTTACTGCGAGGGGGGAAGATTTGAAGCATTACCAACCACCCTAACAAAGTCAGAATGTCAAGCTAGTGACGCTAAAGAAGCGCTTCATGGGAGGCAACCCATGTTTTATATGCTTTTAAAATAGTTAATAATGCAAGGTTCATGAATTCCAAATTAACTTTGACATATACTTGAATGAATCCTTTTATGCAGCACATAGTGAAGAACAAGTTTGATGTTCAAGGCATACTAAGAGAGCATAAATGCAATTGATATCATGTTACTCTTAGAGCCTTAAACAAAATTTTGTACACCACATGGACACAAACTAAGTTTGGTGTCACCAATGTTGCATACATGAACAATTAAATAGTCAGTTGGTTTGCATTCATGAATAGCACTTAGTTAGTTAGAAACAAAAACTTTAAAAAAGTAGTTATCCCAATTTTTTTAAATTTTGCCGCCACTTTCCACAATTTCATTAATTACATCCCTTTTATTTTGTAGGAGAATTGATGGGACAATTGAAGGAGGAGGGTTCGGCCACCACAAAGGGAGAGGACTATACACGTGTCTTCAAGGGGAATGCATTGGAAAATGTTGCCATGCAACATTGGAAGAATGACACGCTTGGAAATCGAACCAACCCCATCATAAAGTTAATGATCCTTGTGCTCATCCTATGCTAAACCCCATCCATTCATCATACACCCACTCCATCAATCCACACCTTTCATTCACTCACCACCTCCCTATATAAGTGGTTCTTATTCCGTACCCCCTTCACATTCCAAACCCATTCTTTACACTTCCCACTCTCGGAACCAAACTCCCCTTACCCTATCAAAGACACACTCCTCACCTTCACATATCAACTCCTACTCATGGCATCATCGAGCTCCAAGAGGCAAAAGAGGAAGGAACCGGTGGAGAGCATCCCTTTCAATGAAGGGAGATTCAAAACTGCATTCCATGAACTCGAATTTGAACGGATAAAGCACAAAAAGATATTGCTTGAGTTAACATTCCAGTTCAACGAGGATGAGTGCCCACAGATTCGAGAGAAGATTGAACAAAGGGGTTGGCAAAGGCTTACGAACCTAGAAGCAAAGATAAATGCAAACCTCATCAAAGAGTTCTATGCAAATGTGGTCAGAGAAGACAAAACCAAGGCCCCCACCTTCAAAAGTTATGTGAGAGGAACAGAGGTGGACTTCATCCCCAATGCTATAACAAGGGCTCTTCAGCTGAAATCGCCACATTTTAATGAGCCCAGTTATCATGTAAGAATAAGTAATGGCCCCGACAATGATGAACTTGAAGAAATTGTGAACGATATGTGTGTTATCGGATCTGACTGGGAAAGGTATTCGGATAGGAGACCCCGGTTCATCAGGAGAGGAGACCTTATCCTGGAAGCCAAGGGATGGTTTGAACTCGTGAGGATATCTATCCTTCCAGCCGCGAATAATTCTAAGGTCAACACTACTCGAGCTACTATGGTACATTGCTTAATAAAGGGTGGAGGAATCAATGTGCACGAAATTATAGCTAAGGGGATTCAAGAGTTAGCCGAGAAGAATGATCCGGGTGCTAGACTTTGGTACCCCAGCACCATCCTTAGACTGTGTACGAAAGCCAAGGTAGTCTTCGAGGACAGCAATTCAAATTGGGTAAACCCTGGGAGGTTAGTTACGCTACAGCGTATAACTTATGTGGCACCCGCCCAACAACAAAGAAGGCCTCAAATAGAGAAAAGAACATCACAAGAAGGACCTCACCGAGAAGAATCCCATCAAGAAGAATACCAACAAGAAGAGTACTATGATCCAACCAACATAAACTTGAATCACATTCACGGAGCCATTGAGGAGTTAGCAAGGAGTTATATGGATGGACAAGAACAACAACTGCACATTCAAGCCCAAAGGATGGATCGTCAAGAAGAACTGCTCTCTAATTGGATGGGTCAACAGAGGGAGTGGCAGAAGCAACAAATGGAGCAGCAACAGGAGCAATACTCCCAGCTCACTCAAGCCATCAATCAAGTGACTGAAAGGCAAGAGCGTTAAGATAAACGCCTTCAAGAACTCAACCAATGTCAGCTAGCTCAAACAAAAACATTCAATGAGTTCAGCGTGCTTAATGAAGGACGGCAACTACATAGGGAAGAATTCAACATAAGCACTCAAGCCAAGTTGAACTATATGACTGGGCATATGCATAATTTGCACTCTGCAATCCCTAGGTATGATACAGTCCAAAAATATTTAACAGAACAAGAGGAAAGGAAGGTAAAACAGCAAAAGGAAACATTGAAAAAGAAGATGGAAGATGCTGGCTCCTGAAAAAAGTTGATTGGAAAAAGCAAGGGAAGTGGGGGTTCAAGCACTCAAGAAAGACACAAAGAAGAGGGAGAGCATGGGCAACCCCAAAAGTAAAAGGTTGTGGAGTTCCCTCTTTGTTCCATCTTTTTTAAGTTTTAATTAAGGAAAATCATGTATGAAATAGAACATGTTTCCATGGTAGTTTAGGATTTTTAATTCTGCCTTTAAGTTTGCATTGCTTGGGTCTATGCTTGCTAGTCTAATGTCACTACTGCATTTCCACCTTTGCTTACTTGTATGCTTGTCCTTTAAGTCAAATAAAAAGAGATGTTATGAAAGACCAGAGTGATGTTCAATTTGTGAAGTAAGTTCTTAAGCTTGTGGTGTAGTAATTACTTAGCTAAGTTGGTTCACCAACAAGGTAGGAAGGCAACTATCTGTCCTGAATCATATGCTTGAAACACACCCCATGAGACTAGCTAAATAACAAGATCCTAATAAGAAAAAGGGAAAGAAAAATAAAAGTTGAGAAATAAAGAGAAAGAGTAAGAAATAAGGCTAGGCACCAAGGGTTAAATCCTGGGGCATGTGTCTGTGGTGCTCCTGTGTAAAGGATATACTTGGATGAATAAGCTCTCAGGGGTGCCTTATCACTTGGTAACTTGGGTTAACTAACCCGGGATTATCAGCTGAAAGTCCACTATCAAGAGTAACCTTTGCTATAGAACAGTTAGTAACCCAAAGATGTGCTGGACACCAAGGTCTCAAGAAAGAAAATAACAAACCATGTGCCTGTGGTGTGTATGTATGGGGAAAAGAGACTTGAGGGAGTAGGTCCTTAGGGGTGTCTTAACACCCAGCACCTTGGACCAACTGGTTCGGGAGTGCTGACTGAAAGCTTATCTTAAAGAGTCGCCCTCTCACAAAGCACCTAGTCTAAGAACACAATTAAACCTTGAAAAGACAAAGGGATCAATGAATAAAAGTCTCATAGGGTGCAATCAAGTAAGTATTCCAGGGCATGATAAAGGTCTAAAAGCCAGTAAAGGAATGAACCTAAGTTGCTATACATGAAACCCATAAAACCAAGGATATGACTTCCACAATAATGACTCATTTCTCTTGTCATTTCATTCATCATTCTCATGTTTCAGTACTTGCTTAAGGACAAGCAAGCTTTAAGTTTGGTGTTGTGATGCCAGGGCATTTTGGCCAGTTTCACTGACCTTTTCTTTACTGTTTTAGGGTAGTTTCATGCATTTTCTTAGTTAATAAGCAAGTTTTGGGTAGATAATCACTTACATCTTGATTCAAGCAAACATTATGAATTTTATATGATTTTATGAGAATTATGCATGAATTGAATGGTAAAATGGATGATGCATGATCTTATGAGTTAGAACCTAGCTTTGATGCACTTTACTTGCTTGATTTCAGGACAAAGGAAGCAAGGAAGATGCCACGTTAATAGCCACGTTAGTCTAACTAACGTGACCATTAACGTGGAATGGGAGCTAGCTTGGAACGTTTATGAGAAAAGTGATCGCCAGTAACGCCTTCATGAGCCATCATAACCCACATTAGTTGCCACGTTAACTACATTAACGTGGAAGCTAACGTGGATGAGAAGTAAAGTTCCAACGTTAGTGGTAAAAGTGAATACCACTAACGTTGGAAAAAGGGGCACACTTAGCCACGTTAAGAGTCACGTTAATTAGATTAACGTGAACTCTAACGTGGAAAGAACAAAGAAGTGCCAACGTTAGTGACACTCACCTTTGTCACTAACGTTGGACCAAGCCACTATTAGCCACGTTAGTTGCCACGTTAATTACATTAACATGGAAGCTAACGTGGAGGAAAGGAATGATGAGCCAACGTTAGTGACACTCACCTTTGTCACTAACGTTGGAGATGGCAATCACCACCACATTAGTGGCCACGTTAATACAATTAACGTGAGGCACTAACGTGAGAAGGGGCGTTTGGAGCGTTAGTGACAAAAGTAAGTGTCACTAACGCTCTCGAAGCTGAGGCATGCCCACGTTAGGGGTCACGTTAGCTACACTAACATGGACTCTAACGTAGGGTGGAAGGGCAACAAGCAATGTTATTGGAAAAGGTGAATGCCAATAACATTTTCGAAGGACCAAGTGGAAACGTTAGTGGTCACGTTAGTGCCACTAACGTTGAAGTTAACGTGGACCATCTTGGGTTAGGAACGTTAGTGAAAAAGGTGATCGTCACTAACGTTCTCGAACCCACATTTTCACTTAACGTTAACACCACTAACGTCCTAACTAACGTCCATGCCTAACTCACACTTTCTCTGCAAGCAAAGCTGAGCCCACTGAAGACTGCAACTGCTTCAACTAAAGATCCAAAGGCCCATATCCAAGAATTGAAGAGCCAACTAGAAGATTAGAAGAGTAGTATATATAGGAGTAGTTTTGAACTAGTAGGAGAGCTTTTTGGCATTTTGGAGAACTACACTCTGTATATTTTACTTTCTTTGCAACTTCTAGTTTTAGTTTTTCATAATGTACTTTACACTTACGCTTTCCATTCCCAGAGCTATGAACAACTAAACCCCTTTCATTGGGTTAGGGAGCTCTGTTGTAATTTGACGGATCAATAATAGTTTTCATTATTCTTCTTCTTTCTTTTCTCTTGATTTTAATAGAAAACTTTCAATCTTCATCTTATTCGGTAGTTATCTTGGAAAAGAAGCTATTCATACTTGGATCTCTTCGGACCTTGGAAGAGGAATGAAGAGATCATGCTAGAAATGCTTTCTCATGTTGGACCAAATTGGGGTTTGGATGGATATGGTGACATATAATCCTACCAATACTTTGATTTGGGAATGCATGTGGTATAATCAGTGACCATACTTCATCTCTTCTCATGAGCAATTAGACCAAGGAATTGGCTATTGATCAAGATTTGAGAGATTGGGTTGCCAAGGAATTGGAATCCAATCACTTAAGATTGCCAAAGAGATCAATGAATGCATTGATTGAGGAAGAGATGAGAATGAACTTGATCTGGAGAATACAACATCTCCTGAGCCCAATGAATCCCCGCTTCTGATCTTACCCATTCTCTTTACTTTCTGCCATTTACTTAAGATTGATAATCCAATCACTTAAGATTGCCGAAGAGATCAATGAATGCATTGATTGAAGAAGAGATGAGAATGAACTTGATCTGGAGAATACAACATCTCCTGAGCCCAATGAATCCCCGCTTCTGATCTTACCCATTCTCTTTACTTTCTGCCATTTACTTTTATGTTCATTTCCCCAATTCCTCATTTAAGATTTTGTAGTTTACTTTCCGCCATTTACATTTTGCTCTTTATTTCCAGCATTTACATTTTATGTTATTTACTTTCCCGCCATTTATGTTTCTGCAACTCTCAACTCAATTTCTGCTTAGCTCAACTAGAACATTCCTCTGATTAAAGTTGCTTGACCAATCAATCCCTGTGGGATTCGACCTCACTCTATTGTGAGTTTTTACTTGACGACAATTCGGTATACTTGCCGAGAGAAAATTGTTGAGAGACAAGTTTCCATGCATCAATATGTTCTTGATGTTCATCATGATCTTCAAAGTGTTCTTGGTGTTCATCTTGACAGTCAAAGTGTTCTTGCATGCATTAATTGTTTTGATCTTAAATTTTTATATTTTGTTTCATTTTGTTGTTTTTCTCTCTCCTCATTAAAAATTCAAAAGTATATATATATATATATATATATATATATATATATATATATTTTCCTTATTCTTCTCATAATTTTCGAAATTTTGAGTTGACTTGGTCAAAAATTTTTAAAATTTATTTGTTTCTTGTTAGTCAAGTAAAAATTTCAATTTAAAAACTTTATCTTTTCAAATATTTTTCAAAATCAATTCTTTTTCATTTTTTTATGATTTTCGAATTTCATTCTTAAAATTTTTCAAAATCTTTTTCATTTTTCTTTTAATGTTTTTGAAAATTTTAAAACTAATTTTTCAAAATCCTTTTCTTATTTTTATTTCATATTTTCGAAAACTTTACTAACAATTAATGTTTTGATTCAAAAATTTCAAGTTTGTTACTTTCTTGTTAAGAAAGGTTCAATCTCTAAATTCTAGAATCATATCTTTTAGTTTCTTGTTAGTCGAGTCATCAACTTTAATTTTAAAAATCAAATCTTTTTAATTTCTTTTTCAATTCTTTTTCAAAATAAATTTCAATCATATCTTTTTAAAATTTTAATTTCAAAATCTTTTTCTAACTTCTTATCTTTTCAAAATTTATTTTCAAATCTTTTTCAACCAACTACTTGACTTGTTTGTTTTAATTTTAAAAGGTTTACTATTTCTTATCTTTTTCAAAACCATCTAACTACTTTTCCACTTCTAATTTTCAAAAATAACTAACCACTTTTTCAAAAACCTTTTTAATTAACTAATTGTTTTGAATTTCAATTTTCCTTTATTTTTTTATAATTTTCGAAACTAACCAAAAATTAAAATAAAAACAAAAATATTTTTCTTTTCTTTTAATTAATATTCAAATTCCCTCTCTCTCTCATCTCTTTCTATTCATTTTATTTATTTTTACTAACATTTTTCTTCTCTCTTAGTATTCAAATTTCTTCTCTCTCTTATCTCTTTCTATTTATTTTATTTAATTACTAACACTTCTCTTCTACTCATAATTTGAACCCCTCTCTCTTCTCTCTGTTCGAATTACTCATCTTCTCTCTCTTCTCATTCTTCTATTCTTCTATTCTTATACTCACATAAAAGAATCTCTATACTGTGACATAGAGGATTCCCATTCTCTCTTTGTTCTCTTCTTTTTCATATGAGCAGGAATAAGGATAAGGACATTCTAGTTGAAGCTGATTCTGAACCTGAAAGGACTCTGAAGAGGAATCTAAGAGAAGCTAAAGCACAACACTCCGGAGAGGACTTTACAGAAAAATTTGAAAAAGAAGCAGACATGGCAGCCGAACCCAACAACAATGGTGGAGATGCAAGGAAGATGCTTGGTGACTTTACTGCACCAACTTCCAACTTCTATGGAAGAAGCATCTCAATTCCTGCAACTGGAGCAAACAACTTTGAGCTTAAGCCTCAATTAGTTTCTCTAATGCAGCAGAATTGCAAGTTTCATGGACTTCCATTGAAAGATCTTCATCAGTTCTTAGCTGAATTCTTGCAAATCTGTGACACTGTTAAGACCAATGGGGTTAATACCGAGGTCTACAGACTTCTGCTTTTTCCCTTTGCTGTAAAAGACAAAGCTAGGATATGGTTGGACTCACAACCTAAAGAAAGCTTAAACTCTTGGGAAAAGTTAGTCAATACTTTCTTGGCCAAATTCTTTCCACCTCAAAAGATGATCAAGCTTAGAGTGGAAGTCTAAACCTTCAGACAGAAGGAAAGTAAATCCCTCTACGAAGCTTGGGAAAGATACAAGCAATTGATCAGAAGGTGTCCTTCTGACATTCTTTCAGAATGGAGCATCTTATGTATATTCTATGATTGTCTGTCTGAATTGTTCAAGATGTCATTGGACCTCTCTGCTGGTGGATCTCTTCATCTGAAGAAAATACCTGCAGAAGCCCAGGAACTCATTAAAATAGTTGTAAATAACCAGTTCATGTATACTTCTGAAAGAAATCCTGTGAATAATGGGATGACTCAGAAGAAAGGAGTTCTTGAGATTGATACTCTAAATGCCATATTGGCTCAGAACAAAATATTGACTCAGAAAGTCAATATGATTTCTCATAATCTGACTGGAATGCAAGCTGCATCCGGCAGTACTAAAGAAGCTTCCTCTGAAGGAGAAGCTTATGACCTTGAGAATCCTGCAATGGAAGAGGTGAATTACATGGGAGAATCCTATAGAAACACTGATAAACCACTATTTTATGGTTTATCTTGTGCTAATGTGAGTGGATTTTATCAACTCTTTACCCACATATTCATACTATTTGCATGAGTTTACATTCTCCTTCCTGATTTTGTGCTATGATTGAAAACATGTTTCTTTGATCTTAAATAAGCTAATTTTAATCCTCTCTTATTACCATTCGATGTCTTGATATGTGTGTTAAGTGTTTTCAGAGATTACAGGGCAGGAATGGCTTGGAGGATGGAAAGGAAGCATGCAAAAGTGGAAGGAATACAAGAAATTGAAGGAACTGCTAAAGCTGTCCAGCCTGACCTCGTGGCACTCAAACGATCATAACTTGAGCTACAGATATCCAAATGACGCGGTTCCAGTTGCATTGGAAAGCTAACGTCCGGAGCTTTGATTTGATATATAATTTGCTATACCTGTCTTGAAGCCAGACGACACGAACGCGTGGATCACGCGGACGCGTGACCTGGCAGAAATGCAATCCACGCAAACGCGTGGACGACGCTTCCGCGTCACTTTCCCGCGACCTGTACGTACCAAAATACGTTGGGGGCGATTTTTGGGCTGTTTTTGACCCAGCTTTCGGAATGAAAAACACAGATTAGAGGCTATAAAGTGGGGAATGCATCCATTCATAATCATCAGCTCATAATTTATAATTTTTAGTTTTAGATGTAGTTTTTAGAGGGAGAGGTTCTCTCCTCTCTCTTAGGATTTAGGATTAGGATTTCTCTTAAAGGAATTAGGATTTCTTATTATTTCAACTTATTATTTCAACTTTCTCTCAGCTCCAATGTTCCTTTAATTTATGTTTCCCTTTTAGTTTTATATACTCTAATGCTTTTATTTGTATTTGATTTATGTTGCCCAATTGGCTTATGAATCCTTCATGTTAGGATTTTCTTAATTAATAATTTGAGGTATTTCAGATTTATGATTCTTATTTAGCTTTTTTATATTCTTGGGTTTAATTGATTAACTGGAAGCTCTTGAGTTATCAACTATCCGTGATTGGTTGTTATGTCGGCTAAATTGACTGGTATTCCACTAACTCTAGTCTTTTCTTAGGAGCTAGCTAGGACTTGGGAATCTAACTAATTAGTTCACTTGAGTTTCCCTTGCTTGCATGAGGGTTAACTAAGTGGGATTAACTTCCATTCTCATAGGAGTAACTAGGATAGGACTTCCGAATTTTCATACCTTGCTAAGAGTTTATTTTACACTTATTTATTTATTTTGTTTGTCATTTAAATTACTTGTTCCTTACTTTCAAAACCCCCAATTTACAAAACTCATAACCAATAATAAGAACACCTCCCTGCAGTTCCTTGAGAAGACAACCCGAGATTTAAATACTTCGGTTATGAACGTAAAAAAGGGGTTTGTTACTTGTGACAACCAAAACTTTTGTAAGAAAGGTCGATTGCTTGGTTTAGAAACTATACTTGCAACGGGAATTTATTCTGAATTCTAAACCGTCAATCTTTCATTCTTCAAAATGGCGCCGTTGTCAGGGAATTGCAAATGTGTGCCTTATTATTGGTTATTGTAAATATTTGCTTTTTACTTGTTTATTTTTATTTTTGTTTTTATTTTTGCTTTTTCATAAATTAAGAGGTTATTGTTTTTTATTTAGTTATTAAAAAAAATTTTTTTCAAAAATTTGTTCTTCGTGTTCATCTTGACCTTCAAGTTGTTCTTAGTTGTTTTCTTTGTTTTGATCTAAAAATTTTAAGTTTAGTGTCATTTTATTGTTTTTCTCTTTCCTCATTTAATTCAAAAATATATTTTCTCTTTATTTTAATTGAATTCTCGAAATTTGCATTAAAAAAATCATATCGTTTTCAAAAATCTTATCTTATCTTATTTCAAATTCAATTTTCAAATTTCAAATCTTTTCTCTTATTTATTTTATTTTATTTTATTTTCCTTTGCTTGTTTATTTATATTTATTTTTAATTTTTATTAGTTACTATGAGTTCTCACCCCGTCGCTTTGAGTTTGGTTCCAATGCTGTTGCAATGAATGGAAACTATAACAGGAACATGCATCAAGGTCGAAACAATCAGAGATGGACGGAGTTACGAGGATCTGATCAACCCTTTAGTCAACAACTCCCCCCCAAAGTACCATGGACAATGACCATTCCAGAATGCATGCCGAAACAATAGTACTGGTGGACCCTTTCGTGACAACCATCACCCACCAAATTACTATAGTCAGAAACCATTCCGAGGTGCATACCAAGATGATAGATATGGTGGACTCCCTTGTAATTACCAACAAGCCCCATCATATGCCTATGAACCACCTCCTCAACACAGCTTTGAATAACCACACTCACAAGGCAACTACCACAATTCACCTCCATATGACCCTAACCCTTACCCACCCCAATTCCAACCCAATTACTCCCAAGAACCACCACCTCCCTATGCACCATGTCCATCTCCATCACCCCGAGAAACAAGGGAGCAACCCAAGGAAACATTTGAAAAATTTTATGCCACACTTCACCAATTGAATCAAGCAATAAATAGACTACCTTCCCGATGTTTGGACACTCAAGGAACCCCCATGGCTTCATGTGGGCAATCTAATGAAGAACGCAGCATGAAGGAGATACTAGAAACTCCAGTGGACAGTACGGCGCATGACTTTGTACTAGAACAAGTGAAGGAAGCTGTAATTATCGAAGTAGAAGAATTGGTTGAAGACTTAGGAGATGCAGAACCTCCATGGGAAACTCAAGTCATAGAGCCCCCTTCTAAGGAGTTTGAAATTGATGTTGAGGAGGGTGTACAACCTCCAAAGCATATCATGGTTGAAGACTTTGAAGGGGATGATCAAGAGATGGATTCAATCATTAATGAATTCTTATCTACAGTTGAATCCTCTCCCATTGGACTTGAGATGGAGATCCAAGAAGAAGAAGCATAACCTCCTGTGCCCTTGGTAAATAATGAAGAAGAGACTGAATTGAAAGAAATCTACCAAGAGGAAGAGGTTGATATTGAAAAAACTTGCAAAGAGGTTGAAGTTGTCAGAGAAGAGCACAAGGGAGTGGAGCTTGCAAATTCATTAGAAATACCTCCCCCTAAGTTGCCATCATCCTTCACAACATTCAAGTGGGTAAAATTCATATCCCTTAGCTTTCTAATTTCACTTGAATATGGGCTACTGGAGATGGATGGTCAACTTAGAGCTCTTTGTGGCTATAAGAGCAAGCGAGAGATGGTTAGTGGTAGGAGTTGTCAAGCAAGGTTCAACATGATTGTGTGCTCAAAGTTTAAATACAAGGGTTGGTGTAAAGCTTAACTGAATGGGTCTAGGAAGTTGTTTGGCCACTTTAGTGAGAATTCAGATTGCTTACTACCCGGATGGAATCATAATGATCAACAAGAAGACGGGTGCAAAAGCAAGATTTGGGACCCCGGAATTCATTCTGGCAATCAACACTCTTGGGGCCTTGTCGCTTGCTTTAACTTACTTAAAGGCTTTCTGCGCCTAGTTTGGGATCCCGGAGGCCATTGGAATTCCAAACATTGGTGGAGATTCCTGGATGAGTTCAAACACAAGCCGCCATGACAAGGAGCTCACCAAATGTCCAACTTAAGGACAATAACTAAAAGTGCTAGGTGGGAGACAACCCACCATGGTATGATCGTTTCTTTCTCAATTTTAATTTTATTTCATTTTGTTTGTTTTTAGTTTTATTCTATTTTATTGAACCTGGAATTATTCATAACATCCATATCAGCATTGCATTTTGCATTCTGCATTTTTCATGCATAAAAAAAAACACGCATGCGACGCGGCAGCGTCGCTGGCGCGTCCGCATCACCAGTGCATTGGAAAGAAAAGAAATTTGAACAGAGAGTCACGCGAAAGCGTGACTGGAGGCGTGCCTTTGGCACAAATTGATCAACGCGACCGCGTCGCTAACGCGTCCACGTCATGTGGGAAAAATGCCTCCCACGCGTCCGCGTCAGCCACGCGAACGCGTGGCCCTGTGAAATCGACGTAAAGAGGTATATGGCAGAAAGTTATGATGGAGTGGGGCTGGAACCATGCTAGCAGCACAAGCCCTACCACGTGAATGCGTGCCCCACGTGTTCGCGTCTTTTTTAAAAAGAAAGGCCATTCACGCGATCGCGTCAACCACGCGATCGCGTCACCCAGATTTTTAGCAATATGCATTTACAACAGAGAGTTGCGCGAACGCGAGGCTGCACTCGCGCCAATAGCACAAATCAGGCCACGCGATCGCGTGACCCACGCATCCGTATCACCTGACCTTATCGCGCACCACGCGACCGCGTCACTCACGCGTCCGCGTTGCCTGTGCCGCACAACTCATCCAAATCAACGCCAATTATCTTCTCTTTTCTTTTCTAATCCTAATTTCTTCTATCTTTTCTTCTTTCTTTCTTAGTTTATTTCTTTAACTTCTCATCCCTCTTCACTTCCATTCTGTTTCACTTAATTTATTTGCATATTTCATTCATTGCACTTTAACTTAGTGCCTATTTTTCTTTTCTTTTCTAAATTCATTATTTTTCCTTTGGTATTGATTTTCTTATTTAACTGTTGCATCTTCTCTTGAATTATTTTAGGTGCTTAGTGACTTGTTTTGTTCTGGTTAGGTAATATTATTTAAATCAATGCAAATCTTTTATACCTGTATTACTTTTGCATTGACATGAATTTACATTACCTCTCTTTATCCACACTCTCCTTCATTGTTGCAAAATTTTGCACCACTGGTATGCCATGTGCTTCTATTATTTTCTCACTTGCATGTTGTAGCTACTATGTAATTGAGACCCTCATTATTTGGCATTAACCAACCCATGTTTTATTTGTTTTTTATCTTTGTTTTGGGTTACTTTTCTTCCCTTTTTCTTTCAGGATGGCCACCAGGAAGAGAACCGGAAGACGTTTACATGGGAGAGACAAACAAGTTCCTACGCACATTCCTTGATGAGAAAAGCGTCAGTTGAAGCAACCCGTCCACTTGCACATCTTAGCATGCACTGAGGACGGTGCAATCTTTAAGTGTGGGGAGGTCGATACCAATCTCCTTGGGTTAGTTATTTTCTTCTCAACACCAATATTTTATTTTCTTTGTTAATTGCTGCATTTGCATATTTAATTGCATGTTTGTTTGATTTTATGCATTTAGTTACCACTTGATTGAAGTAATATTTTCTTTTTCAAGAAATTTTTATAGTATTTCACTAATCTAAATTAAGAACTTTTGTGTTAGATTTGTTTGAAGTTGTATTTGGAACATGGTTTTTGAGCCAAAGAACACACAACCCGTGAGATTTTGAACTTATTTACATGGTTACATTATTTAACCATAAATATTTTATTCTTGTGTATTTTCTTCTCTATGATTGCAATCTTTACTTTATTTCAGTTTATATGTCCAATATTTAGTGTATTTACATGCTTGCATATGATTAAGGCCATTATTTGTTATTAGCTCACTTATCCCAAATAAGCCTACCTTTTACATCACCCTTGTTAGCCACCTTGAGCCTTTTTGTCCCCATTTATTCTGTTCTATAACCACATCACTAGCCTTAAGCAGAAAAACAATTAAATATCCCAATTGAATCTTTGGTTAGCTTAAAATAGAGATTATGTAACAATTAAGTGTGGGAAAACTGTGGGAACATGGGTTAATAAGGGAATGTGTTATGTTTTTAATTTGATAAAATATTGGGAATTCGGGTACCTACTCATGTGAGACTAGAAAAATTAAAAATCCATGTGCATTGATAAGTTATGTTTATTTTTCTATTTAGAAAAAAATAATAATAAAAAGAGAAAAAAAAGAAAAAAAATATTCAATAAATAAGTAAATAAATAAGGGGACAAAATTACCCCAATGTTAAGTTAATGAAAAATCAATGCATATGTGATAAAATTAAAGAAAAGTTGATACATGAGTATGTGATGCAAAAGTGGAAATTTTGGGTAGCTAGGCATGATTCTAGAGTTATATGGAGTGTATGTATGTTAGGTGAGAGCTTGGTTAGTCAAAGATTCAATTTATAGCTCACTTAGCCATATATATACCTTTACCCTTACCTTAGCCCCATTACAACCTTGAAAAAGACCTCATGATGTTTGCATTGGTACATTAAAAAATGTTGATTGGTTAGGTGAAGAACAAAGTTTAGAAAGCATGATTAGAGAAGAGTAGAGTGATTACCCTATACACTTGAGAGACTATAATGTATATACATTATCAGTGAGGGTTCAATGCTTGATTCTATGTTCCCTGCTTTTATGAGCTATCTTTTTACAAGTTTACTTGTCTTTTATTGTATAATTTGAATTAGTAAAATCTGATTTTTGTTTGTCTTGAAGAGCTTATTTACTTTTAACCAAGTAGGTAGAAACATTCTACATTTAGTTGCATTCATAGGTTGCATTACATACTTTCTACCATTCTCCTTCATTCCTTTATAGCTTCTCTTGAGCTTAGCATGAGGACATGCTAATGTTTAAGTGTGGGGAGGTTGATAAAACACTATTTTATGGTTTATCTTGTGCTAATGTGAGTGGATTTTATCAACTCTTTACCCACATATTCATACTATTTGCATGAGTTTACATTCTCCTTCCTGATTTTGTGCTATGATTGAAAACATATTTCTTTGATCTTAATTTTGCTAATTTTAATCCTTTCTTATTACCATTCCATGCCTTGATATGTGTGTTAAGTGTTTTCAGAGATTACAGGGCAGGAATGGCTTGGAGGACGGAAAGGAAGCATGCAAAAGTGGAAGGAATACAAGAAATTGAAGGAACTGCTAAAGTTGTCCAGCCTGACCTTTTGGCACTCAAACGATCATAACTTGAGCTACATAGATCCAAATGATGCGGTTCTAGTTGCGTTGGAAAGTTAACGTCCGGGGCTTTGATTTGATATATAATTTGCCATAGCTGCCCCAAAGCCAGGCGACGCGAACGCGTGGATCACTCGGACGTGTGACCTGGCTGAAACGCAATCCATGCAAACGCGTGGAAGACGCTTCCGCGTCACTTTCCCGCGACCTGTACGTACCAAAATACGCTGGAGGCAATTTCTGGGCTGTTTTTGACCCAGTTTTCGGCCCGGAAAACACATATTAGAGGCTATAAAATGGGAGAATGCAACCATTCATAATCATCAGCTCATAATTCATAATTTCTAGTTTTAGATGTAGTTTTTAGAGGGAGAGGTTCTCTCCTCTCTCTTAGGATTTAGGATTAGGATTCCTCTTAAAAGAATTAGGATTTCTTATTATTTCAACTTATTATTTCAACTTTCTCTCAGGTTCAATGTTCCTTTAATTTATGTTTCCCTTATACTTTTATATACTCTAATGCTTTTATTTGTATTTGACTTATGTTGCCCAATTGGCTTATGAACCCTTCATGTTAGGATTTTCTTAATTAATAATTTGAGGTATTTCAGATTTATGATTCTTATTTAGCTTTTTTATATTCTTGGCTTTAATTGATTAACTGGAAGCTCTTGAGTTATCAACTATCCGTGATTGGTTGTTATGTCGGCTAAATTGACTGGTATTCCACTAACTCTAGTCTTTCCTTAGGAGTTGGCTAGGACTTGGGAATCTAACTAATTAGTTCACTTGACTTTCCCTTGCTTTCATGAGGGTTAACTAAGTGGGATTAACTTCCATTCTCATAGGAGTAACTAGGATAGGACTTCCAAATTTTCATACCTTGCCAAGAATTTATTTTACAGTTATTTATTTATTTTATTTGTCATTTAAATTACTTGTTCCTTACTTCCCCCCAATTTACAAAACTCATAACCAATAATAAGAACACCTCCCTGCAGTTCTTTGAGAAGACAACCCGAGATTTAAATACTTCGGTTATCAACTTAAAAAAGGGGTTTGTTACTTGTGACAACCAAAACTTTTGTAAGAAAGGTCGATTGCTCGGTTTAGAAACTATACTTGCAACGGAAATTTATTCTGAATTCTAAACCATTAATCTTTCGTTCTTCAAACACCTATAATACTTCATGGAGAAATCATCCAAATTTCTCATGGAAGGATCAATAGAAGCCTCAACAAGGCTTTAATAATAATAATGGTGGGAGAAATAGGTTTGGCAATAGTATGCCTTTTCCATCATCTTTTCAGCAACAGACAGAGAATTCTAAGTTGAGCCTCTCGGACTTAGCCACCATAGTCTCTGATCTATCTAAGACCACTCTCATTTTCATAACTGAAACAAGTTCCTCCATCAGAAATTTGGTGGCACAAGTGGGTCAGCTGAGTAAAAGAGTTACTGAAACTCCTCCTAGTACTCTCCCAAGCAATACAGAAGAGAATCCAAAGAGAGAGTGCAAGGCCATCCATATATCCAAAGTGGCCGAACCTATAGAGGAGGAAGAGGCAGTAATTTCTGACGGAACTGATTTCTGTCAGTAAAGAATTTTTATGAAAATAATCACGTTGTAAGTATAGTTTCTAAACCAACAGAGAATCCTTTCGTACAAAAGTTTTGGTTGTCACTTAAGCAAACCCAATAAAATTTATAACCGAAGTATTTAAACCTTGGGTCGTCTCCCAAGGAATTACAGGGAGGTGTGAATTATTATTGGTTATGGAAAAAGGTATATTTTTGGGTTTTTGGAATAAGGAATAAGTAATTTAAATAACAAGAAAAATAAATTAATAATAAAGTAAATTAATTATCATGAAAACCATTGCAAGGTATAAGAACTGGAAATTCCATCCTAGTTATCCTTATCAAGTGTGATGAGAATTGTTTATTGCTCCCACTTAGTTAACCCTTACTAAATAAAGGAAAGTCAAGTAGACTAATCAATTTTATTCCTCAAGTCCTAGTCAACTCCTGTGGAAAGACTAGCTTTAGAGGGATCCAAATCAATAAGCAAATTCCAATTTTCAATCAATAGCTAAGTTTGATAACTCAAGTGTCACCAATTACTCAACCAAAGCAAAGGGGGAAAAATCTAAATTATTTATATCATAAATAGAAGAAAGCAATCATAAATCTGAAATACCTCAAATTGCATTTAAACATAAATTCAAATCTAACAAGAAGAGTTCAAAAGCCAATTTGGCAACATAAGTAATTAACAAGTAACAGCATTAGAATAAATAAAAGTAGGAGACACATAAAGTAAAGGAACATTGAACCTAGAATGAAGAAAATAAACATACTCTAAGAGAAATCCTAACTCTAAAACCTAAGAGAGAGGAGAGAGCCTCTCTCTTTCTAAAACTACATCTAAAACCTAAAAAATTGTGTATATCGAATGAATGATGAATGAATGATGAATGAATGATGAATGAATGATGAATAAATAAATTCATTCCCTCATTCTCCAGCCTCTATTCTGTGTTTCTAGGCTTGGATTTGGGCCAAAAAAGGGTCTAGAAATCGCTGGGGGCTACTTCTGCAATTTTCTACACGTGGCGTCCGTCACGCGTGCGCGTGGGTCACGTGTGCGCGTCATTGGAGATTTTCCTTGCCATGCGTACGCGTCAGTCACGCATACGTGTCGTTTACGCTCTGTACCAGGCATGCGTGCGCGTCGTCCATGCGTGCGCGCCACTGCCCTTTTCTTCAAAACTTCATTTTGTGCGTTCCTTCCATTTTTACGTGTTTCCTTTCTGTCCTCTAAGCCATTCCTACCCTATAAAGCCTGAAATCACTTAACACACAGATCACGGCATCGAATGGTAATAAATGATAATTAAAATTAATATTTTTAAGGCATAGGAAACATGTTTTCACATATATCATAGAATAAGGAAGGAATTGTAAAACCATGCAAATTATATGAATAAGTGGGTGAAGAAATGATAAAAACACTCAATTGAGCACAAGATAAATCTTAAAATAGTGGTTTATAAATTTCTAGTGAGGAAGACCTCAATGGACGTCCACTGACCACTAAGGAGTTCCCTAATGAGGAACCAAAGGAATATAAGGCTCATACAGAGACCATAGAGATTCCACTGAACTTACTGTTGCCATTCATGAGCTCTGATGAGTATTCTTCCTCTGAAGAGGATGAAGATATTGTTGAAGGGCAAGTTGCTCGGTATCTAGGAGCAATCATAAAGCTAAATGCCAAGTTATTTGGTAATGAGACTTGGGAGGATGAACCTCCATTGCTCATCAATGAACTGAATGCCTTGGCTCAGCAGAAATTACCTCAGAAGAAACCGGATCCCAGAAGGTTCTTAATACCTTGTACCATAGGCACCATGACCTTTGAGAAGGCTCTGTGTGACCTGGGGTCAGGTATAAACCTCATGCCACTGTCTGTAATGGAGAAACTAGGGATCTTTGAGGTACAAGCTGCAAGAATCTCACTAGAGATGGTAGACAAATCAATGAAACAGGCTTATGGACTTGTAGAGGATGTCTTAGTGAAGGTTGAAAGCTTTTACATCCCTGTTGACTTCATAATCCTAGACACTGGGAAGGATGAGGATGAATCCATCATCCTTGGAAGACCCTTCCTAGCCACAATAAGGGCTGTGATTGATGTGGACAGAGGAGAGTTAGTCCTTCAATTGAATGAGGACTACCTTGTGTTTAAGGCTCAAGGAACTTCTTCTGTAAACATGGAAAAGAAGCATGAAAAGCTTCATCCAATTCTCTCCATACAGAGTCAAGCAGAGCCCCCACATTCAACTTCTAAGTTTGGTGTTGGGAGGCCACCATTAAGCTCTGAGTCTCTGTGAAGCTCTCTAAGAGCTCACTGTCAAGCTATTGACATTAAAGAAGCACTTATTGGGAGGCAACCCAATCTTAGTTATCTATGTTAATTACTTTTTCATTTCATTTTCCATTTTTATTTTATGTCTTCTTTAGGTTGATGATCATGTGGAGTCACAAAAACAGTTGCAGAATTAAAGTAGAATAAAAAATAGCACACCCTGGAGGACAGGCTTACTGGCGTTTAAACACTAGTAAGGATAGCAGAATGGGCGTTTAACGCCCATGCAGGCAGCATTCTGGGCATTAAACGCCAAAAATGGCAGCATTCTGGACGTTCAGAAAAACGCCCAGTAAAGAAGGACTCCTGGTGTTTAACGCCAGCCAGGGTATCTGGCTGGGCGTTAAACGCCCAAAGAGGCAGTCAAGTGGGCATTAAACGCCAGAATGGATAGCATTCTGGGCGTTTAACACCAAGATGACACTAGGGAAGTAATTTTGTTTCCAATTCGATTCTTTTCAATTTTTCATGTTTTAATTCATAATTTTTTGCATTAAACATATTTTAAACATTCATCTTTCAATTTCTTTTTTCAAAAATTAATAGTCTTTCCAATTCTTTTTAATTCTTTTCCAATTCTATTCAATTCCTTCCAAAACGTTTTCAAAACTTACATATCTTTTCAAATTCTCTTCAACTCTGTTTAATTTTTCTTGTATACAGTAATAAGTTTTCAAAATTAATTGCATCATTCTTCTTCTACTCCCTTCTATCTTATTTTGCTCGAGGACTGATGAGCGGAAAATTTATACGCTTTTTGGCATTATTTTTACATTGTTTTTAGTATGATTTAGTTAGTTTTTAGTATATATTTATTAGTTTTTAAATAAAAATCACATTTCTGGACTTTACTATGAGTTTGTGTATTTTTCTGTGATTTCAGGTATTTTCTGGCTGAAATTGAGGGACTTGAGCAAAAATCAGATTCAGAGGCTGAAGAAGGACTGCAGATGCTGTTGGATTCTGACCTCCCTGCACTCAAAGTGGATTTTCTGGAGCTACAGAAGTCCAAATGGCATGCTCTTAATTGAGTTGGAAAGTAGACATCCAGGGCTTTCAAGAAATATATAATAGTCCATACTTTGCCCGAGTTTAGACGATGCAAACTAGCGTTTAACGCCAGCCTTCTGCTCTATTCTGGAGTTAAACGCCAGAAACAGGTTGCCAAGCAGAGTTAAACGCCAGAAACAGGTTACAAACTGGTGTTTAACTCCAAGAAAGACCTCTACATGTGAAAGCTTCAAGGCTCAACCCAAGCACACACCAAGTGGGCCCAGAAGTGGATTTCTGCATCATTTACTCATTTCTGTAACCCTAGCAACTAGTTTAGTATAAATAGAACTTTTTACTATCATGTTAGGGATCCGATCTTTGGACGTTTAGTCCCTAGACCTTGGAGGCTGGCCATTCAGCCATGCTTAGACTATTATCACTTATGTTTTTTCACTGAGAGGACGGGATGTAGCCATTGACAACGGTGATGCCCTACTTAAAGGTTGCCATAGAAAGGAGTATAAAGGATTCGATGAAAGCAGTAGGAAAGCAGAGATTCAGAAGGAACTAAGCATCTCCATACGCTTATCTGAAATTCTCACCAATGAATTACATAAGTATCTCTATCCTATTTATAATTTATTTATCTTTTAATTATTAAAACTCTATAACCATTTGAATCCGCCTGACTGAGATTTACAAGGTGACCATAGCTTGCTTCAAGCCAACAATATCCGTGGGATCGACCCTTACTCACGTAAGGTTTATTACTTGGACGACCCAGTGCACTTGCTGGTTAGTTGTGCGAAGTTGTGACAAAGGACTAAAATTATGAACGTGCGTATTAAGTTTTTGACGCCGTTACCAAGGAATGAACGATCACGATTTTGCTACACTAAGGACGAGCAAAGCTTTTAAGTTTGGTGTGGAAAAGCTCAGCTTTTTGCTTTCCATAACCACTAATGGTACCTAAGACCGGAGAAACCTCTAGGAAGAGGAAAGAGAAGGCAGTTGCTTCCAACTCTGAGTCATGGGAGATGAAGAGATTCATCTCAAAAGCCCATCACTAGAAAGAGGATGGAGGAAACAAGAGAGCCCACTCATGGACCTCAACAAGAGCATGAGGAAGTCCCTTATCAAGAAATCTCTGAGATGCCTCAAGGGATGCATTTCCCTCCACACAACTATTGTGAGCAACTCAACACCTGTTTAGGAGAATTGAGTTCCAACATGGAGCAACAAAAGCAAGGAAGATACATAGAAGAGCTCAAGAACTCCATTGGTTCTTCAAGAGGAAAAAGAAGCCACCATCACTAAGGTGGATCCGTTCTTTAATCTCCTTGTTTATTTTCTTTTCTGTTTTTGGTTTTTATGCTTTATGTTTTATCTATATTTTTGTCTTTATTACATGATCATTAGTGTTTAGTGTCTATGTCTTAAAGCTATGATTGTTCCATGAATCCTTCACCTTTCTTAAATGAAAAATTATTTCTGAAAACAAAAAAGAAGTACATGAATTTTGAATTCTATCTTGAAAATAGTTTAATTATTTTGATGTGGTGGTAATACTTTTTGTTTTCTGAATGAATGCTTGAACAGTGCATATTTTTTTATAGTGAAGTTTATGAATGTTAAAATTGTTGGCTCCTGAAAGAATAATGAAAAAAGAGAAATGTTATTGATAATCTGAAAAATCATAAAATTGATTCTTGAAGCAAGAAAAAGCAGTGAAAAGCAAAAGCTTACGAAAAAAAAAAGAGAAAGAAAAAGAAAAAGCAAGCAGAAAAAGCCAATAGCTCTTTAAACCAAAAGGCAAGGGTAAAAAGGACCCAAGGCTTTGAGCATTAATGGATAGGAGGGCCCAAAGGAATAAAATCCTGAACTAAGTGGCTAAATCAAGCTGTCCCTAACCATGTGCTTGTGTCATGAAGGTCCAAGTGAAAAGCTTGAGACTGAGTGGTTAAAGTCATGATCCAAAGCAAAAAGAATGTGCTTAAGAACTTTGGGCACCTCTAACTGGGGACTCTAGCAAAGCTGAGTCACAATCTGAAAAGTTTCACCCAGTTATGTGTCCGTGGCATTTATGTATCCGGTGGGAATACTGGAAAACAAAATGCTTAGGGTCACGGCCAAGACTCATAAAGTAGCTGTGTTCAAGAATCAACATACTAAACTAGGAGAATCAATAACACTATTTGAATTCTAAGTTCCTATGGATGCCAATCATTCTGAACTTCAAAAGATAAAGTGAGATGTCAAAACTGTTCATAAGCAAAAAGCTACTAGTCCCGCTCATCTAATTGGAACTAAGCTTCATTGATATTTTGAAATTTATTGTATTTTCTCTTCTTTTTATCCTATTTTGTTTTTTGTTGCTTGGTGACAAGCAACAATTTAAGTTTGGTGTTGTGATGAGCGGATAATTTATACGCTTTTTGGCATTATTTTTACATAGTTTTTAATATGTTTTAGTTACTTTTATTATATTTTTATTAGTTTTTATGCAAAAATCATATTTCTGTACTTTACTATGAGTTTGTGTGTTTTTCTATAATTTCAGGTATTTTCTGGCTGAAATTGAGGGATCTGAGCAAAAGTCTGATTCAGAGGCTGAGAAAGGACTATAGATGTTGTTGGATTCTGACCCTCCTGCACTCGAAGTGGATTTTATAAAGCTACAGAAACCCAATTGGCACGAACTCTATTGCGTTGGAAAGTAGACATCTTGGGCTTTCCAGCAATGTATAATAGTCTATACTTTGCCCGAGATTTGATGGCCCAAACTGGCATTTAAACGCCAGCCAGAGACCCTTTTCTGGTGTAAAACGCCAGAACTGGCACCAAAACTGGAGTTAAACGCCCAAACTGGCATCCAAGCTGGCGTTTAACTCTAGAAAAGGCCTATACACGTGTAAAGCTCAATGCTCATCCCAAGCACACACCAAGTGGGCCCCGAAAGTGGATTTCTACACTATCTGCACTTAGTTACTTATTCTCTGTAATCCTTAGTAACTAGTTTAGTATAAATAGCACTTTTTACTATTGTATTCAGGGATCTTTGGACTTTTATGTTACATTTAGGAGGCTGGCCATTCGGCCATGCCTAGACCTTTTTCTCTTATGTATTTTCTACGGTGGAGTTTCTACACCTCATAGATTAAGGTGCGGAGCTCTGCTGTTCTTCATGAATTAATGCAAGTACTATTGTTTCTCTTTCAATTCACAATTGATGCAAGGGGTTATCCGTGACAATCACCCACTATCTTCGTTACACGCTTAGCAAAGATCTGCGTGCCTGACAACCACAAGCGGTCTACATGATGTTCAACGTAGTCATTGGACGACAGTCGGAGCATATTCTCTTGGGTCTCTAATCCACGGACCGAGTCCGTGAGATTAGAACCTTCGTGGTAGAGGCTAGAATCAATTGGCAGCATTCTTGAGATCCGGAAAGTCTAAACCTTGTCTATGGTATTCCGAGTAGGATCTGGGACGGGATGACTATGACGAGCTTTAAACTCGCGAATGTTGGGCACAGTGACATTGTGCAAAAGGATAGAGAGATCCTATTCCGACACAAGTGAGAATCGAAAGATGATTAGCCATGCAGTAGCTGTACCTGGTATTTTTCATCCGAGACGAGAAATCCAACAGTTGATTAGCCGTGCAGAAATTGTACTTGGACCATTTTCACTGAGAGGATCATATAGCTTGCCATGGAAGGGAGCACGCATGATTAGATGAAGACAATAGGAAAGCAGAGGTTCAGAAGCAACAAAGCATCTCCAAACGCTTATCTGAAATTCCCACCAATGAATTGCATGAGTATCTTATTTTATTTTATGTTTTATTTATCTTTTAATTATCACAACCTCATAACCATTTGAATCCGCCTGACTATGATTTACAGGATGACCATAGCTTGCTTCAAGCCAACAATCTCCGTGGGATCGACCCTTACTCACGTAAGGTATTACTTGGACAACCCAGTGCACTTGCTGGTTAGTTGTACCGGAGTTGTGAAAAGTGTGATCACAATTTCGTGCACTAATATGCCGATCCATAACATTGCCAAAGTACTGGTAAGTGATTTTATGTCGGTGTAGAATTCATCAATGAATCTAATCGTAGTATAGTCTAAACTGGCACGCAATTCATCACCAAACAATCAAAAATCAATAACCGAGAGTATGACTCCCAAGTTGTTCTCCCTAGGAATGCTCTAAAATGCACATTGTTGATTAGAAAGTATATTGGTGTTTGGAGGTTCCTATAAGAAAAGAGCAAGCTAGTAGTATGATGAAAATCAAACTATATAAAGGCCTTGGCTAGAAGTGAGAATTGGACTACCTATCATCATTATTTCTATCAATTGTAATCACAATTAGTTATTGCTTCACTTAGTTAACCTCTAGTATTAAGGAAAGTAAAGCGAAAGTAATCAATTTGGATTCACAAATCCTAGCCTAACCTTAAGGAAGTCTAGCATTAGTGACATGCAAATCAACTAGCAATTTCCAATTGGCAATCAACAAGAGACATTAATAACTCAAGTGCATCCAACATCTCAACTTCCAAGCCAAGTAAGAAAAACCTACTCCATGGTTAAAGTTGGCATTTTCTCAAACACTTGGAGAGCATTGATGAGAATCATTGTAAAACTAAGAAAAAAACTTGAAATCAAAGGTGTCCAATACAAGAAATTAACAACAAACAATAATTGAAGGCTAAGAACTCAAATTACCTCAATGTATCAATGGAAATAGAAGTAACAACATCCAAAAAGCTAGATCCACAAGTAACTTGCACAACAAGAACTAAATTGAGAAGAGTAGAATCTAGATCTATAATTGGAAGTAATGTAGAGTGAATTAGCAATAGATCTCACCAATTGGTACAAGGGAATTGGAAATTTGAGAGGCAAAAACCCTAGAAAAGCTAGAGAGAAGGTAGACTTTCTCTCTCTAAAAATGTATCTCACTAATGGAAATATCTAGAAAAAATGTCTAATATCCCAATCCCCCTAATCCTTGATCTTCTTATGCTCTTCCCGCCAGAATTCTACCCCAAAACAGGGTCTACAACAGCCTAAAATCCCTGGTCACGTTTTCTCCTTAAAAAATCACGTGCGGCCATCGGCGCGTACGCGCACAGCACGCGTACGCGTCCCTGGGGCTTTTTGCGATCCACGCGCAGGTGCGCAATACGCGCTCATGTCCAAGGATTTCTAGCCCAACCATATAAGCGCGCCAGCTTCTCGCTTCGGCTCCATCGCGCCGGCTCTGATGATGCACATCCACGCGTATGCGTACGGTGTAGGTGCGCGTGCATGCCCAAGATCCAAAACTCTAATTCCTCCATGCTCCCCCCATTTTATGCATGCTTCCATCCTCTCCTCCAAGCCATCCCAGCCCTATAAGATCTGAAATCATTTAATACACGGATCACGGCATCGAATGATAACTGAGGAGGATTAAAAGATATCTAATTCAATGCGAAAGAAGTATGTTTTCATCAATGAGGCAAAATTGGGAAGGGAACACAAAATCATGCATTTTTATATGAATAAGTATGAGAGATCATTGATAAAACCCTAAAAATCTATACAAGATAAACCCTAAAAAATGGGGTTTATCAACCTCCCACACTTAAACTATAGCATGTCCTCATGATAAAGGAAAGCAAAAGATCAAAGGATCACAAGAGAATGAGATTCATGGGATGCAATCTACTTACATGAATGCAACTAGGGTGGATGCCACTATCTACTTGGTCAAAAGCAATTCAATCCTCCTAGAACATATATATATATAGCACATAGGGCAAGATGATAGGCAATGCATGAACTCTAGAAATTCTAATCATTAAAGTGAAATGTGCACAACTTGCATGAAGAACGCTCGCGAGAGCTGGGAACAAGGGATTGAGCTTCGAACCCCTCACCGGAAGTGTTTGCACTCTATTTGCTCGGTGTATAGGGTTGATCACTCAATTCTCCTTTACTTCATGCTCTTCCAAAATTTGTTCTTCCTCTAACAATCAACAATTTTTCTATGCATTCATACATATATCATGAGGTCTTTTCTTAGGTTGTAATGGGGTTAAGGTTAAGGTAGGGTTATATATTTGGCTAAGTGGGCTAAAAATTGAATCCTTTGATTAACTTAAGCTCCCCACCTAGCCTATATAACATCCTATACAATTATGTACTAACCTAACTACCCATTCCTCACTCTTTCACATACTCATGCATTTACTTTTGATCATTATACATATGCATTGATTTGTCTTTAAGTCTTACTTTGTGGAATTTTGTCCCCCTTTTTTTTTCTTTTCTTTTCTTGCTTTGTTTGTTTCTTTTTTTTCTTCATTATTCCTTTTTCTTCGCTTTTTTTTGTCTCTTCTTTTGTTTTCTTTTTTTTTTCATTTTTTTTTCTTTTTCTCATCAACGTATATGGTCTACACATTTGGTCAACACATGAGTATGTATCCACTTCCCAATATTTTTAACAAAAACAACAACATGCTCTTACCTCAACTAATGCCCCCCCTGTTTCCCCACACTTGAATGACACACACTCTACCCTTAGCTATTCAAGAATTCAAATAAGGACATTCATGGTTTTTCGCTTTTGGTTTGTAATGTGCTAAAATTAAGAATAAGTGGGTTAAGCGTAGGCTTAAAGTTGGTTGCAAAGGTTGTTATAAGGTAAGGTCATTTGGGTAAGTGGCTGAGTGAATTGATAGCCTCAATCATGTACATACATTCATACATATAATAATGGACATATAGAGTCAAACAAATTAAGGATCACAATCATAGAGAGAGAACAACGCACACAAGAAGGAAGGTAAGTGGCTAGAAGATGTAGCCACGCAATTAGGCTCAAAACTCACATGCTTGTGTTCTTGGCTCAAAATCTATGTTCCAAATTACATTCTTCAAACAAGCTTAGCATAAAAAATTTTCAATAATTGGTAAGGTTGCCCTAAAATTCTAGTTTCTTAGGAAAGAAGTCATTACTCTAACCATGTGGACTTATTCAGAGATAACTATCATGCAAAGGGTGTCAAAAAGTGAAAAACCTAATCATGCAATCTATCCTAATTAACAAAAGAGATTCAAAATTTATTCGGGTGTTACCTATGGAGATCGGTCGACCGACTTCTCCACACTTAAAACTTAGCACGGACCTCCGTGCTATGAGTGATGCGCAATGGGAGACCGGCTCCGAAATGTCCATCATGTCCCTCATCATCGCCGTTTTCACTTGAGGTTGCGGTAGATGTAGAGATATCCGGCTCCTCCATAGGTGGGGTGACAACACTTAGGAGTTTTTTCACATAAGCGTACCGGCATTGGTTTTCCCGTTCATAACGATCCATCTTCTTGTGAAGATCCTCAAGGCATTGGTGGGATGATTTAGGTGGTGCGGATGAAGCAGTGGAGATGCCTGCGGGAATTGCCATATCCAAGTTCCCAATGTCCGCCGGTGGCTTGAGATATTTCTGGTGGGGATAACATCACCCTCAACCGGGATTGTGGCCCTCTGATCCCTAGTCTCATGATGAACGGATAATTTATACGCTTTTTGGCATTATTTTTATATAATTTTTCGTATGATTTGACTAGTTTTTAGTATATTTTTATTACTTTTTAAATAAAAATCATATTTCTGGACTTTACTATGAGTTTGTGTATTTTTCTATGATTTCAGGTATTTTCTAGCTGAAATTGAGGGACCTGAGCAAAAATCTGATTCAAAGGCTGAATAAGGACTACAGATGCTGTTGGATTCTGACCTCCCTGCACTCAAAGTGGATTTTCTGGAGCTACAGGAGTCCAAATGGCGCGCTCTCAATTGAGTTGGAAAGTAGACATCCAGGGCTTTCCAGCAATATATAATAGTCCATACTTTTCCCGAGTTTAGATGACGCAAACTGGCATTCAACACCAGTGCTCTGCCCTATTCTGCCGTTAAACGCCAGAAACAGGTTACAAGTTGGAGTTAAACGCCCAAAACAGGTTACAACCCGGCGTTTAACTCTAGAAACAGCCTAGGCACGTGTAAAGCTCAAGTCTCAGCCCCAGCACACACCAATTGGGCCCCGGAAGTAGATTTCTGCACTATCTATCATTGTTTACTCATTTTCTGTAAACCTAGGTTACTAGTTAGTATTTAAACAACTTTTAGAGATTTATTTTGTACCTCTTGACATTCTACACATTTTATATTGTATCTTCTACGGAATGAGTCTCTAAACCCCATGGTTGGGGGTGAGGAGCTCTACTGTGTTTTGATGAATTAATGCAATTACTATTGTTTTCCATTCAATCACGCTTGCTTCCATTCTAAGATATTCACTCGTACTTCAACTTAATGAATATGATGATCTGTGACACTCATCACCATTCTCAACCTATGAACGCGTGCCTGACAACCACCTCCGCTCTACCTTAGATTGAGTGCTTATCTCTTAGCCTCCTGATTCAGATCAGAGTCTTTGTGGTATAAGCTAGAAATATTGGTGGCCATTCCTGAGATCCAGAAAGTCTAAACCTTGTCTGTGGTATTCTGAGTAGGATCTGGGAAGGGATGACTGTGACGAGCTTCAAACTCACGAGTGCTGGGCATAGTGACAGACGCAAAAGGATCAATGGATCCTATTCCAGCATGAGTGAGAACCAACAGATGATTAATCGTGCGGTGACAGCGCATTTGGACCATTTTCACTGAGAGGACGGATGGTAGCCATTGACAACGGTGATCCACCAACATACAGCTTGCCATGGAAGGAGCCTAGCGTGTGTGAAGAAGAAGATAGTAGGAAATCAGAGATTCAGAGGACATAGCATCTCCAAAACCTCAACCTATTCTCCATTACTGCATAACAAGTATTTATTTCATGTTCTTTTACTTTTTACAATTAAATCTGAAAATTATTAATATCCTGACTAAGAGTTACAAGATAACCATAGCTTGCTTCAAGCCGACAATCTCCGTGGGATCGACCCTTACTCACGTAAGGTATTACTTGGACGACACAGTGCACTTGCTGGTTAGTTGTGCGGAGTTACAAAAGTGTGATTGTAATTTTGTGCACCAAGTTTTTGGCGCCGTTGCCAGGGATTGTTCGAGTTTGGACAACTGACGGTTTATTTTTTGTTGCATAGATTAGGAAAAATTTATCTTTTTAGTTTAGAGTCACTAAAATTGCGTCTTCTATTATTGTTTTTGGTTGAAATTTTTTTAAATCCTTATTTTCTCTTTTTAAACTTTTCAAAAATTTTTCTAAACTAATAATTGAGTTTTTCTATTTGAGTTTAGTTTCATATTTTAAGTTTGGTGTCAATTGCATGTTTTTATTTTCTTTTAAATTTTCGAATTTGTTTTCATTGTTCTTTCTTAATCTTCAAGTTGTTCTTGTTTATTTTCCTTGTTTGATCTTTAGTTTTTCTTGTATTGTAATTTTTCTTGTTTTTCTTGTGCATTTTCGAATTATTAGTATCCAAAGTTTAAAAAAAATTTTTACATTAAATATTTTTTTTTAAAAACACTTTAAACTTATAACTCAATTGGCTAGAGTGTTGTGTTTATGTTCTTGGTAATTGGGAATCTTCCTTTTAAAACTTTTTCAAAAATAATTTTTCTTTGATTAAATCTCATGTCAAACTTTTAAGTTTGGTGTTCTCTTGTTATTTTTTATTTTCAAAAACTTATTTTTAGTTTTCTAAAAGTTTTAACTTTGGTGTTCTTTTTATGTTCTTGTGAGTCTTCAAAGTGTTCTTGAGGCTTCTTTGTGTTTTGATCTTAAAATTTTTAAGTTTGGTGTTTCTTGGTATTTTCCCTCCAAAACTTTCGAAAAACAAGGAGCATTAGATCTAAAAAAATTTTAAGTCTTGTGTCATTTTATTGTTTTTCTCTTTCCTCATTAAAATCAAAAATATGTTTTCTCTTTATTTTAAATTGAATTTTTGAAAATTACTTTTAAAAATTCAGATTTTTATTTTAAAAATAAAATCTTTTTAAAATTCAAAATCTTTTTTAAAAATCATATCCAAAGTTTTTCAAATCTTCTCAATTAAGCAATTATTTTCAAATTTATTTTTCTCTTGGTTTTCGAAATTTACATTTTAATTTCTAATTATTTTATTTCATTTTATCTTATTATTTTTATTTATCTTAATAATTTGGTTTGTTCTACTTCAAAAAAAACAAAAACAAAAAAACAAAAAAAACAAAAATATATTTTCTTTGCAATTCATATCAACTCATTTTATCCATCATGGATCTAAGTGGAAATGACTAGTCCATAAGGACTCTGGGATCGTATGCTAATCCCACTACTGCTGTATATGGGAGTAGTATCTGTATACCTCCCATTAAAGCAGGCAGTTTTGAGCTAAATCCTCAGCTCATTGTCATGGTGCAGTAAAACTGCCAGTATTCCGGTCTTCCACAGGAAGAACCCACTGAGTTTTTGGCACAATTCTTGCAAATTGCTGACACAGTACGTGACAAGGAGGTAGATCAGGATGTATACAGGTTGTTACTATTTTCGTTTGCTGTAAAAGATCAAGCTAAAAGGTGGTTAAACAACCAACCCACAGCAAGCATAAGAACATGGAAACAGTTATCAGACAAATTCCTGAATCAATATTTCCCTCCAAAAAGGATGACACAGCTAAGGCTGTACATCCAAGGCTTTAAACAAGAGGATGATGAATCCTTTATAATGCCTAGGAGAGGTACAGAGGGATGCTAACGAAATGTCCCTCTGAAATATTTTCAGAGTGGGTGCAATTAGACATCTTCTACTATGAGCTTACAGAAAGAGCTCAGATATCTCTAGACCACTCAGCTGGTGGATCTATACACATGAGAAAAATTATTGAAGAGGCGCAAGAGCTTATTGATATAGTTGCAAGAAATTAGCATCTGTACATAAGTAGTGGGTCCTCCATAAAAGAAGAAGCCAAAGCAATGTCTACTGAACTTGGTCCTCTAGAACAAGTTGCTGAACTCAATCAACAATTTTGTTTTCTAACAAAACAGCTAGCAGAATTCAAGGAGATGCTATAAGACACTAAAAATGCTAATGAAAATATGGAAGTACAATTGAATCAGACAAAACAGCAGTTATCAAAGCAGATAATAGAAGAGTGCCAGGCAATTCAATTAAGAAGTGGGAAAACATTAAATACCTCACTTCAGAGTAGCAGAAAGCCAAGAAAAGAACAACTGACAGAGGATGAGCAAAATATTATCCAAAATCCCTCTAAGGATAGTAAGAGCCCAGAGAGGAACAACTCTGGTGTTCAAATGCCAGAAACAGGCAAGGAGCTGGCGTCAAACGCCCAATGGAAGCTTAGTTCTGGCGTTCAAACGCCAGAAACAGGTAAGAATTTGGCGTCCAACGCCAATCAAGCTTCTAACCCTAGCATTCAAATGCCAATGAGGGATCAGACACACACAAGTGCTAATAACAACCCCACTAAAAGGGCTTTTCCAACCACCTCTCTAGGAAATAAACCTGCAATAACCAAGGTTGAGGAATACAAAGCCAAGATGCCTTATCCTCAAAAACTCTGCCAAGAGGAGCAGGATAAGCAATTTGCCCGCTTTGCAGACTATCTCAGGACTCTTGAAATAAAGATTCCATTTGCAGAGGCACTTGAACAAATTCCCTCTTATGCCAAGTTCATGAAAGAGATCTTGAGTCATAAGAAGAATTGGAGAGAAACTGAAAGAGTTCTCCTCACTGAAGAATGCAGTGCAGTCATTCTAAAAAGCTTCCCAAAAAAGCTTAAAGATCCCGGGAGCTTTATGATACCATGCATATTAGAGGGTAATTGCACCAAGACAACTTTATGTGATCTTGGGGCAAGCATCAACCTAATACCTGCATCCACTATCAGAAAGCTTGGTTTAACTGAAGAAGTCAAACCAACCTGGATATGTCTCCAACATGCTGATGGCTCCATTAAATACCCATCAGGCGTGATTGAAGACATGATTGTCAGGGTTGGGCCATTCGCCTTCCCCACTGACTTTGTAGTACTGGAAATGGAGGAGCACAAGAGTGCTACTCTCATTCTAGAAAGACCTTTCCTAGCAACTGGACGAACTCTCATTGATGTCCAACAGGGGGAAGTAACCCTGGGAGTCAATGAGGATGAGTTTAAGTTGAATGCTATCAAAGCCATGCAGCATCCAGACACACCAAAAGACTGCATGAAAGTTGATCTTATTGACTCTTTGGTAGAGGAGATCAGCATGGCTGAGAGTCTCGAATCAGAGATGGAAGACATCTTTAAAGATGTTTAGCCTGATCTGGAGGAATCAGAGGAATTGAAAGAGCCTCTGAAACTCCCTCAGGAAGAGGAAAAACCTCCTAAACCCGAGCTTAAACCATTACCACCATCCCTGAAATATGCATTTCTGGGAGAAGGTGACACTTTCCCTGTGATCATAAGCTCTGCTTTAAATCCCCTGGAAGAGGAAGCACTACTTCAAGTGCTAAGGACACACAAGACAGCTCTTGGGTGGTCCATAAGTGATCTTAAGGGCATCAGCCCAGCAAGATGCATGTACAAGATCCTATTGGAGGACGATGCTAAGCCAGTGGTTCAACCATAGAGGCGGCTAAATCCAGCCATGAAGGAAGTGGTGCAGAAAGAGGTCACCAAGTTACTGGAGGCTAGGATTATTTATCCTATTTCTGATAGTCCCTGGGTGAGCCCTGTCCAAGTTGTCCCCAAAAAGGGAGGCATGACAGTGGTTCATAATGAAAAAAATGAACTGGTTTCTACAAGAACAGTTACAGGGTGGCGCATGTGTATTGACTACAGAAAGCTCAATACAGCCACCAAAAAGGATCATTTTCCTTTACCATTCATAGACCAGATGCTAGAAAGACTAGCAGGTCATGATTATTACTGCTTTTTGGATGGCTATTCAGGCTACAACCAAATTGCAGAAGATCCCCAAGATCAAGAGAAAACAGCATTCACATGTCCATCTAGAGTATTTGCCTACAGAAGGATGCCATTTGGGCTGTGTAATACACCTGCAACCTTTCAGAGATGCATGCTCTCTATTTTCTCTGATATGGTGGAAAAATTTTTGGAAGTCTTCATGGATGACTTCTCAGTATATGGAGACTCATTTAGCTCCTGTCTTGATCACCTGACACTGGTTCTGAAAAGATGCCAAGAGACTAACCTGGTTTTAAACTGGGAAAAATGTTACTTTATGGTGACTGAAGGGATTGTCCTTGGGCACAAGATTTCGAACAAGGGAATAGAGGTGGATCAAGCTAAGGTAGAGGTAATTGAAAAATTACCACCACCTGCCAATGTTAAGGCAATCAGAAGCTTTCTGGGGCATGCAGGATTCTATAGGAGGTTTATAAAGGATTTTTCAAAAATTGCAAAACCTCTGAGCAACCTGCTAGCTGCTGACATGCCATTTGTGTTTGACACAGAGTGTCTGCAGGCGTTTGAAACTCTGAAAGCTAAGCTGGTCACAACACCAGTTATTTCTGCACCAGACTGGACATTACCATTCGAACTAATGTATGATGCCAGTGACCATGCCATTGGTGCAGTATTGGGACAGAGGCATGACAAGCTTCTGCATGTCATTTATTATGCCAGCCATGTTTTAAATGATGCCCAGAAAAATTACACAACCACAAAAAAAGAATTACTTGCAGTGGTTTATGCCATTGACAAGTTTAGATCATACTTAGTAGGGTCAAAAGTGATTGTGTACACTGACCATGCTGCTCTTAAATATCTACTTACAAAGCAGGATTCAAAACCCAGGCTCATAAGATGGGTGTTGCTTCTGCAAGAGTTTGATATAGAAATAAGAGACAGAAAAGGGACAGAAAACTAAGTGGCTGATCATCTGTCCCGGATAGAACCAGTAGAAGGGGCATCCCTTCCCTCTATTGAGATCTCTGAAACCTTTCCAAATGAGCATTTGTTCGCCATTCAAGAAACACCATGGTTTGCAGATATTGCAAACTATAAAGCTGCAAGGTTCATACCCAAGGAGTACAGCAGGCAACAAAAGAAAAAATTAATTACTGATGCAAAGTACTATTTGTGGGATGAACCCTATCTCTTTAAGAGATGTGCAGACGGAATAATCCGTAGGTGTGTGCCTAGAGAAGAAGCATAGAAGATCTTATGGCATTGCCATGGGTCACAATATGGAGGCCATTTCGGAGGTGAGCAAACAGCCACCAAGGTCCTCCAATGTGGCTTCTACTGGCCTACATTCTATAGAGATTCCTGAGAGTTTGTACGTAACTGTGATAGTTGCCAGAGATCTGGTAATCTGCCTCATGGTTACGCCATGCCTCAACAAGGAATCTTAGAGATTGAGTTGTTTGATGTATGGGGTATTGACTTCATGGGGCCTTTCCCACCATCATACTCAAACACTTATATTCTGGTGGCAGTCGACTATGTATCCAAATGGGTAGAGGCCATTGCCACACTCACTAATGATACTAAGACAGTACTGAAGTTCCTCCAGAAACATATCTTCAGCAGGTTTGGTGTCCCTAGAGCACTAATTAGTATTGGGGGCACTCATTTCTGCAACAAACAACTTTACTCTGCTATGGTCCGGTATGGAATTAGTCGCAAGGTGGCAACTCCATATCATCCACAGATAAATGGGCAAGCTGAAGTCTCTAATAGAGAACTGAAAAGAATCCTGGAATGGACTGTAAGTACCCGTAGACAGGATTGGGCGAGAAGCTTAGATGATGCTCTGTGGCCTTACAGAACTGCATTCAAGACTCCTATAGGGACCTCTCCATACCAGCTTGTGTATGGTAAGGCCTGCCATCTGCCCGTGGAACTAGAGCATAAGGCCTAGTGGGCAACCAGATTCCTAAACTTTGATGCCAAATTAGCTGGAGAAAAAAGATTGCTCTAGCTGAATGAGTTAGAGGAATTCAGACTCACTGCTTTCGAAAATGCCAAGCTTTACAAAGAGAAAGCAAAAAGGTGGCATGACAGAAAGCTACCATCTAGAGTCTTTGAACCAGGACAGAAGGTTCTGCTATTTAACTCTAGGCTCAGGCTATTCCCTGGGAAACTGAAATCCCGGTAGAGGGGACCATATGTGATTACCAGTGTGTCACCATATGGCTATGTGGAGCTTCAAGACATTGATTCTAATAAGAAGTTCATTGTTAATGGACAAAGAATCAAGCATTATCTTGAAGGCAATGTTGAGCAAGAGTGCTCAAGGCTGAGGCTAGATTAAAAGCTCAGCAAGGTCCAGCTAAAGACAATAAAGAAGCGCTTGCTGGGAGGCAACCCAACCATTAGCAAAGCTTTTTATTTATTTAGTTATTTATTTTTATTATACAAGTTTAACATAAATAATCTTCAAGGTAATGAATCAATTGCATAAGTTCACAGGGTTACAGAAGGATTCAGAATACAAAACAGGGAGAAGGAGCTCACTGGCAAGAAAACGCCAGTAAGAGGTATATTTGGGCGTTAAACGCCCAAAAGAAGTATTTACTGGGCGTTTAACGCCAGTAAAGATACCTTTCTGGGCGTTTAACGCCATACCTGCAGCATCCTGGGCGTTCAGAAAAACGCCCAGTGACGAAAGATTTCTGGCATTTAACGCCAGCCAGAAGCAATAGCTGGGCGTTAAATGCCCAAAAGAAAAAACAGATGGGCGTTAAATGCCCAAAACAAGCAGCAGTTAGGCGTTTAATGCCAGGATTATGGAGGGGAGGAAGTTTTTGTTCCCAACTTTATAAACATGTTCTTGCATAAACATGTTCCCATACTTTCATTTTTCAAACTTTTTCCAAAAAATTTTTAAAATATCTTAATCCTAAAGTTAAATCTTTCTCAATTCTTCTTCAACCTCTTCTCAAATCTTTTCAAAACAAATCTATCTTTTTCAAAAAAATTTTCAAACTCATTAATATCTTTCTCAAATCTTCACAATATTTTTAGAACAAATCTATCTTTTTCAAATATCTTTCATATCTTCTCAATTTTAAATTACATATTTTCTTATCTTACTTATCTTTTCCAAATCACATTTTCTATCATATCTTTTTAAAAGATTTTCGAAAACCCACCCCCCCTCCCCTTTAAATCCCCGTTCGGCCTCCCCCCTCTCATCCACAAATTCGAACTTGGCTCTCCCTCTATCCCTCTCTTTTCTTTTCTTTTGCTTGAGGACAAGAAAACCTCTAAGTTTGGTGTGTTTATCCGTGATCACTAAGCCAATACCTACCAAGATCATGGCTCCTAAGGGAAAATAAACCACCTCAAGAGGCAAGATAGAGAATATTCTAAAACCACTTTGGAATCAAGGGAAGTTCTTAACCAAAGAATATTCAGACCATTACTAAAAAATAATGGGTCTAAGGTCAGTGATCCCGGAAGTTAAATTCTATATGAAAGAAGACGAATATCTGGAGATCCAAGAGCAAATTCGAAACAGGAGCTGGGAAGTCCTAGCTAATCCTGAAACAAAGGTGGAAAAAACATCGTTCAGGAATTCTACTCTAATCTGTGGCAGACAGACAGGCAGAGAATAGCTGGAACCGCATTCTATGACTATTGAACTCTGGTCAGAGGGAAGATTGTTCACACCCACCCTGACAAAATAAGGGAGATCTTCAAGCTGTCTCAACTGCAAGATGACCCAGACTCCTTTAATAGGAGAATGATGAGACCAAATCAGAGTTTGGACAAAATCCTAGAGGACATATGCCTCCTTGGAGCCAAATGGACAACCAACACAAAGGGTGTCCCAAACCTACTCAAAAGAGGAGATCTCAAACCAGTTGCCAGAGGCTGGCTGCACTTCATTGGGCGCTCTATACTGCCCACTAGCAACCGCTCTGAAGTCACCATCAAAAGAGCAGTGATGATTCATTGCATTATGCTGGAAAAAGAAGTGGAAGTTCATTAGCAGATTTCTTGTGAGCTTTACAAAATTGCAAACAAGAACTCCAAAGATTCCAAATTGGCTTATCCAAGCTTGATCTCCCTGTTATGTAAAGATGCTGGAGTAAAAATGGGAGTAGATGAGTATATTTCAGTTGAGCAACCAATCACCAAGAAGTCAATGCAAGGACAAGTGCAGGACGACCCCATCAAGAGGAGAGCACAGGAGTTCCTCCTGGAAATTCCTCAATTTGAATACTGGGGGCGCCTAGAAGCATCTATCACCAAGTTGTAAGAAGCTATGGATCAACTGAAGGAAGAACCGCAAAATCAAAACAGCATGCTCTGCAAACTACTTAGGGAACAAGAAGAGCAAGAGCGTGAACTGAAAGAACTGAAGCACCAGAAGCTATCTCTTGAAGGGCCAAGCACCCCAACAAACTAAAGAGGCATCTACCTCCCAAAGCAAAGGTTGTTGAGTCCTAACTCTGTGATAACCTTTTATCTATTTTAAGAGTATATGAGTATTAAAATTAGAGTCAATTATCTTTATGTCTTTAGTTTCTTTTCTTTCATTGCTAAGTGTCTGCTTTTATGCCTATTTTATATTATTTCCATTAAATAATAAATAAAGATTAGAGTCTATGCCCTAAAGTTATGAACATCCTATGAATCCATCACCTTTCTTAAATGAAAAATGTTTTAATTACAAAAGGACAAGAAGTACATGGTTTCAAATTCATCCTTGAAATTAGTTTAATTATTTTGACGTGGTGACAATACTTTTTGTTTTTTGAATGAATGCTTGAACAGTGCATATGTCTTTTGAATTTGTTGTTCATGAATGTTAAATATGTTGCCTCTTGAAAGAATGATGAAAAGGAGAAATGTTATTGATAATCTGAAAAATCATAAAATTGATTCTTGAAGCAAGAAAAAGTAGTGAATACAAAAGCTTGCGAAAAAAAAGGGGGAAGAAAATGGCGAAAAAAAAGAGAAAGAAATTGAAAAATCAAGCAGAAAAAGCCAATAACTCTTTAAACCAAAAGGCAAGGGAAAAAAGGATCCAAGGCTTTGAGCATTAATTGATAGGAGGGCCCGAAGGAATAAAATCCTGGCCTAAGCGGCTAAACCAAGCTGTCCCTAACCATGTGCTTGTGGTGTGAAGGTGTCAAGTGAAAAGCTTGAGACTGAGCAGTTAAAGTCGAGGTCCAAAGCAAAAAGAGTGTGCTTAAGAACTCTGGACACCTCTAATTGGGGACTTTAGAATAGCTGAGTCACAATCTGAAAGGGTTCACCCATTTATGTGTCTGTGGCATTTATGTATCCCGTGGTAATAGTGGAAAACAAAGTGCTTAGGGCCACGGCCAAGACTCATAAAGTAGCTGTGTTCAAAAATCAATATACTGAACTTGGAGAATCAATAACACTATTTGAATTTTGAGTTCCTATAGATGCCAATCATTCTGAACTTCAATGGATTAAGTGAGATGCCAAAACTATTCAGAGGCAAAAAGTTACTAGTCCCGCTCATTTAATTGGAGCTAAGCTTCATTGATATTTTAAAATTTATTGTATATTCTCTTCTTTTTATCCTATTTGATTTTCAGTTGCTTGGGGACAAGCAACAATTTAAGTTTGGTGTTGTGATGAGCGGATAATTTATACGCTTTTTGGCATTATTTTTACATAGTTTTTAGTATGATTTGATTAGATTTTAGTATATTTTTATTAGTTTTTAAATAAAAATCATATTTCTGGACTTTACTATGAGTTTTTGTGTTTTCTATGATTTAAGGTATTTTCTGGCTGAAATTGAGGGACCTGAGCAAAAATCTGATTCAGAGGCTGAAAAAGGACTGCAGATGCTGTTGGATTCTGACCTCCCTGCACTCAAAGTGGATTTTCTGGAGCTACCAGAGTCCAAATGGTACGCTCTCAATTGCGTTGGAAAATAGACATCCAGGGCTTTCCAGCAATATATAATAGTCTATGCTTTTTCCGAGTTTAGATGACGCAAACTGGCATTCAATGCCAGTTCTCTGCCCTATTCTGGCGTTAAACGCCAGAAACAGGTTACAAGTTGGAGTTAAACGCCCAAAACAGGTTAAAACCTGGCGTTTAACTCCAGAAACAGCCTAGGCATGTGTAAAGCTCAAGTCTCAGCCCCAGCACACACCAAGTGGGCCCCGAAAGTGGATTTCTGCACTATCTATCATAGTTTACTCATTTTCTGTAAACCTAGGTTACTAGTTAGTATTTAAACAACTTTTAGAGATTTATTTTGTACCTCATGACATTCTACATGTTTCATATTGAATCTTCTATGGCATGAGTCTCTAAACCCCATGGTTGGGGGTGAGGAGCTCTGCTGTGTTTTGATGAATTAATGCAATTACTACTGTTTTCCATTCAATCACGCTTGCTTCCATTCTAAGATATTCACTCGTACTTCAACTTGATGAATGTGATGATCTGTGACACTCATCACCATTCTTAACCTATGAACGCGTGCCTGACAACCACCTCCGTTCTACCTTTGATTGAGTGCTTATCTCTTAGCCTCCTGATTTAGATCAGAGTCTTCGTGGTATAAGCTAGAAATATTGGCGGCCATTCCTGAGATCCGAAAAGTCTAAACCTTGTCTGTGGTATTCCGAGTAGGATCTGGGAAGGGATGACTATGACGAGCTTCAAACTCATGAGTGCTGGGCGTAGTGACAGACGCAAAAGGATCAATGGATCCTATTCCAGCATGAGTGAGAACCGACAGATGATTAGCCGTGCGGTGACAGCGCATTTGGACCATTTTCACTGAGAGGACGGATGGTAGCCATTGACAACGGTGATCCACCAACATACAGCTTGCAATGGAAGGAGCCTAGCGTGTGTGAAGAAGAAGATAGTAGGAAATCAGAGATTCAGAGGACAGAGCATCTCCAAAACCTCAACCTATTCTCCATTACTGCATAACAAGTATTTATTTCATGTTCTTTTACTTTTTACAATTAAATCTGAGAATTATTGATATCCTGACTAAGAGTTAAAAGATAACCATGGCTTGCTTCAAGCCGACAATCTCTGTGGGATCGACCCTTACTCACGTAAGGTATTACTTGGACGACCCAGTGCACTGGCTGGTTAGTTGTGCAGAGTTACAAAAGTGTGATTGTAATTTCGTGCACCATCTCATGGGAAACACCGGTGACCGCAACTAACTTGGTCACCAAAGCAGAGAAGGGTAGGTTATTTGTGGTGCTTGTGATTGGTTGGGTTGAGCTGGTTGTCTATGAGGTGGTATGTAGGTTTGGTAATTCCTTCCTTGGTTTGGTTGTTGATGTGGAGGTTTTTGTGAGTATCGGTTTTGTGGATTATTGGTGTTCCATCTTTGGTTGCCTCTATTGTCCCTACCTCCTTGTTGATAATTGTCCCGCCAATCTTAGTTGGAGCTATCTCTCCAACCTTGATTAAATTTGTTACTCCCTTGATTGTAATTTCCTCCTTGTTGGGGGTACCCTTGGTTGAAATTGCCCCTTGCGAATGGTATCCTTGATTAGGCCGCTCATAGAAGGAGCGATCATAGAAGTGGTGGGTAGTCACTAGAGTGTTTTTTTCTTGGAGATTCGGACATTCATCCGTGTAGTGGGAGTAGCATGAGCAAATACCGCATACTCTTTGGGTGACAAATTGTTGACTTTGTTGGTGTTGAGGAGGTGGTGGAGGCTGTTGATGGAATGGAGGTTGTTATTGATTCACTTAGAGTTGCTTTAGAAGACTTGTCATCTCACACAAGGTTTTGATAAGGGTGGCAGTCTCACCATTAGAAGAGACTTCATTAACGGTTCTAGGGTGATTGCTCCTTTGTCTAGCATGCAAGGTGGATTCGGCCAAGTCGGAGATCAATTGCTAAGCCTCTTCCGCCGTTCTACATTTTGTCAAAGAACCATTGCTTGAAGCATCTAAGAAGATCTTGTCTTGTGGTTTCATTCCTTAACAAAAGTAGCTTATCAACACTAGAGTGTCAATCATGTGGTTGGGGCATGAGTCAAGAAGCTTTTGGAACTGCTTCCAATATTCATATAAAGTTTTCAATTCACCTTGGTATTACCTATGCTTTTCATCAAACACTTGGTGTACTTCTTACCCTTCCTCATAGGAAATACACCTTCTCAAGATCCCATCAGCACACTTTTTAAACAAATAGGGCTCATCCCAAATGTAGTGTTTAGCATCTTTGAGTAGCTTTCTCCTCATGTGTTTGTTCATGTTAGTTGGTAGTTCTCCAATAGCCTTGAAATTGGCTATGTCTGCAACCAAGGAGCTTCTTGAATCATCATCAACTGTTCATCAGGGAAGCTCTCATTCACTGCAAATTGGTGTGCCTCATCTTCTTTTTGTGGGATCCTTGATAGGTGGTCAGCCACTTTGTTCTCTGCCCCACTCCTATCTTTAATTTCAATGTCAAACTCTTGGAGTAGCAGGATCCACCTTATTAATCTGGGCTTGGACTCTTGTTTGGTAAGCAAATATTTGAGTGCTGCATGATCCGTGAATACAATTACTTTAGAGCCAATAAGATATGATCTAAACTTTTCAAAAGCAAAGACAATGGCAAGTAATTCCTTCTCTGTAGTGGTATAGTTCCTTTGATTCTCATTAAGGATTTTGCTGGCATAATAAATAACATGCACCAATTTGTCCTTCTTCTGTCCTAAAACAGTACCAACAGCAAAGTCAGATGCATCACACATCAACTCAAAGGGTAGATCCTAGTAGGGTGGTGCTATGACAGGTGCAGAGGAAAGTTTGTTCTTAAGCTCTTCAAAGGCTAGCATGCATTCCTTATCAAAAACAAAAGGTACATTGGAGACAAGCAGGTTGCTTAGAGGTTTGGCAACCTTTGAGAAGTATCTAATGAACCTCCTATAGAAGCCAGCATGTCCTAGAAAACTTCTAATTGCTTTGACATTGCAAGGTGGGGGTAGCTTTTCAATCACCTCCACCTTGGCCTTGTCTACCTCTATGCCTCTTTTTGAGATTTTGTGGCCAAGAACCACCCCCTCTGTAACCATAAAGTGGCACTTTTCCCAATTCAAAACGAGGTTGGTTTCTTGGCATCTCTTTAGCACCAAGGCTAAGTGGTGCAAGCAGTTAGAATATGAATCACCAAACACAGAGAAGTCATCCATAAACACTTTAATAAATCTTTCAATCATGTCTGAAAATATGGAGAGCATGCACCTTTGGAATGTTGCAGGTGCATTACACAATCCAAAGCGCATTCTCCTATAAGCAAAAACACCATAGGGACAGGTAAATGAGGTCTTTTCTTGGTCCTTAGGATCTATAACTATTTGGTTGTAACCAGAGTAACCGTCCAAGAAGCAATAATATTCATGTCCCGCAAGTCCTTCTAGCATCTGGTCCATGAAAGGTAGGGGGAAGTGATCCTTCCTGGTGGCTTCATTAAGCTTCCTATAATCAATGCACATGCACCAGCCGGTCACTGTTCTTGTAGGTATCAGCTCATTCTTCTCAATTGGTACAACAGTGACCCCTCCTTTCTTAGGGACTACTTGTACTGGGCTTACCCAAGGGCTGTCTGAGATAGGGTAGATCACCCTAGCTTGCCACAACTTCAACACCTCTTTTTGGACTACTTCATTCATGGTTGGGTTTAGCCTTCTTTGTTGCTGTCTTGAGGGCTTGGCACCTTCTTCAAGTAGGATTTTTTGCATGTACATTGAAGGACTAATTCCCTTCAAGTCTACAAGTGTCCAACCTATAGCATCCTTATGTTGCTTCAGCACATGGATAAGCTCCTCTTCTTGTCCCTCATTCAAGCTGGAATTAATGATTACTGGGTAGGTGTTATTGTCACCCAAGTAGTCATACTTCAAGCTTGGAGGTAGGGTCTTCAGCTCTAGTTTTGGTGCCTCAACTTCCTTGTTGCCCATGTGGTTCAACATGATCGAATTCTCCATGGTTCCTTGTGGTAATTCTCCACCTGATGCTTGTTGCTCCAGCTCCATAGTTTCTTCACATTGTTCTTCTTCCAAAACCCCTTGAACTATCTTTTCTATGGTATCTAACATCATGCACTCTCCTATGGATTCCTTGGGATAACTCATTACTTTGGACACCTTGAAAACCATCTTCTCTTCATGTAACCTCAAGACTAGCTCCCCTTTTTGAACATCAATAATGGCTCCAGCAGTAGCTAGGAATGGCCTTCCTAGGATGATCGATGTGTTGGCCTCTTCTTCCCTATCCAGCACAACAAAGTCAGCTGGAAAAATAAACTCTCCTACTTTCACCAACAAATCTTCCACTACCCCATGAGGAAACTTGAATGTTCTGTCAGCCAATTGGAGTGTCATTCTTATTGGTTTGGCTTCCTCAATCTTCATCCTTCTCATCATAACCAAGGACATGAGATTGATGCTAGCCCTCAGGTCACACAATGCTTTCTCAATGGTGATATCACACCTATGATGCATGGAATTTGGAAGCTCCCAGGGTCTTTCATCTTTTGAGGAAGCTTCTTTTGTATGATGGCACTACACTCCTCAGTTAGCACTATGGTTTCCTTTTCATCCCAGTTCCTCTTTCTTGTCATGAGCTCCTTTAAAAATTTGGCATAGAGTGGCATTTGCTCTAATGCCTCAGCAAAGGGTATGTTGATCTGGAGCTTCTTGAAGATTTCTAGGAATCTAGAGAACTAGCTATCTTTTCCATCCTTCCTTAGCCTTTTTGGATATGGTGCCTGGTGCACGAAATTGTGATCTCAGGCAACGGCGCCAGAAACTCTGTACGCACGTCTTAATAAATCGTTTTTCATTCACAACTTCGATACAACTAACCAGCAAGTGCACTAGGTCGTCCAAGTAATAAACCTTACGTGAATAAGGGTTGATCCCACGGAGATTATTGGTATGAAGCAAGCTATGGTCACCTAGTAAATCTCAGTCAGGCGGATATCAAATAGTTATGGAGTTTTCGAATAATAATAATAAATAAACAGAAAATAAAGATAGAAATACTTATGTATATCATTGGTGAGAATTTCAGATAAAGGTATAGAGATGCTTTCGTCCCTCTGAACTTCTGCTTTCCTGCTGTCTTCATCCAATCAGTCTTACTCCTTTCCATAGCTAGCTTTATGTAAGGACATCACCATTGTCACTGGCTACTTTTAATCCTCTCTGGAAAATGGTCCGATGCGCTGCCACTGCATGGCTAATCGTCTGGAGGCATCACCGTGGTCAATGGCTGCATCCTATCCTCTTGTGAAAATGGTCCAAATGCTCTGTCACAGCACGGCTAATCATCTGAGGTTCTCGATCATACTGGAATAGGATTCACCCTCATTTTGTGTCTGTCACTACGCCCAGCACTCGCGAGTTTGAAGTTCGTCACAGTCATTCAATCCTAGAGTCCTACTCGGAATACTACAGACAAGGTTTAGACTTTCCGGACTCTCATGAATGCCGCCATCAATCTAGCTTATACCACGAAGATTCTGATTAAGAGATCCAAGAGATACTCATTCAATCTAAGGTGGAACGGAAGTGGTTGTCAGGCACGCGTTCGTGGGGGAATGATGATGATTGTCACGTTCATCACATTCAGGTTGAAGTGCGAATGAATATCTTAGAAGCGGAATAAGTTGAATTGAATAGAAAAATAGTAGTACTTTGCATTACTCTTTGAGGAACAGCAGAGCTCCACACCTTAATCTATGGAGTGCAGAAACTCTACCGTATGAAAATACATAAGTGATAATGGTTCAGGCATGGCCGAATGGCCAGCCCCCATGAAAGTCTAAGATAGCATAAAACTGATCAAAGATAAATCTAATACAATAGTAAAAAGTCCTATTTATACTAAACTAGTTACTAGGGTTTACAAAAGTAAGTAATTGATGCATAAATCCACTTCTGGGGCCCACTTGGTGTGTGCTTGGGCTGAGCTTGAATGTTACACGTGTAGAGGTCAATCTTGGAGTTGAACGCCAGTTTGTAACGTATTTCTGGCGTTCAATGCCCTTTTACGTCGTCTAAACTCGGCCAAAGTATGGACTATTATATATTGCTGGAAAGCCCTGGATGTCTACATTCCAACGCAATTGGAAGCGCGCCATTTTGAGTTTTGTAGCTCCAGAAAATCTACTTTGAGTGTAGGGAGGTCAGAATCCAACAGCATCAGCAGTCCTTCTTCAACCTCTAAATCTGATTTTTGCTCAAGTCCCTCAATTTCAGCCAGAAAATACCTGAAATCACAGAAAAATACACAAACTCATAGTAAAGTCCAGAAATGTGAATTTAATATAAAAACTAATGAAAACATCCCTAAAAGTAACTAGATTCTACTAAAAACATACTAAAAACAATGCCAAAAAGCGTATAAATTATCTGCTCATCAGTGCCTGTGGCACATAAGGCTTTAGGACTGGCTTTGGTGAGGATGGTGCATGGGTCTCTTCTTCTTTCTTGTTTTTAGGCTCCTTTGCAGCTTCTTTTTCTTGGTTGCTTTGACTTGGGGATGCTTCTTCTACAACTTTTCCACTTCTCAGTGTGATGGCCTTGCATTCCCCTCTTGGGTTGCCATGGTATCACTGGGGAATGTATTTGTGGGCATTGGTATTTGTTTAGATAAGCTCCCTAATTGTGCTTCCAACTTTGAGATTGCTGCACCTTGATTCCTTATGTTTGATCTGAACTCTTCTTAGTTGGCATTTATCTTCCTTTCAGCCTGTAGTTGTCTCTCCAAAATATTGGAAATAGTTCCTGTCAACTGTGATGACAGTTGTGCTATGGTTGAGGCTGTTGTATCTTGATTTCACATGGTTGCATGGTTGAGGCTGATGTATCTTGATCGTGGTTGTTGTGTGTTTGTTGAGTGGAATGATATGATGTATTTTATGAATTGTGGTAGGATCTGTTATTTCCTGATTGATGGTTGGGGTTGTGGTTGTTGTATTGGTTGGCTTGGTATGGTTTGTTATGGTCTTGGTTGTGGCTTTGTTGGTTTCCCCAACCAATGTTTGGGTGGTTCTTCCAACCTGAGTTATATATTTTGGAGTTTGGATCATATGGTGGTCTAGAGGAGTTGTTCACATAATTTGCCTGCTTCCATTCACATTCAGCTTCTGGTGAATCTTCTTCTTGTGGTGGTGCTTGAGCTTGGACAGCTGATACTTGGCTAGTCTCCATCTTCTTTGTCAGGGCTGCTAGTTGTGCTGTAATCATCTTGTTATGTGCTAACAAGGCATCCATAGAATTCAGCTCCAGCACTCCTCTCTTTTGAGTTCTTTCTAAAGTATTCATTTTCAGCTACAGTCTCTATAACATCTATGGCTTCTTCAATAGTTTTCTTCTTGTTGAGTGAACCCGTCCACAGCTTTCTTTGCTTCATATGATAGCCCTTCATAAAAGATGTGTAGTTGAACCCATTCGTTGAACATATCCGGAGGGTACTTCCTTGTCAAGTCTTTGAACCTCTCTCAGGCCTCATAAAGTGTTTCACCATCTTGCTGTCTAAAGGTTTGCACCTCAGCTCTCAGTCTGTTGACTCTCTGTGAAGGGTAGAATCTTGCTGGAAATTTATTCACAACCTCATCCTAAGTTGTTAAGCTCTCCTTGAGAAATGCTTCCAACCATTTTGCTGCCTTATCTTTGAGAGAGAAAGGGAACAAAAATAGTTTGTAAGTATTAGGGTGTACACCATTGGACTTTACAGTGTCACAAATCCTCAAGAATATAGTGAGATGTTGGTTTGGGTCTTCTTGGGAACCCCCTCCATATGAACAATTATTCTGGACAAGTGTGATGAGTTGAGGTTTCAACTCAAAGTTGTTAACATGGATTGTTGGCTTTAGAATGATGCTGCCACAGTTTCCTGGATTTAGGTTGATGTAGGAGCCTAACACTCTCCTCTCTTGCCCAATATGATTGCCATCATCTACTCCAACATGGTTTTGCACTTCTTCCTCCATAGTAGCTCCTAGATCTTCCTCTACTACTTCCTCTTCCACTATTCCCTTGCCTCTTGCTTCCCTTCATAACCTCAGGAAGGTCCTCTCAGGTTCACTGTCAAAAGAGGATGAAGTTTCTCCTCTCCTACCTGCCATACATTCAGCAAATAGCAGATAGAGGACAAGTGAAGGAATCACTCCTTGTTAAGACTGGTGGTTAGTTTGGTTGGTGCAATTAATCAAACAGTTAGTAGAACAATAAGAAAGATGGATGTATGAACAATGAATAGTAAAAATGATCAGAGTAAAATTAAAATAAAATAGAAACAGAGAAAATTAAAGAACTGAAAAAGAATTAACAAGGTAATTTAAGTGCTTAATCAAGCTACCCATTAATTTAATCATTGTTAAATTCAAGCCAATCCTCGGCAACGGCGCCATAAAACTTGATGACTGGAATTCACTCCCCATATAAAATTAATGAATCCGTTCTTTTGGCAAGTGCACCAAAAATATCGTCAAGTAATAACCCACTAGGAGTGGGATCGTATCCACAGAGATTGGCAGATTTGAAAAATTTTAATCAATGGGTGAGTTAGTCAAGCAGATCAAAATATATCGTGATTGAAGAATTGTAAATGAGCAAAAATATAAATGACTCAAAAGTAAAGATAAGTAATAAAGTGCATGAAAGGAAATGGCAATAATGTAAATTGCATAAACATAAATGACTTAATTATAAATGGGAATGGGGAATAACAGAATGTAAAGAAAGCTATAAAGAATGTGGAAGATAAGAATAGGGGGGATTCATTGAGATCAGGAGATGTTGTTCTCTTTGGATTAAATCCAGCTCATCTCATCTTCAATCATGCAACTCATTGACCTCTTGGCAATCATGATTGATTGAACCCCAATCACTTGGTGATTCAATCTCTCAGATCTTGATCAATAGCCAATTCCTTGGTCTAATTGCTCATAAAGAGAGATATGCTTGGTCCCTGATTATACACATATCATCATAGGTCCAAGTAGAGGGAGGATTATATGTCACCATATCCAAATACCAAAACCCAGATCCTACTCAAGTGTGAGAAGGAATTTCTAGGATGGTTTCATGTTTCCTTTTCCAAGGTTCCCATGAAACCCATTTCGCATTCATCCTCTTTCCCAAGATGATTGAACACTAACATTAAAATGAAATTTCTTCTAGAAAATCAAAGAAAAGATGAAGAGAAGAAGAATTTCACTATCATTAATCCATCAAGTATAACAGAGTTCCCTCTCTCAATAAGGAAAGTACAAAAGATGGAAGAAGATGATGTGAAAAGTAAATCTAACTATACTTCAACAGAGCTACTACTCAATAACCCAACAACCTCTTCTCAATACTTTCAGGGGTTATTTATACTACTCATAGCACTAGAATAAAGAAAATACAAAAGAGAAAAGAAAAATACAATTTGGAGGGAAAAGAAAACTCAATAAACGTGACCTTCCAGCTTGGCATGTGATTGGCGTTTAAGTGGCGTGCCACGCCACGCCGAACTCTTCAAGTGGCACGCCCCATGTGTTGGTGCCCCTGGCTCCTTTAAGCTTGGTGTGCCATGCCTGGTCTTCAAGTGGCACGCCCAAGTGATGGTTTAAAGCTGGCGTGCCACGCCTTCGATACCAAGTGGCACGCCCAACTGGTTGTCCCTTCTGGATTGATAAACTGGCATGCCACGCCCAATGGTTCAAGTGGCACGCCCATAATGGGTGATAGACTTGGCGTGCCACGCCCCTTTTGTGGCCTTCAGCATTGCTCTCTGGAACATTGTACTGGCGTGCCATGCCCAGCTCCTGGCGTGCCACGTCCATGTAAAAGATTCAATCATGCTTCTCTGGAAATCATTACTGGCGTGCCACGCCCAGCTCCTGGCGTGCCACGCCCATGTAAAGGCCTTGAGGATCCTTTCTGGAATTCAATACTGGCATGCCACGCCTAGCTCCTGGCGTGCCACACCCACACACTTTCATGGCATTTGCTCCAAGTGGCACGCCAGTTTCACACGCCCAGCTTTGTTTTGTTGTTTTCTTCCCTTTTTGCTGCTCTTTTCACCTGAAATTCAGCATAAAACCCATTTCAAAGTAATGTACCATAATATTCATCAATTAGTTCATGAATTGCAATGATCAAATGAGATTATGCTCTTTTATGGTCCTTTTTAGGCAAGAAAAAAGGGTAAATGATGCAAGTCATCACATCGCCCACGCGTATGCGTGACACCCCAAAATTTTCAGGCGCAGTACAAAAACCAGAGAGTTGTGCGCGTAGTGTGCTAAAGTTGTGCCTCTAGCACAATTTTGACCCACACGTACGCGTGACCCACACGTACGCGTGACCCACGCGTACGCGTCATCTGTCTCTCTCTGCACTATCACGCGTGCGCGTCACCCATGCGTACGCGTCGCACCCTATCTCTGCCATTCACGCATACGCGTGACCTGACGCGTACACGTGAACCCTTACCCTGTTTCATTCATTTCTTCTCTTCTCTTCTCTCCATTTCTTTTCTTCTTTTCCCTTCTTCTCTTTTCTTTTCCTTCTTCAACCATTATCCAATACTACCAATCACTATCTATCACCATCTCTTTTAGTTATTTAGTTAGTTTAATTTATGTTTATTTTTCTGTTTCTCATTATAAGTGTTGGATTATTAATCTTGTTTGCTATCTATTACTGCTAATTACTGATAAGATGTTATTTTAACATCATTGTTGTTAATTTTTATTGTTTGATTTCTTTATTGAGGTTACAAGTTGTTACTTGGTTTTGAACTCTTCATGCTTAACATTTTCGAACACCAAGTACATGTGACAATGCCTCCAAAGCATTTTAAATCTTTTGAATTGCATGTTTTGGCCAGCATGTGATTTGATTTCTTTATCTATGATGAGGTAATTGTGTATTGTCAATGCATTTTTTGTTAGGTGATATTTTTTTATGATTGATCCTTATTTACATTACCTGTTTCATGCATTGAGATTTTGGAATTGTGAAATTAGATAGTAAGCTTACGTAATTTCATATTTTTGAGCTTTTCAAGCTTTGTGGACCATTCTTGCTATGTGATTGCTTTTCATTTCTACCTCTTTTCCTAAGTTCCATAGCACCAATGTCTCCCACTTCTATGTCAATTAGGTATTACAAATAAAATTCAAAGTGTGTCATTGATTGACGTGTAAGTTTCATATTCCATTTTGTTCATTAAAGTTGCCTTATCCAGACAGAGGTTGCTGGGTAACGTCAGGAGCAGGTTAGTAACCGACAAATGAGCTCATTACCTGCACTAGGGCTAGACATGCATCATACTTGGTTCTGTATTTCCTCTGTTATGATTGTTGTATGAATGTATATTTTCTTTGTTTGTATTCTATTCTCTATGTCTGTGTTTTATTTTCTTGTATTCTTCTACTTGTGTTCTGTTTTCTCTATTTTCTCTATTTATCTATATCTTTTGTCTACTATTTTTCTGTATTTTGCTATTTGTCTGCTAAACAACAACGAATTAATAAACTTAAGTAATAACCCTGACCCTACTAAGAACTCACCAGTTCTTACCCCTTCTCTCTCCCTTCCCCCTCCAGATGGAAGCAAGAGTATCCTTCCATAGTCCATTGATGATCGTTCTGCAAAAGGTTTATGTTCTGGGTAGTCTACTGAGTCTAGAGCAAGATTCATTTTTTGTTTATACGTATATAGCATGAGACCAGCCGACATCTACACCCCGTTTATCTATGAACTTTAGTGTAAGTCCTTCATACGATGTTGCTGTTTTGTGGCCACTCAATGAAGTACCAGAGAGATGCTCTTTGACGACGTATAATCGTGCAGAGGAGTAGTAGACAATCTTTCTCCTTTTGACAACTTTCTACCTGACTTGAGTTTTGAAGACCTAGAACATACTTTCCCTCTTTTTAGTAGTTTAAATGGACTAGGTGAGTAGAGTCTAGGCTAGCCTAGGCGCCAGCTTAGGGACTTCTTGAATAGGTCAGGGCCTGGGATGTTGTACGTATATATATGTATATAGTTATTATCTAGATATATCTAGGGGTGTTCTAACTAAAGATCTTTACTCTAATAAAGGTTGAATAACTGAATATTGTTAACTGCTTGAGATGTATATAAGTGTGGTTGTTTATAACTGTTGTATCTGTTATCATTTGTGAATTGATTATGAATGACTCTATTTATTAATACAAATGTTTTCAAAAAAATTACCTCGCAAACTAACTACGCTTTTAACAACGAATCAGGCTCATATAATTAAATAATAGATAATAATTAGGAAGACAAGTTGGTGATGCTCAGTTTCTGGTATGATCTAGACATACTGAAAATTGGGTCGTTACAGAAGTGCACCCTTCTTTTGTATAATTCTGACATGGCTTTTAAATACTAGGGTGTGAGTTCTAAACCGCGCGCAAACTTAGAACTCACACACCTATTTTTCTTCAATGTCACAAACTAACTCACTTACTTCTTTCTAGTGATCATCACATCATTCCATCAACTTACGCTTCCTTGCTTGTGCATTTTCTCATCCTAATGTGCTATTTTTTATCTTTCATGGGTGAGTCATCATAAGTAAAAACGGAACCGGGAGAAAGAACATGCAGCAACCGGTTGATCCACCAGCTGAAGGTGGCAATCCGGAAAGTCGCCGTACCCCCTTGCTCATCTTTGAATGCACCGAGGACGTTGTAAACTTTTAAGTATGAGGAGGTCGTTGATGGGAAAATTTGTGGAAAACTGAATTTTCCAAAATACCCAAAACTAACCGGCAAGTGTACCGGGTCGTATCAAGTAATAATAACTCACGGGAGTGAGGTCGATCCCACAGGGATTGATGGATCAAGCAACTTTAGTGGGTGATTAGTTTAGTCAAGCTAACATTGAGTGAATTGTGTGAAGTTGAGCAACAGAAGGTAAAAATTACAGGGAAATTAAAGTTGCAGAATGTAAATTGGCAAGTAACTTAAAGAACAAGAAATGTAAATTGCAAGAATCTTAAATGACAAGAAATATAAATTGCATTAAATGTAAAGAAAATTGGGAATTGGATTTGCAGAAATTAAACAAGGAGAAGTTAAATTTCAACAAGCAGAGAAGTAAAAGATAGATTTGATTGATTCGGAACCAAAACAGAAATGTAAATAAACATGAAAAGTAATAAACAGAGAATGTAAAATTGGAATTAAGATCTCAGGACCCAAGAGACTAGATAACCAAGTCTAGATCTCAATGCCTTCCTAGATCCAACACGAACAATTGCAAAGGAAATGTAAATTGCAGAGAAAGTAGATGAAGAGCAATTAACAGAAAATTCGATTCAATTAAGCAGTAAAGAAAGCAGAGAGAAATCTCAGAGGGAGAATGAAACAGAACACCTTCAATTCTCCACCCAAGAGTCAAAAACAAAGAAAAGAAAATTAAAGAGAGCTCTCAAATCCACGTGCTCCTTAGTGGAGCCAGCCTCTCTGATGGAGCTCCCCTCTCAGTCCGCCCCTAATGAGATGGAATTGATGCCTTTATATAGGCTTTTTACAAATGAAAATGAAAATGAAATTGAAATTAAAAACAAATTATAATTGAATAAAATTCCTAATCTAGCTTCTCTGTGTGCCTTTGAGTGATGGTAATGGGCTTAGCTTGCTTTGGATTTGAGGAAGAATGGATTTGGATGGCCTTGATGGAATTGGGATCATTCACGTTTGAGTCAACGTTTGAGGCAAACGTTGACTCAAACGTCTTGTAATGGCATGATGCAGAATGGGGGTTTGCTGTCACTCACGTTTGAGTTCACGTTTGAGGTCAAACGTGAGCTCAAACGTTAAGTCCTCCAGGGTGTGTTTTTAAAGTTCAAGTCTTGGGACGCTTCTTTGTCCTCTTGTCAACGTTGCCAATTTCATGCCCACTATAGACTATTATATATGGTTGGAAAGCTCTGAATGTCAGCTTTCCAACGCAACTAGAATCACCTCAATTGGACATCTACAACTCAAGTTATGCTCCTTTGAAGAGGACAGGGTTGCTGGCTTTGGTGTGCAACGTTTGAGGCGACGTTTGCCTCAAACGTGGACGAAAATGTCAGGTTTTGGAGACTCAAATGCATTGTCCATCCCATACTATTATATATTGTTGGAAAGCCCTGAATGTCTACTTTCCAATGCCATTGGAAGCGCATCATTTGGAGCTCCACAGCTCGAGTTATACTCCATCGAAGGTGTAGAGGTCAGTTGGCCTCACTGCAGGTTGCCACCATGTTCGTTTATGCACATTTCGGGGCAGTTTTCTCCCTCAATTTTAGTGTCCACCTTGCAATGCCATATATGCTTGGAAAGCTCTTGATTCCTACTTTCCATTTCTTTTTGAATCACCTTATTTGGAGCTCTGTAGCTCAAGTTATTCTTGTTGGAAGTATGCCCCTTCATGCTGTTTGGCACCAACGTTTGACCTCACGTTTGAGGCAAACGTTGGCTTAAACGTTGCTGCCTCCAGGGATGCCATTTCTCTTGGTATTCCTTAGCCAACGTTTGACCTCACGTTTGAGGCAAACGTTGGCGCAAACGTTGAGCTCCTGGGTGGCTGTGCTGATGAAGCTTCCTTGATTTGGTCATGGGCCACGCTTTTAAAAGTGTGGCCTAAGGCTCCAAAGTGTGCTCCAACTTCAAAGTGTGCCCAAAATTCCTCTTTTCTTCTTTTTAGCTTATTTTGTGCTCTTTTTGCTTCTTTTTCTTCTTATTTCCTACAAAGTTTATCAAATCAAAAGATCAAAGAAATATACCATTTAAGCACCAAAGAATGCAATATTTAAGCACTAATCATAAATTTCTTGTATGAAAAAGCATAGAAAAACATGACATGGTGACATGTCATCAGTCGTCCGACCAATCGGCCGTTTTTGGGTAACAAAGTTCTAATCTCAATACTTTTGCATTTCATTTTTAGGTCTTTTAGGATTTTTAGTTGTATTTTCTTATTTTGCATATATATATAATAAGCTTAGTCAAAATAATGAAATTTTCCAAGGAATTTATCTATAGGGCACCTTAATTGATTTGAGTAAAATTTTTTTTTAGAACTTGCTTGAATTATATATATTGTGGAACATGTTTTTGAGCTAAGAACACATAAGCATGTGAGTTTTGAGCCTAATTGATTGGTTACATCATATAACCACTATTTTCCTTCTTGTGTATGATTGCATTTATATAATTGAGGCCTTCGTTTTATTTAGCTCACTTACCCAAATAGCCTTACCTTTTATCTACAATATTAGCCAATTTGAGCCTATGTTAAACCCCTTTTGTTCTTCAATTTAGCATATTACTAGCCTTAAAGCGAAAAATAATAAATGTCATTTATTTGGGTCTTTGAATAGCTTAGGCTAGTGAGAGTGTTTATCATTCAATTGTGGTAGATTTGGGAACATTAGGTGAGATAAAAGTGTATTTTTTGTATTTTTGTTGAAAATTTTGGGAATTGGGTACATACTCATGCATTAAATATTTAAACCATATGCATTGGTACCTTTGTATATAATTCATCAAAAGAAAAAGAGAAAAACAAAGGAAAATAAATGAAAAAATAATGTAGAAAAAGAAAAAAATATAGAAAAAAATAGAAAAAGAAAAAAATACAAAGGGGATAAAATGCCCCAAAGTAAAGTTCAATAATAATCAATACATATGTGTTGTGATAAAAAAAGAGAGTGCATAAGTGTGTGAAAAGTGAAAAATGGGTAGTTAGGTTTGCATTAGAATTAAATAGGTTGTAGGTTAAGTGAGAGCTTAAGTTAATCAAAGATTCAAATTTCTAGTCCACTTGACCATATACAATCCTACATTAACCCTAGCCCCATTACAACCTATGGTAAGTCCTCATGATATTTGTATGCATGCAATGAATAATTGTTAATTATTAGATGAAAAACAAATCTTAGAAAGCATGATTAGGGAAGAATTGAGTGAATCAACCCTATATACTTGAGCGACTAGAGCGGATACACTTCCGGTGAGGGTTCGATTGCTCAATTACATGTTTTCACCTATGATCATCTCTCTTCTTACAAGTTTGTAATTCTTTTTAATTACTCAATTCACTTGTGGATTTGACTTGGTTGTTAATACCTTTAGCCCTCATGTTCATATATGCTTTCTTGGAAGTTGATTTATTTTGACAAAGTAGTTGCATGTATTTAGATAGGTTGCATTGAATAAATGTTGATACATTTTGTCTCTTTCTTGGTTTAGCACGAAAACATGTTTAGTTTAAGTGTGGGGAGGTTTGATAAACCCCAATTTTGTGGTTTATCTTGTATTGAATTTAGGGTATTTTATCAAATTTTCTCACATTTATTCAATGAAATAGCATGATTTTTGTAATTCTCCCTAATTTGTGATTAAGAGTGAAAACATGCTTTTTATCCCTTAAAATAACTAAATTTAATTCACTTTAATTCCATTCAATGCCTTGATATGTTTGTTGAGTGATTTCAAATTCATAAGGCAAGCATTGGATGGAAGAAGTGTAGAGAAAAACATGCAAAGTGGAAAATTCATGAGAAAATAAGGATTTACCGAAATTCAAGGCGACGCTGACGATCGGTTTTTCTATCGGTAAAGAATTATAAAAATATGATTGCGTTGTAAGTATAGCTTCTAAACCAACAGAAAATCCTTTCGTACAAACGTTTTGGTTGTCACAAGTAACAAACCCCTTTAAAATTGATAACCGAAGTCTTTGAACATCGGGTCGTCTTCTCAAGGAATTGCAGGGAGATGTTCTTATTGTTGGTTATGAGTCTTGTAAATTGGAGGTTTTTAATATAAGGAACAGGTAATTTAAATGACAAGAAAAATAAATTAATAATAATAAAATCTCTTGGCAAGGTATGAAAATTAGAAGTCCTATCCTAGTTATCCTTATCAATTGTGATGAGAATTGGATTTTTCTCCCACTTTATTAACCTCTAACTATGAAGGTAAGTTAAGTGGATGAATTAATTTTGATTCCTCAGGTCCTAGTCTTTCCTTGGGAAAGGCTAGAGTTATTGGAACTCAAATTAATTCTTGAAGAATTCCAATTTTCAGTCAACAATGAGCTTGATAACTCAAGTGTCTCAAATGACTCAACCAAAGCCAAAAGGGAAAAATCCAAATTATTTATATTGTAAATAAAAGAGAGCAATCATAAATCTGAAATACCTCAAATTGCATTAAGTAAAGAAAATCAATCTAAACATAAAGAGTTCATAAACTAAATTGATAAAATAAATAAAAGGAACATTGAACCTGAGAAGAAGTTGAAATCCTAAATCCTTTAAGAGGAATCCTAATCCTAAATCCTAAGAGAGAGGAGAGAACCTCTCTCTCTAAAAACTACATCTAAATCCTAAAATTGTGTGTGTGAAAGCATAATTATGAATGGATGCATTCCCCCACTTTATAGCCTCTAATCTGTGTGTTCTGGGCTGAAAACTGGGTCAAAAATAGCCCAGAAATCGCCCCCAGCAATTTCTGGTACGTTCAGGTCGCGGGAAAGTGACGCGGAAGCGTCGTCCATACGTTAGCGTGGATTGGGGTTTTGCCAGGTCACGCGTCCGCGTGATCCACGCGTTCGTGTCGCTTGGCTTCGGGGCAGTTATAGCAAATTATATATCATTGTGATGCCCCGGACGTTAGCTTTCTAACACATCTGGAACCGTGTCATTTGGACCTCTGTAGCTCAAGTTATGGTCATTTGAGTGCCAGAAGGTCAGGCTGGACAGCTTTAGCAGTTCCTTCAGTTTCCTGTATTCCTTCAACTTTTGCATGCTTCCTTTCCATCCTCCAAGCCATTCCTGCCCTGTAATCTCTAAAAACACTTAACACATATATCAAGGCATCTGATGGTAATAAGAGAGGATTAATATTAGCAAATATAAGGTCAAAGAAGCGTGTTTTCAATCATAACACAAAATCAGGAAGGAGAATGTAAACTCATGCAAATAGTATGAATAAGTGGGTAAAGAGTTGATAAAATCCACTCAATTGAGCACAAGATAAACCATAAAATAGTGGTTTATCAACCTCCCCACACTTAAACATTATCATGTCCTCATGCTAAGCTCAAGAGAAGCTATAAAGATGAAGAGGAATGGTAGATTAATATAAAATGCAACCTATCTATATGAATGCAACTACATGCAAAAAGTTTCTACCTACTTAGTTAAAAGTAAACAAATCTTTCAAGAAGAAATATGAACTGGATTTCACTAATTCAAAACATGAAAATAAAGTACAAATAGACTTGCAAGAAGAAAATAGCTCATGAAAGCAGGGAACAAGGGATTGAGCATCGAACCCTCACTGGTAGTGTATACACTCTAATCACTCAAGTGTTTAAGGTTCGATTATCTCAATTCTCTACTAACCTTGATTTCTAAGGCTTGCTTTTCTTCTACCAATCAACAAAAATTTAATGCACAGATACACATATCAAGAGGTCTTTTAAGGGTTGTAATGGGGTTAGGGTCAAGGTAGGATTGTATTTGGCCAAGTGGACTAAAATCTGAATCCTTAACTAACTTAAACTTTCCACCTAACTTTAGACAATCCATGTAATCATAATACTACATCTAACTATCCATTAACCATGTTTTCCACATATTCATGCATTCTAATTTCAAGTACAGTACATATGCATTGCTTTCACCATTTACTTTGGGTCATTTTGTCCCCTTTTTCTTATTTGCTATTTTTCTTTTCTCTTTCTTCTTTTTTTTTTCTCAATGCATATGATTAAATTATTGGATGCATGAATCATGTCCAAAACATTTTTTTTCACATTTCAGAAAATTCTAACATACTCAATTCTCAAACCAAATGTTTCCAAATTCAACTTTTCCATACTTAATTCATGAGCACTCTCACTACTCTAAGCTAACCAAGGATTCAAATTAAGGACATTATTATTTTCCGCTTAGAGTTAATGATGTGCTAAAGGTAAAGAACAAAGGGGTATAATAGGCTCAACATTGGTTTGCAAAGAATAATGAAAAGGTAAGGCCATATGGGTATGTAAGCTCAGTGAAACAAAGGCCTCAATCATGTAAGTGTATGCATACATCAAACTATGAAAATATAGAATTAAGCAAGACAAAGATCACAATTTTAGAGAGAAAAACACACACCAAAAATAAAATATTGGTTGGTAAAATGCAATCAATTCAAATAGGCTCAAAAATCTCACAGGTTTTGTGTGTTCAAACTCTAAACCATGTTCCATTATAATATTTCTTCAAACAAGTGTAACATTAAATTTTATTCAAATTAGTGAAATGCTCTAAAAGGTTTCTTGAAAAAGAAAATATTACTTCAACCAAGTGGTAAAATATGCACAAAATCAAATAATCATGCAATCAAACATGCAAATGCGACAACTCACAAGGAAAATAAACCATTGGTGTTGAGATAGAAGAGTGACTAACCCATGGAGATCAGTATCGACCTCCCCACACTTAAAGATTGCACCGTCCTCGGTTCATGCTAAGATGTGCAAGTGGACGGGTTTCTTCAACTGACACTTTTCTCATCAAGGAATGTGCATAGGAACTTATTTGTCTCTCCCATGTAAATGTCTTCCGGTTCTCTTCCTAGTGGCCATCCTGAAAGAAAAAGGGAAGAAAAGTAACCCAAAATAAAGATAAAAAACAATTAAAACATGGGTTGGTTAATGCCAAATAATGAGGGTCTCAATTACATGGTAGCTACAACATGCAAGTGAGAAAATAATAGAAGCACATGGCATACCAGTGGTGCAAAATTTTGCAACAATGAGGGAGAGTGTGGGTAAGGAGAGGTAATGTAAATTCATGTCAATGCAAAATTAATACAGGTATAAAAGATTGGCATTGATTTAAATAATATTACCTAACCAGAATAACACAAGTCACTAAGCACCCAAAATAATTCAAGAGAAGATGCAACAGTTAAATAAGAAAATTTTAACACCAAAGAAAAAATAATGAATTTAGCAAAGAAAATAAAAATATGCACAAAATTAAGATGCAATGAATGAAATAAGCAAATAAATTAAGTAAAATAAAATAGAAGATAAGAAGAATGAGAAGGGAAAGGAGGGAAGAAGAAGTAAGTAAGAAAGGAGGGAGGAAAAATTAGGATTGGAGAAGAAAAGATAAGATAATTGGCACTGATCTGGATAGGTTGTGCGACGCTAGCGACACGGACGCGCGGAATACGCGTTCGCCCGAATTGCGCTTATAGGAATCGACGCGGATGCGTCGGTCACGCGGACGCATGACTCGTTCTGTGCTACTAGCGCGAGGGCAGCCTCGCGCCCGCACAACTCTCTGTTCAAAACTCATTGTTGCCAATTTTCGAGGTGACGCATTCGCATGGTGGACTCGATCGCGTGAATGGCTAAGATTGGAGGATGACGCGAACGCGTGGGGCACGTGTTCACGTGGTATGGCTTGTGCGTCTAGCGCCCGTCCAGCCCTACTCCAGCACAACTTTCGGCCATGCACCCCTTTTACGTCAATTTGTTGGAGCACGCGTTCACGTGGGTGACGCGGACGCGTGGGAGGCTATTTTTCCAAAAGACGCGGCCGCGTGGGTCACGCGGACGTGTAGGCATGTTTGTGTCTAAAGCGCGCCTCCAACCACGCGTTCACATGACTCTCTGTTCAATTCTCTTTTCTTCAAAATGCACTGGTGACGCGGACGCGTCAGCGACGCTGCCACGTCGCATGCATGTTTTTTTTTTTTTAATAATGCAGTATGCAGAATGCAATACTAATATGAATGTTATGCAAAGCTCCAGGTTCAATACAATAAAATAAAATAAAACTTGAAAACAAATAAAACTAAATAAAAAAATAAAAAAGGAACGATCATACCATGGTGGGTTGTCTACCACCAAGCACTTTTAGTTATTGTCCTTAAGTTGGACATTTGGTGAGCTCCTTGTCATGGCGACTTGTGCTTGAACTCATCTAGGAATCTCCACCAATGTTTGGAATTCCAATGGCCTCCGGGATCCCAAAATAGGCACAGAAAGCCTTCAAGTAAGTTAAAGCAAGTGACAAGGCCCCAAGAGTGTTAATTGCCAGAATGAATTCCGGGGTCCCAAATCTTGCTTTTGCACCCGTCTTCTTGTTGATCATCTTTGTTCCAACCGGGTGGTACGCAGTCTAAATTCTCACTGAGACATCCAAACAGCTTCCTAGACCCATTCAATTGAGCTTTACACCAACCTTTGCATTTAAACTTTGAGCTTTCCACCATATTGAATCTTGCATGAAAACTCCTACCACTAGCCATCTTCCTCTTACGCTTAATGCCACAAAGAGCTCTAAGCTGACCATCTGTTTCAAGTAAAGCATATTCAAGTGAGCTAATTAAGCTTAGAGATGAAAGATTTACCCACGTGAATGAAGGAATGGATGGTGATGGCTTCGGGGAAGAGGTCTCCAACAACTTGGGCAAGGTGATTTCCAGCTCCATTCCCCTGAGCTCTTCTTTGACAACTTTCGCCTCTTTGCAAGCTTCTTCAATATCAACCTCTTCCTTTTGGTAGCTTTCTTCCAATTTGATCTCTTCTTCATTGTTCACCAAGGGCATGGGAGGTTGTGCCTCTTCTTCTTTAATTTCTATGTCAAGTCCAATGGGAGAGGATTCAATTGTAGATAAGAATTCATCAATGATTGAATCCATCTCTTGATCATCCCCTTCAAAGTCTTCCATCATGATATGCCTTGGAGGTTGTACACCCTCCTCAACATCAAATTCAAACTCCTTAGAAGGGGGTTCTATGACTAGGCTTTCCCATGGACGTTCTGCATCTCCTAAGTCTTCAACCGCTTCTTCCTCTTTAACGATTACGGGTTCCTCCAATTGTTCCAATACAAAGTCATGCTGCTCACTGTCCACCGGAGTTTCTAGTGTCTCCTTCATGCTACGTTCTTCATTAGATTCTCCACATGAAGCTATGGGGGTTCCTTGAGTGTCCGAACATCGGGAAGCTAATTGATTTATTGCTTGTTCCAGTTGATGAAAGGTTGCATGAAATTGATCTACTATTTCCTTGTGGTGAGCCTGTGGTTCTTGGGACGATGGAAATGGACATGGTGCATATGGAAGTGGTGGTTCTTGGGGGTAACTGGATTGGAATTAGGGTGGATAAGGTTTAGGGTTATATGGAGGTGAATGATTGTGGGTGGCTTGTGAGTGTGGTGGTTCAAAGCTGCGTTGAGGAGGTCGTTCATAGGCATATGATGGGGCTTGTTGGTAATTACAAGGGGGTCCACCATATCTATCGTCTTGGTATGCACCTCAGAATGGTTTCTGACTATAGTAATTTGGTGGGTGATGGTTGTCACGAAAGGGTCCACCAGTACTATTGTTTCGGCATGCATTCTGGAATGGTCGTCGTCCATGGTACTTTGGGAGGTGATGTTGCCGAAAGGGTTGATCAGATCCTCGTGGCTCCTTCCATCTCTAATTGTTTTGACCTTGATGCATGTTCCTGTTATAATTTCCATTCCTTGCAACAGCATTGGGAGCAAACTCAAAGCGATGGGGGTGAGAACTCATAATAGCAAATAAAAATTAAAAACGAAAATAAAAATAAATTTAAATTAAAAGGTTATTTAAATTTTGAAATTTGAAATTTTGAAATTTTGAATTTTAAATTTTTGAAATTTGAATTTTGGATATTAAATTTTGAAATTTGATTTTTTTGAAATAAGATGAGATAAGATTTTGAAAAAGATATGAATTTTGAAAAAAAAAAGATTTGAATTTTTGAAATTTTAAATTTTGAAATTTGAAATTTGAATTTTTAAATTTTTAATTTTGAATTTTGAAAATTGAAATTTGAAATTTTGAAATTTAAATTAATTTTTTTTTTAATTTGAATTTTGGAAATTGAAATTTGAAATTTGAAATTTGAGTTTTAAATTTTGAATTTTTTAATTTAATGAGGAAAGAGAAAAACAATAAAATGACACCAAACTTAAAATTTTTAGATAAAAATGAAGAAAACAACTAAGAACAACTTGAAGGTCAAGATGAACACGAAGAACAAATTTTTGAAAAATTTTTAATAACTAAATAAAAACCAATAACCTCTTAATTTATGAAAAAGCAAAAATAAAAACAAATAAACAAGCAAAAAGCAAATATTTACAATAACCAATAATAAGGCACACATTTGCAATTCCCCGGCAATGGCGCCATTTTGATGATCGGTTTTTCTACCGGTAAAGAATTATAAAAATATGATTGCGTTGTAGGTATAGCTTCTAAACCAACAAAAAATCCTTTCGTACAAACGTTTTGGTTGTCACAAGTAACAAACCCCTTTAAAATTGATAACCGAAGTATTTGAACATTGGGTCGTCTTCTATAGGAATTGCAGGGAGATGTTCTTATTATTGGTTATGAGTCTTGTAAATTGGGGGTTTTTAAGATAAGGAACAGGTAATTTAAATGACAAGAAAAATAAATTAATAATAATAAAATCTCTTGGCAAGGTATGAAAATTAGAAGTCCTATCCTAGTTATCCTTATCAATTGTGATGAGAATTGGATTTCTTTTCCACTTTGTTAACCTCTAACTAAGAAGGTAAGTTAAGTGGATGAATTAATTTTGATTCCTCAGGTCCTAGTCTTTCCCTGGGAAAGGCTAGAGTTATTGGAACTCGAATTAATTCTTGAAGAATTCCAATTTTCAGTCAACAGTGAGTTTGATAACTCAAATATCTCCAATGACTCAACCAAAGCCAAAAGGGAAAAATCCAAATTATTTATATCATAAATAAAAGAGAGCAATTATAAATCTGAAATACCTCAAATTGCATTAAGTAAAGAAAATCAATCTAAACATAAAGAGTTCATAAACTAAATTGATAAAATAAATAAGAACATTGAACCTGAGAAGAAGTTGAAATCCTAAATCCTTTAAGAGGAATCCTAATCCTAAATCCTAAGAGAGAGGAGAGAACCTCTCTCTCTAAAAACTACATCTAAATCCTAAAATTGTGTGTGTGAAAGCATGATTATGAATGGATGAATTCCCCCACTTTATAGCCTCTAATCTGTGTGTTCTCGGCTAAAAATTGGGACAAAAACAGCCCAGAAATCGCCCTCAGCGATTTCTGGTACGTTCAGATCGCGGGAAAGTGACGCGGAAGCGTCGTCCACGCGTTAGCGTGGATTGGGGTTTTGCCAAGTCACGCGTCCGCGTGATCCACGCGTTTGCGTTGCCTGGCTTTAGGGAAGCTATGGAAAATTATATATCGTTGCGAAGCCATGGACGTTAGCTTTCCAATGCAACTGAAACTGCATCATTTGGATCTCTGTAGCTCAAGTTATGGTCGTTTGAGTGCCAGGAGGTCAGGCAGGACAGCTTTAGCAGTTCCTTCAGTTTCCTGTATTCCTTCCACTTTTGCATGCTTCCTTTCCATCCTCCAAGCCATTCCTACCTTGTAATCTCTGAAAACACTTAACACACATATCAAGGCATCTGATGGTAATAAGAGAGGATTAATATTAGCAAATATAAGGTCAAAGAAGCATGTTTTCAATCATAGCACAAAATCAGGAAGGAGAATGTAAACTCATGCAAATAGTATGAATAAGTGTGTAAAGAGTTGATAAAATCCACTCAATTGAGCATAAGATAAACCATAAAATAGTGGTTTATCAGACGCGTATATGTGGCCCATGCGTACGCGTGGGGAGGACATTACTAGGCGACGCATATACGTGGCCCATGCGTATACGTGGAGAGGAAATCTGCCAAGCGATGCGTACGCGTGACAAGCAGCATGTGACCTCATTAAAGGCAAAACAATGGGGGCCATTCTGAGCCATCCAGGCCCAAATCCTACTCATTTTTGAGGCTATTTAATGCAGAATTCAAGAGAGAACAAGGGGGAGCAATTAGATTAGCTTAGGATCATGCTTTAGGTAGTTTTCTAGAGAGAGAAGCTCCCTCTTCTCTCTATAATTAGGGTAGATATAGGGTAATTTCTCTTAGAATTAAGTTTTAGTTCTTGTTTTCATCTTGTTTTCTTTATAATTTCTTGTTCTATTGTCTTGATTTTCCTATTTCCTCTTGTTAGTTTCTCATTTTGGTTACTTTTATGTTCATGCACTCTTGTTAATTTTCATTCTCTTTAATGCAATTTTGAGGTATTTCATGTTTAATGTGCTTTCCTTAGTTATTATTGTTAATTTCTTGCTTAGGATAGTTGTAGATTTTATTATTATTGCAATTTTATGATGCTTTCCTTTTATGCCTTCAAAGTGTTTGACAAAATGCTTGGTTGGATATTAGGGTAGTTTTTGAGCATTCTTGGCTTGAAAAGAGAAATTAGGCAATCATGAGTCATTAATACCCAACTTATGTTGGTGATCTAGGGTTGTTAGTTAATATTGTTTTCATTGACTCTAATCTCTTGATAATTTATTTAGTGAGTTGATTAGGACTTTTGGATTGAGATTAACTAGTCCTATTTGACTTTCTTCCTATGTTGAAGATAACATTGTACCTTCTTCTGATATTGAAGATGACTTAATAGGATTAGCTCTTGTTAATTATTGCATTATGATTAATGACTAGGATAGAAAGCCTAGATTCTCAATCTTTTCCATGAATATCTCTCTTTAGTAATTGCTTTCTTTAGTTATTTGGTTTACATTTCTTGCTTTTTTAATTTCTTGTTTTTATCAACCCAACCCCCTTTGAACCTGATAACCAATAATTGGGCATTCAATTGCAATTCCTAGGGAGAACGATCTGGGACTAATACTCTCAGTTATCTTTATTGGATTGGACTTGTGACAACCAGAAATTAAACTTTGATTGAGCATTACTTGTCGGATTGAAACTATACTTTCAACGAAGTTATTTCCTCTAACAAAGAAGAAATTCTAAGCCAACGGATTTTACTCCATCATCGCCCTTCTTGAGTCAGCGTTTCTTCCTGACTCAAATTAGTGAAGCCAAGGCTGAATGATGGTGCCAAAATTTGTTTTGGTACATAGGATGTTATGTTGGCAATCATTATTAGTGCAGCAGTGGCTTCAGAGGGTGGATTACTGCGTGTTGACATATAAGATACTATATCAATAAGAATAGGTGAATGATATCGAAAGAGAATTATATTATGTAGAACTTACATTTTAGAAGGAGTTGGTGGCACTGTAGGTGTGCTTTCAGCAGGTTGCTGGGGTTGTGGAGTGCTACAGGGTTAGAGAAAAGGCTTTAAATTAGAAAAAACCAATTATACCTCAATTCAGATGAGATACTCCAAAATAAGAATCCAATACACCCAAATAATAACAAAATACACCCAAATATTATTCCTTGCCCCTTAATGGTTTCTTCGCTAATTTTCTCGCTCGGAGACTTTTGGTGGGATGGTTTAATTTGCATAGGGCTTGCTACTGTTCTGTGACGGAGGCATGCATACTTGAATCAAAACTCTAAACAAGACAAAAATAAAAAGTTAACAAACTCCCTTAAAATAGATGATCAGAAAATTGAAATTTAGTTGTAAAACTCACATATCAAGCAGTTCAGATTGTGAATGTGTCTCCATCCAAACAATGATCATCTTTTGTTGAGTTGGGTCACTGACCGATTCTTCTTTCAGACCTAACCTGAAATCCACCAAAATAATTTCAAAATACACCTGAAGCATTGAAAAGAAACACAAGCTCTGTTTTTTTAGAACTTACGTAGTTGCAGATTTTTCTTTTTTTTTCCTGCCTTTTTTTCTTGAATAAAACATTAAAGGATTTTTTTCTAAAAAAAAATATATACAGAATTAGACGCAGATGGTAATAAAAGAATTAAGCAAATGGTATTAGAAAAAGAAATTACATGCTATCCGTGGGTTTGTTTACGCTGCTTTGATCCATTTGTATTTGAAACACAAGATCATTTTCGCTTCCTAAGTTCACCCCGGCATTCTAAGCATAGAATAAACATTATTCAGTAAAAATACTATTTAATTAAGTCAGGATCTCGAAATTCTAATAAATAAAAGATCTTACGTTTTGGATGAGTCATATTGACCTTCCGTCGATGGGAGCCCAGCTTCCAACAATTATCAGCAACAAAAACACCTTAAAATTTGCAATATACACCCAAATTCAACATACTTCTGTGCAGTCTTTTCATTGGTTTTTTTTATTCTCTAAAGAATTATTCTATTTCTTCAGTTCTTACATTAGTTCTGACAGTACATGCAAAAGAACATGTTAACAAATAAAATTTTCATGATAAAGGGTAAGATAGCTTTACAAAGTATCTTACACATAGGATTCAATTTGTTCTTCAGAAGACGAAACCTCAACAATCTGCTTTCTTTTTTTGGATTGTGTCTTGGGAATTATAAAACTATGAATCAGACAAACACAACAAAATTGATGATAAAATACTCTCAAAAAAAGTGCATACTTTTTGGGTGGAGTCTGAATTTTTTTTCTTTGATTTTTGTTTTATTATTGGTGACGATTCTTCACTTCTGAAATTAAATGAGAAATACTCTCTTAATACATCAAATTTTGATAATAAACAGAAAAGAAACCAATGCAATGACAATTTCAGAATCTTACTCATCATCAGACTCACTTTCACTTTTTGAAGTGGAATCCTCCAAAATCTGTTTCCTTTTTCTGGATACCATTCTGGAGAGCAAACAATCATTAGCAAAAAATACCCTAAAAATGACAAAATACACCCAAAACTATTACTTACTTTTTAGTTGTCCTGGTGGGTTGTTTCCTTCTTTTTGTTGCTTCCTCTGAGTATTGTTTAGACTCAAACTCAGAGGAAAAAGCAAATTCACTCACTGTGAATCACTCTCGGATGAACTTACCTTCTTCTTTTTGTCTTTTTCTTTTTTTCTTTCTTTTCTTTCTTTTTCATTTCCTTCAATTTCTTTTTCACTTCCGCCCTCTTAACGATGCCCTGAAATAGTCGAAATGTTAGTTTACACCATCTACATAAATAAAATACACCCAAATTAGAGAAGGTATTATTTTCAGTTACATATGACTGTCAATTTCTGCTCTGATCCTTGCAACCAGAAGCTCTCTTCTCTAATGGCTAACCCAGGGCAGTCCAGGGATTGCATCTCTTTTTTTGTCTGTGTGTTTTGTTAGATGAAAATAGACTATCACCAAGGCATAGAGGCAGCCATTAATCGAATTTTGCTTTTTCAAACGATAATTGGTTATGCCTTTGATGATGAAATTGAAGACATGGCTGCCCCAGTTGCACTCTGTTATGTTGTCTGGTGCACGAAATTGTGATTCACACTTTTCACAACTCCGTACAACTAACTAGCAAGTGCACTGGGTCGTCCAAGTAATAAACCTTACGTGAGTAAGGGTTGATCCCACGGAGATTGTCGGCTTGAAGCAAGCTATGGTCATCTTGTAAATCTTAGTCAGGTAGATTCAAATGGTTATGAGGTTTTGATAATTAATAGATAAATAAAACAAAAAATAAAATAGAGATACTTATGTGATTCATTGGTGGGAATTTCAGATAAGCGTTTGGAGATGCTTTGTTACTTCTGACCCTCTGCTTTCCTATTGTCCTCTTCCAACCATGCGTTACATCCTTCCATGGCAAGTTCTATGATCCTCTCGGATGAAAAATACCAGGTACGATCTCTGCAAGGCTAATTAACTGTCAGATTTTTCGTCTCGGATGAAAAATACCAGGTACAGCTACCGCACGGCTAATCATCTGTCGGTTCCCGCTAGCGTTGGAAAAGGACCCTTGTCCTTTTGTACACTGTCACTGCGCCTAACATTCGCAAGTTTGAAGCTCGTCACAGTCATCCCTTCCCAGATCCTACTCGGAATACCACAGATAAGGTTTAGACTTTCCGGATCTCAGGAATGGCTGCCAATGGTTCTAGCCTATACAACAAAGGTTCTAATCTCAGATTAAGATGCTCTGTTTTTAGGAGAGATGATGTGAATCGTGATTAGAAATCCAAGAGAATATACTCCGGATGTCGTCCAATGACTACGTTGAACATCATGTAAACCGCTTGTGGTTGTCAGGCACGCAGATCTTGGCTAAGCGAGTAATGAAGATTGAGTGATTGTCACGGGTCACCCCTTCATTCTGACTTAACTGAATTAAGTACAAGAGTATATCTTGGAGAAGAAGTAGGTGTGAATTGAAAGAAAAACAATAGTACTTGCATTAATTCTTGAAGAACAGCAGAGCTCCGCACCTAAATCTATGAGGTGTAGAAACTCCACCATAGAAAATACATAAGAGAAAAAGGTCTAGGCATGGCCGTGAGGCCAGCCTCCAAGTAAAAGGATGATAAAATTATACAAGTATGATCTTCTCCGAATACAATAGTAAAAAGTGCTATTTATACTAAACTAGTTACTAGGGTTTACAGAAAGTAAGTAACTAAGTGCAGATAGTGCAGAAATCCACTTCCGGAGCCCACTTGGTGTGTGTTTGGGCTGAGCATTGAAGCTTTCACGTGCATAGGCTCTTCTTGGAGTTAAATGCCAGCTTGGGTGCCAGTTTGGGCGTTTAACTCCAGTTTTGGTGCCAGTTTTGGCGTTTTACACCAGAAAGTTTTTGGCTGCATTTTAGCACCAGTTTGGGCCATCAAATCTTGGGCAAAGCCCAAGATGTCTACTTTCCAACACAATTGAGAGCGCGCCAATTGGGCTTCTGTAGCTCCAGAAAATTCATTTCGAGTGTAGGAGGGTCAGAATCTAACAGCATCTGTAGTCTTTTTCAGCCTCTGAATCAGATTTTTGCTCAGGTCCCTCAATTTCATCAAGAAAATACCTGAAATCATAGAAAAACACACAAACTCATAGTAAAGTCTAGAAATGTGATTTTTTAATAAAAACTAATAAAAATATAATAAAAAGTAACTAAAACATACTAAAAACTATGTAAAAATAATGCCAAAAAGGGTATAAATTATCCACTCATCACAACACCAAACTTAAATTGTTACTTGTCCCCAAGCAACTAAAAACAAAATAGGATAAAAAGAAGAGAAAATACAATAAATTCCAAAATTATCAATGAAGATTAGTTTTAATTAGATGAGCGGGGCTAGTAGCTTTTTGCTTCTGAACAGTTTTGGCATCTCACTTTATCCTTTGAAGTTCAGAAAGATTGGCATCCATAGGAATTCAAAATTCAGATAGTGTTATTGATTTTCTTAGTTCAGTATGTTGATTCTTGAACACAGCTACTTTATGAGTCTTGGCCGTGACCCTAAGCAATTTGTTTTCGAGTATTACCACCGGATACACAAAAAGCCACAGACACATAACTGGGTGAACCTTTTCAGATTGTGACTCAGCTTTGCTAGAGTCCCCAATTAGAGGTGCCCAGAGCTCTTAAGCACACTCTTTTTGCTTTGGACCACGACTTTAACCACTCAGTCTCAAGCTTTTCACTTGACACCTTCACGCCACAAGCACATGGTTAGGGACAGGCTGATTTAGCCACTTAGGCCAGGATTTTGTTCCTTTGGGCCCTCCTATCCATTAATTCTCAAAGCCTTTGATCCTTTTTACCCTTGTCTTTTGGTTTAAAGGGTTACTGGCTTTTTCTGCTTGCATTTTCTTTTTCTTTCTTTTTTTTCTTTATTTTTTGCCATTTTTTTCACAAGCTTTGCTTTTCACTGCTTTTTCTTGCTTCAAGAATCAATTTCATGATTTTTCAGATTATCAATAACATTTCTATTTTTTAATTATTCTTTCAAGAGACAACAATTTTAACATTCATAGGCTTCACTATCAAAAATATGAACTGTTCAAGCATTCATTCAGAAAATAAAAAGTATTGCCACCACATCAAAATAATTAAACTATTTTCAAGATAGAATTCGAAATTCATATACTTCTTTTTCTTTTTCAGAAAACATTTTTCATTTAAGAAAGGTGAAGGATTCATGGGACATTCATAGCTTTAAGACATAGACACTTAATACTAATGATCATGTAATGAAGACACAAGCATAGACAAAACATAAAGCATAGAAACCGAAAACAGAAAAACAAATAACAAGGAGATTAAAGAACGGGTCCACCTTAGTGATGGTGTCTTTTCTTTCTCTTGAATAACCAATGGAGTGCTTGAGCTCTCTATCTCTCTTCCTTGCCTTTGTTGAGGTCCATGAGTGGGCTCTCTTGTTTGCTCTATCCTCTTTCTAGTGATGGACTTTTGAGATGACTTTTTCCATCTCCCATGACTTGGAATTAATTTTGAAAACTTATTACTGTATGTAAGAAAAAATAAAAAGAGTTGAAAAGGATTTGAAAAGATATGTAAGTTTTGAAAACATTTTGGAAGGAATTGAAAAGAATTAAAAAGAATTGGAAATATTTTTAATTTTTGAAAATAGAAATTGAAAGATGAATGTTTAAAATATGTTTGATGCAAAAAATTATGAATTAAAACATGAAAAATTCAAAAAAATCGAATTGGAAACAAATTACCTCCCTTGTGTCATCCTGGTGTTAAACGCCCAGAATGCTATCTATTCTGGCATTTCACGCCCACTGGACTACCTATTTGGGTGTTTAACGCGCAGCTAGATACCCTAGCTGGCGTTAAACGCCAAGATTCCTTCTTTACTGGGCATTTTTCTGAATGCCTAGAATGCTGCCATTTCTGGCATTAAACACCCAGAATGCTATCCATTCTGGCGTTAAATGCCCATAATGCTACCTGCATGGGCGTTAAACGCCCATTCTTCTATCATTACTGGCGTTTAAATGCCAGTAAGCCTGTTCTCCAGGGTGTGCTATTTTTTATGCTATTTTTAATTTTGCTTTAATTCTGCAGCTATTTTTATTACTTCACATGATCATCAACCTAAAGAAAACATAAAATAACAATGGAAAACAAATAAATATAAGTAAATAACATTGGATTGCCTCCCAATAAGCGCTTCTTTAATGTCAATAGATTGACAGTGAGCTCTTAGAGAGCTTCACAGATACTCAGAGCTTAATGGTGGCCTCCCAACACCAAACTTAGAAGTTGAGTGTAGGGGCTCTGTTTGACTCTGTATTGAGAGAAGCTTTTCATGCTTCCTCTCCATGGTTACAGAAGAAGATCCTTGAGCCTTAAACACAAAGTAGTCCTCATTCAATTGAAGGACTAACTCTCCTCTATCCACACCAATCACAGCTCTCGCTGTGGCTAGGAAGGGTCTTCCAAGGATAATGGATTCATCCTCATCCTTCCCAGTGTCTAGGATTATGAAATCAGCAGGGATGTACAGGCCTTTAACCTTCACTAAGACATCCTCTACAAGTCCATAAGCCTGTTTCATTGATTTGTTTCCCATCTCTAGTGAGATTCTTGCAACTTGTACCTCAAAGATCCCTAGTTTCTCCATTACAGAGAGTGGCATGAGGTTTATACCTGACCCTAGGTCACACAGAGCCTTCTCAAAGGTCATAGTGCCTATGGTACAAGGTATTAAGAACTTTCCGGGATCCGGTTTCTTCTGAGGTAATTTCAGTTGAACCAAGGCATTCAGTTTATTGATGAGAAATGGAGGTTCATCCTCCCAAGTCTCATTATCAAATAACTTGGCATTCAGCTTCATGATTGCTCCTAGATACTGAGCAAAATGCTCTTCAATAATATCTTCATCCTTTTCAGAGGAGAAATACTCATCAGAGCTCATGAATGGTAACAGTAAGTTCAGTGGAATCTCTATGGTCTCTGTATGAGCCTCAGATTCCTTTGGTTCCTCAAGAGGGAACTCCTTAGTGGTCAGTGGACGTCCATTGAGGTCATCCTCACTGGAAATCACTGCCTCTTCCTCCTCTATAGGTTCGGCCATTTTGGCTATAGTTATGGTCTTGCACTCTCTTTTGGAATTCTCTTCTGTATTGCTTGGGAGAGTACTAGGAGGAGTTTCAGTAACTCTTTTACTCAGCTGACCCACTTGTGCCTCCAAATTTCTGATGGAAGACCTTGTTTCAGTCATGAAACTGAGAGTGGTCTTACATAGATCAGAGACTATGGTTGCTAAGTCAGAGAGGCTCTGCTTAGAATTTTCTGTCTGTTACTGAGAAGATGATGGAAAAGGCTTGCTATTGCCAAACCAAATTTCTCCATCATTGTTATTGGGTTCGGCTGCCATGTCTACTTCTTTTTCAAAAATTTCTGTAAAGTCCTCTCCAGAGTGTTGTGCTTTAGCTTCTCTTAGCTCCCTCTTTAGTTTCCTTTCAGGTTCAGGATCAGTTTCAATAAGAATGTCTTTATCCCTATTTCTGCTCATATGAAAAAGAAGATAATAGAAAAGAAGAAGAATCTTCTATGTCACAGTATAGAGATTCCTTCATGTGTCAGAGAAAAAGAAGTATAGAATGAAGTAAGAAGAAGAAGAAATTCAAACACAGAGAGAGAGAGAGGGTTCGAATATTAATTAAAAGAAAAGAAAAATGTTTTTGTTTTTATTTTAATTATTAGTTAGAATTCAAAATTTAAGAAAAGAAATAAAATAAAATTAGAATTTAAAACAATTAGTTAATTAAAAAGAATTTTGAAAAAATGGTTAGTTGTTTTCGAAAATTAGAAGTGGAAAGGTAGTTAGGTAGTTTTGAAAAATATAAGAAATAGTAAACTTTTTTTTAAATTAAAACAAACAAGTCAAGTAGTTAATTGAAAAAGATTTGAAAATCAATTTTGAAAAGATAAGGAGTTAGAAAAAGATTTTGAAATTAAGTGTTGAAAAAAGATATGATTGAAATTTATTTTGAAAAAGATTTGAAAAAGAAATTAAAAAGATTTTATTTTTAAAATTAAAATTGATAACTTGACTAACAAGATACAAAAAAGATATTATTCTAGAATTTGAAGATTGAACCTTTCTTAACAAGAAAGTAACAAACTTGAAATTTTTTAATCAAAACATTAAATGTTAGCAATAATTTTGAAAATATGAAATAAAAAATAAGAAAAATATTTTGAAATTATTTTAAGAAATAATTCAAAAATATTAAAAGAAAAATGAAAAAGATTTGATTTTGAAAAAGATTTGAAAAGATAGAATTTTTAAATTGAAATTTCGACTTGACTAATAAGAAATAACTAAATTTTAAAAATTTTAGACCAAGTCAACTCAAAATTTCGAAAATTATGAGTAAAATAAGGGAAAGATATTATTTTTTATTTTTTTGGATTAATGAAGAAAGAGAAAAACAACAAAATGACACAAGACATAAAAATTTAAGATCAAAACAAATAATACATGCAAGAACACTTTGAATTTCAAGATGAACACTAAGAACACTTTGAAGATCATGATGAACATCAAGAACATATTTTTGAAAATTTTTAAGAAAAGAAAGACATGCAAGACACTAAACTTAGAACTTTTTAATGTTTAGACAGTAATAATTCGAAAATACATATGAAAAACAAGAAAAGACACAAGACAAGAAAAATTAAAGATCAAACAAGGAAACTCATCAAGAACAACTTGAAGATCAAAGAAGAACACAATGCATGAATTTTTGAAAATTTAAGAAAATAAAAAAAATGCAATTAACACCAAACTTAAAATTTGACACTAGATTCAAACAAGAAACAAAATTTTTTTGGTATTTATGGTTTTATTAAAAATTTTTTTGTATTTTTTTAAATTAAAAATAAAAAGCTTAAAAATAAAATAAAATTACCCAATCTAAGCAACGAGATGAACCGTCAATTGTCCAAACTCGAACAATCCCCGGCAACAGTGCCAAAAACTTGGTGAAAAAAATTGTGATTCACACTTTTCACAACGCCGCACAACTAACCAGCAAGTGCACTGGGTTGTCCAAGTAATAAACCTTACGTGAGTAAGGGTCGATCCCACGGAGATTGTCGGCTTGAAGCAAGCTATGGTCATCTTGTAAATCTCAGTCAGGCGGATTCAAATGGTTATGAGGTTTTGATAATTAATAGATAAATAAACAGAAAATAAAATAGAGATACTTATGTGATTCATTTTTGGGAATTTCAGATAAGCGTTTGGAGATGCTTTGTTGCTTCTGACCCTCTGCTTTCCTATTGTCTTCTTCCAATCGTGTGTTACTTCCTTCCATGGCAAGCTGTATGATCCTCTCGGATGAAAAATACCAGTTACGATCTCTGCACAGCTAATCAACTGTCAGATTTCTCGTCTCGGATGAAAAATACCAGGTACAGCTACCGCACGGCTAATCATCTGTCGGTTCCTGCTAGAGTCGGAATAGGACCCTTGTCCTTTTGCATACTGTCACTGCGCCCAACATTCGTAAGTTTGAAGCTCGTCACAGTCATCCCTTCCCAGATCCTACTCAGAATACCACAGACAAGGTTTAGACTTTTCGGATCTCAGGAATGGCTGCCAATGGTTCTAGCCTATACCACTAAGGTTCTAATCTCAGATTCAGATGCTCTGTTGTTAGGAGAGACGATGTGAATCGTTGATTAGAAACCCAAGAGAATATACTACGGCTGTCGTCCAATGACTAAGTTGAACATCATGTAGACCGCTTGTGGTTGTCAAGCACGCGGATCTTGGCTAAGCGAGTAACGAAGATTAGGTGATTGTCACGGGTCACCCCTTCGTTCTGACTTAACTGAATTAAGTACAAGAGTATATCTTGGAGAAGAAGTAGGCGTGAATTGAAAGAAAAATAATAGTACTTGCATTAATTCATGAAGAATAGCAGAGCTCCGCACCTTAATCTATGAGGTGTAGAAACTCCACCGTAGAAAATACATAAGAGAAAAAGGTCTAGGAATGGCCGTGAGGCCATCCTCCAATTTCAAGGATGATAAAAGTATACAAGTATGATCTTCTCCGAATACAATAGTAAAAAGTGCTATTTATACTAAACTAGTTACTAGGGTTTACAGAAAGTAAGTAACTAAGTGCAGATAGTGCAGAAATCCACTTCCGGGGCCCACTTGGTGTGTGCTTGGGCTGAGCATTGAAGCTTTCAGGTGCATAGGCTATTCTTGGAGTTAAACACCAACTTGGGTGCCAGTTTGGGCGTTTAACTCCAGTTTTGGTTCCAGTTCTGGCGTTTTACACCAGAAAGTTTTTGGTGTATGGACTATTATATATTGCTGGAAAGCCCAAGATGTTTACTTTCCAAAGCAATTGAGAGCGCGCCAATTGGGCTTCTGTAGCTTTAGAAAATTTATTTCGAGTGTAGGAGGGTCACAATCCAATAGCATCTGCAGTCTTTTTCAGCCTCTGAATCAGATTTTTGCTCAGGTCCCTCAATTTCAGCCAGAAAATACCTGAAATCACAGAAAAATACACAAACTCATAGTAAAGTCTAGAAATGTGATTTTTGAATAAAAACTAATAAAAATATAATAAAAAGTAACTAAAACATACTAAAAACTATGTAAAAACAATGCCAAAAAGGGTATAAATTATCCGCTCATCATTATCCCTTTGAAAAATTGGAGCCAAGTGGACAGGAGATACTTTATTTATCATAGTTGACAACAAGAAAGTCATTTGAATATAGAGGATGAAAATTCTCTTGAACATTAGGCGATCTTGATCGTTGTTAACACCGATATCCATCATCTGATCGGTCAGATTCTTTAATGTTTTCCCCTGGAACCTTCTAAAATCTCTTTGTTCTCCTCAAAAAGTTCCTTAAAACTCACCTTTTCAAGAAATAGGTCTCCTATAAAAAAGAAAACAAATTACACTCCAAATCACTTGAAATACACCCAAATACCAGCCATATACACCTAAATTTATTTTGTTGATTACATGAGATTAGAATAATATATTAGAAAGAATAGACTACAGAGAATGCAAGTATAAAGGTTTTCTATAACCAGTTACCTGATACATTGAGGCCAAGGGTAGCTCCTATTTTTTGGGTTTAATTTTTAATGAACCATGCCTTGTGTCCAATTTGTTTTTGTCCAAATTAAAGGAATTAGCCAACTCTTTCAACCGCTTGTGTGGCACATTCATTGGCAGGATGTGTCCCAATTCCTAAATGATGGTCTTCTTTGCCTCACTTATTTTTTCAAAATTTTCATTCAATAGTCACGTGGAACATCTCAAATCCTTTGTTTGCTGTAAACAAAGCAAAATGAGAGTCATTAGCTATATTTATACTAGGAAAAATTGACTTGGTCTAAGATGTGTGTGTGTGTGTGTGTATGTGTGTGTGTGTGTGTGTGTGTGTGTGTGTGTGTGTGTGTTACATTGTATTTGTTTCCACCTTCGCTCTTGCTTGTCATTTTTACTGTAAGGAATAAAAAATATTGTTAATAGATAAAAATACCAGCCAAATAACAATCACATACACCCAAATACCAGCCACAAACACACAAATACCAGCAACATATACCCAAATAACTGTCAGATACACCCAAATACCAGCCCCATACACCGAAATCCAGTCACATACATATTTATTATTTTTTTATTACATGACATTATATAAGTTCAAAATGATATTTCAAGTCAACCAAACATGCATACAATGATACTACAAGCTCAAGCACAAGTACAACAGTACAAGTTACACTTGAATACTCTAGATATATATACCAGACACATACACTTGTATTTTTTTTTTGGATTACATGACATTATATGAGTTTGAAATGATATTTAAGTTCAAAATGTCACTAGAACCACCAGTCACATTCGAATTCGATTGATATACACACAAAATCAGTCATATATACCCAAATATGAGTTCACTTGAAATACAGTACAAAGTTTATATGTACAAACTCACTCCAAAACATACAAACATGCACAAAAACAGATGAAAAAAATACGTTAAACCATTCACTAAAAGTACATAAAACAGTATAACCAACTTGAACAGTTCACCAGAACCGTAATATCTACTTTAAACCAAGAACATATAATCAATCTACTTAATAAAAGAGAAATACGATGATATAATGCTTCGCCTTCAAAATCTGAAAGAGAAATCTGAAAAACCTAGAATATTAGTGAAACAGTACCTTGAATAATGTTTCTTCTTTCTTTTTTGTGTTTTTTTATGGAGATTTTGATGTTTGCTTGTTGATTTCATCGGATGTTGAAAGTTTCTTCTGAGTTTTCGAATGTGCCTTGAATCTCAATGGTTGTGGTTTTGATCAAGGAAGAAGAAGAAGAGTGGTTCATAATCGTGAGCAGCACGCTTTGAAAATAGTTCAATAACGCGCGAAGATTTTTCTTTTCTTATTCTTAGACCATTAATTAGCTTGAGTTTTTATTTGTTCTCACACTTTTTTCTATATGACCCACCTTGTCTTTAAAAATTCTAATATTTCTATATCTCTAAATATAATATATTAAGCTAAAAAAAAAGATTATCCATTTTTTTACATATTACAAATGTCATGCTTTTGCATATTTCAAACTAAATTCTAACATCTCTTGGTCCAATCCAACACATATTATCATAACATAAGACTAACCACGAGGGACAAATAGGCTATACTATAGTTATTACTTATCCAAGCTCCCTAATTTATTTTTACATCTTTTACCATTTTTTTAGCGTAGGACTGGAAAGACAACACGTTGAGATGGGTATTTGTATGAATGATTATCTTCCACATAAATTAGAGACTCACTGAGGTTTTATGGAAATAAAATTCCACACCCACTAATAAATGATAACAGAAATGAAGAAAGAGGTACATGCTCTATAGAATTTTATTATCATCTTTAATTTGTTTTTTTAATTAATAAAAAAATATTTTATTTACTAAAATATACAATTTGTAGCATTTTTATCAAAATCTGTCATATCTCTGATCTCATTTACAGTTTAAACGAAATAAGAATATACATATTTCGTTTACATTGTAAACGAGATATGGTAATATACAGTGCAACTAGGTATTCTTTAAATATTGTCCTTTATTTAGCCATTTTTTAACGTTAATTTAAAAAAAAAAACTAAAACAAACACATCCAAATAGATTTACTATATTTTTTTAATTTAAAAACAAATCTAAAAAAATAGAATAACGAAATTAAAATTCAAAATTTTAAATGTAAATCTTCTTAACACTAGCACATGCTAAATAAAACCCTAAATATTTCTTTAAACACAGATTTTAACCAGTTACATCTCCTCTGCAGTAACCAAAGAAAACCTTTCCTCTGTAAAAACTAAAAACCTAGAGCTGCAGCGCTTCCCTTCCTCATTGCGTTTGTCTTCTCCTGCGCCATGCACCCCTCTCCCCGCGACGACGAGCTCCCTCTCCCCCTACGAAGAACTTTTCCATCAATGATGCGCAGCTCCATCGGCGAACCGCAACTCCACCGTGCGCCTCCTCCGTCCATGCACGCCTCCTCCGTTCTGGGTCTCCTCCACCGTCGCGATCTTTCTTCATCTAAGGTAGTTCTGCTTGCACAAATATGTATGATTGGGGAGTCTTGTAATATGAATGTAATTTGGATATGCTAAACCCTAATTTTCACTACTTTGTTGATTTTGGGTTTAGAATATTAGTGTAACTTGGATGTGTAATGATCTAATTTTGGATGTGTTCATGTTATTCTTGTTAATAGTGGATGTGTTTGTGTTTCTAATGTGCTATTTCTAATTTTCAGAAATTAGATATGAGAGTATTATTGTTCTTGTAAGTGTTGAGGATTTGTTCATTTTTATTGGTGATTTTTGCTGCTTATCAATTATTTGGTGTTTAATTTTGTGATTTTGGTTGTGTAATCTTATAATTTTAGATGTGTGAACTTATAAATTTAGAATTTTAAACAAATCATATGGATATGAGTTTTGGATGTGTTGATAAAATAATTAGCAGGTATTATGATCATTTGGATGTGTTGAAAGAGAAAGAGTACGAGAGAGATCTGTACGTGTGGTATGATGGTAGTGCATTTGACAAGAGAGAAAATAAAAAATAAGTAACTTTCTTGATTTTTTGAACAACTGATACCATGAAAATGGGTATTTAAATTAGTTAAATAATAATGAATCCTCAAAAATACTATATATAATTAATTAAAGAATTAAAATAATATATTATCAAATTTAAAGACTGACCAAAGCCTAAATTTTAAAGGATAATTAGAATTTTTCGGTAATATATGGGAGACATGTATATTTCGTTTATAGTGTAAATGAGATACGTGCATTCTTATTTTGTTTACACTGTAAACGAGAGAAGAGATAAGTTACGATGTTTACACTGTAAATGAGATACGTCACGACAAATTTTCTGTAGCTATAAAAGGATGCACAACCCTTTGTATTCTCTAGAAAAAATTTTACTTCTCTTCTCTTCTGTTTTTCTTCAAATAAAATAAGCCAAAATGTCTACTAATAGTGGATATGAGGTTGTAAGTGTGTATTCAAATTGCCATATGAGAAACAGTGACACTAGACTGATAATTAAGTGTGAAAATCTCATTTTGTTGCTCCCTCAGCGAGTAAATTCTTTGTCCAAGCTGAAGAGTCTGATATTGAATAGCGTTGGTGGTAGCGGGAAAAAAAGAAATCAGAAGGGTGGGATATAGGTTGCTAGCTCCGATGGGAAATGGAATTTTTCAGTTTTGTTTGTTTTGGCTCCATGGCAACGAGCGTGTCCGCCTCATGTTTAACATCTATGGGAGAATCTTGGCAGAACAGGTGATAGAGCTTTCTGCAGAAGTCGGTGATATTGGTGGTAGTGGATCTGGCCACTCGAATTTTGTGCAGGATGACCCACTTCTCACACCACCACCGCTACACGTTGTTAGTCCAGTGGAAGACATGGACGTGGATGGTGAGGACTCCGACGAAGAGTATGTAGAGGATAGCAATGATAATGGCTCTTCTGAAGATAATGATGAGGAGGAGTTTGTACCAGAGATGCCGGTCGAGGTATTAGTTTGGTATCTTCTGCCTGCCCCGCACCCAATTCTAGCCTTATCAACTGTACCCAGTCACTATCATACATTGGATCTGGATGCGATGCACGAGAAAACTCCATTTTCTAATACGGGTGAAGACAATTACAATTTAGACAGTGGTGTGGAGTTTCAGGTTAACCACAGATTCAAGAGCAGAGATGCAGTAATGCAGGGTGTGAAAAATTACAGCATTCGCAGAAGTGTTGAGTACCAAATTATGGAATCGGACCAATTAAAGTACCATGGAGTCTTCGTGTTGCCCTCCAACAGAATCTCAGACATTGGTGAGGTCAAGTTTAACTGTGGTGTATTTTCTCATTTATCATTGTTATATTTGGTGTAAATGCCAACCATGTATATGTTATTTCGTTAGGGAGGTGTGTAGGGTTAGAGGAGCACACACATGTTTAGCACCCACCATGTCTCAGGACCATCAACAGTTGGATAGCAGCCTCATCTACAGTGTCAACCTGCCACTGATACACTCCAGCCCATCCATCAGCATCCTTGTTCTACAATGTGCAATTAGGCAAAGCTATCACTTCAAACTCTCGTATAAAAAGGTCTTGATGGCGAAGCAAAAGAAAATTGTGCAGATATACGATGATTAGGAGGAGTCATACAATAAGGTGTCGAGATGACTACAAGTACTACAAAGTTGTTGTCCCGAAACAATATGTGAGTTCAGGGCTGTACCGTACTATGATGGACACCTTATGGCACGTGATTGTAGCATGTTTCATAAGGTGTTTTGGGCATTCCCTGTCAGTATGGAGGCTTTCAAGCATTGCAAGTCATTCCTCTTTGTGGATGGCACGAATCTGTATGGCAAATATGGTGGTGTGTTGCTTTCGCAATTGTTGAGTCTGAGACCACGGGGTCCTGGTTTTTCTTCCTTACCAATTTGAGACGACCCCCACAAGAAGGCCGTTTCGATTATTTCTTATAGATTCCAGGTGATCAAGGTTATACTAAGAGCCAACAATAGTGGTTGGCAGCCTCCTAGAGAGTTCCATACTTATTGTGTCAAGCACATGGCCACGTGATACACAACTATTTTATGATATATTTTGGACTGAATTGAGTGGGTTTTGTCAACTTCTCTCACACTTATTCATGTAAATTGCATGTTTTTCATTTCCTTCCTAATTTTGTGCTACAATTAAAAACATACCTCCTAAGCCTTAAAATTATTAATTTTTAATTCTCCTTTATTACTATTCGATGCCGTGATGTGTTTCTGAAGTGTTTTCAGGTTTACAGGGCATGAATGGCTCAAAGGATGAAGATGAAGCATGCTAAAATGGAAAGAACACAAGAAACTAAGGAGCTGAAAAGCGAGGAGCGACGCGCACGCATGGCTGATGCGTGCGCGTGATTTGGGGCATTTTACAGCAACGCGTACACGTGACTGCCGCGTACGCGTAACCAGCGCAGGAGTTCAGCGACGCGTACGTGTGGCCGACGCGTATGCGTGACAGAGCGTCACGTGCTACACTTAACAGAACTCACTGGGGGCGATTTCGGGGCTGATTTGGACCCAATTTCAAGCCTGAAAACACAGACTAGAGGCAGGGTAGAACAGAGACTGAAGACACTTTCACTTTCACTTAGTTTTAGTTTTAGTTTTTGAATTCTAGAGAGGAAAACACCTACTTTTCTCTAAGGTTTGATGTTCTTAGTTTGGTTTTGAATTGGATCTTGAGAGAGCTACTACTACCTTCCATTGGAGTCAATTTCCTTCTAGTTTTCTCTAACAATTTCCCTATTACTCTCTTCCTTTTGTTTATTTTGCATTTACGTTTGGATCTTGTCAACTTTGATTATTATTAATGCATTGAAGTATTTTTATATTTATTTTTATTGCTTGTTTGATTCGTATTGATTATTGTCCATGCCAATTTTAATTTGATTAATTTCTTAGAATTTTACCATGTCTTTTATTTACTCTTATTATATGTTATTGAAAATGGCATTCATGTTAATGACTTAAAGCTCTCAACTTGACTTAGGGGTTGATTAATTGGGATCCCTTGAGTTGTGATACTCAAGTGTTGATCTGTAATTGGGAATTGCTGGCTAACTCAATTTTCACCAACTCTTGCCCTTCCCTATGAAGTGACTAGGACTTGTGAATCAGAGTTAGTGACAACCACTTGACTTTCCTGTAACTGTTAGAGGATAACTAAGTGGAAGCAATGAACCTTTACAATCATACTTGGGAAAGACAACAAGGATAGAAACCCCATTTCTCTCCCCTAACCAAGGCCTTTTATTTCAAATACATAACATCTCTTGTTAATTGCTCATTGCGTTAATTTCTAGTTATTTATTTTTCCATTCTCAACCTCAAAAAAAATACCCAGAAAAATTCTGATCAATAATTTGCATCATTGTGTCAACTCTTTGGGAAATGACCCGGGATTCTACTTCCGGTTATTTATTCTTAATTGTGACACACTTTTAAATTGATAGTGGAATTTTTGTCAGTTAGGATTGTACATGCAATGCCATTTTTATCAAAAATTCTTAACTGGCATTTTTTCCACCCATCAATTTTTGGCGCCATTGACGGGGAGTTGCATATGTATGTTAAATTATTGGTTGGTGTGAATATTTTTATATTTACATAATTACATTATTTTATTTTATTTTTATTGGTGTGTTTTTCGTTTATTAATAGTAATTATTATTTATTTTCTTAGTATATTTTATTACCATGAGCTCTATGTTTCTTTCATTAAATGACGCGTTCATTACCGGATCCGAGCCTAGCCGCATTTGATCCTCAGATTAAAAAGACTATTTCACGTATTAGGTGAGCTCGGCATCGGTTAGCCTCTGAGGGTGGTGAAGGGCTTACGCCCAATTCACCAGTCTTATCTGAGGTTGAGTTTGAAGCATCATTTGGGGAAGAAACTAGTTCCTCTCCTACTAATTCCATTGACACCTCTTCTGTTGATTTAAGTGCAGATACTATGGCAGCTCCTAGAAGAATTACTTTCAAGGAAGCAGGAGCTCCGGATTTCACACTACAACCATATCAAGCGCATCATCCGAATTTAACTACTTATTTTGAACTGAAGACCGCTTTGATCAATCTACTTCCCAAGTTCCATGATTTGCCTGCTCAAGAGCCTATCAAGCACCTTAGAGATTTTCAAACAGCTTGTTCAACTACTAGGCGGCATGGTGCGGATGAGACTGCCGTTTGGCTATATGCCTTCCCATTTTCTCTTGAGGGAAAGGCAAAGGAGTGGTTCTACACTCAACCAAAAGCTTTTGTTACTAATTGGTATCTGCTTAGAAGGAAATTCTTGGACAAGTTCTTTCCAGCAGAGGTTACAGATAGATCGAGAAAGGAAATTTCCTGTATCATCCAAGGTGAATCAGAGACTCTCTATGAGTACTAGGAACACTTCAGGAATCTCCTCAACTCATGTCCCCATCACATGATTAACTAGTTGGTGTTGATTAGCTACTTCTGCCAAGGCATGAAGCCTTAAGACAAGACCCTCTTGGATGCTGCGAGTAATGGCTCTCTGACAAAGTACAAGATGGCAACAAAAGCGTGACAACTGATCACTGATCTAGCAGAGTCTACCCAAAATGCAAGGCAAAGGAATAATCATCCCAAGGCTATTGTGAAAGTTTCTTCTAGTACTGAGATCGCTGCTCTCACCAAGACTCTGGGAGAGATGACTAATATACTCAAGCAGCTCCAGCTCAATCAACAACAACCTCCACCTCCTCCACAGCAACAATGTCAACAGCTAGTCCCTCAAAGAGTGTGTGGAATTTGTGCTTACTATTCCCACTACACTGATGAATGTCCACAACTCCAAAAGGACAATACCTTGGCGGCTACCAATGCTTATTACAACTGTCCGAATCAAGGGTACTATCAACAAAGCGGTAATTATAATCAAGGTGGTAACTACAATCAAGGTTGGCATGATAATCCCAACCAAGGATGGAGGGACAACTACAACCAAGGAGGCAGAGACAATGGTGGAAATCAAAGGTGAAACAACAACTATCAACAGAATCGGTATCAACAAAACCCTCCATACCGACAGTAAAACCAAGGCCAAACATACCAACCACCACACTAAAGGCAAGTCTAAGCACCTCAACACAACCAACCACAAGCCCCCCAAATAACCTACCCTCCTTCTTCCTCCAATGATGAGATGCTTCACTCTCTTATGCAAGGACAAAAAGAGCTTCAAGCCACAGTTGTCTCTAGCATCACCGGTCTTACCTCTACCATCCAAGCTATTCTATCCCGTATGGACCTACCCTCTACCTCCAACAATCAACCTTCAAGCTCTAGTGCACTTTCCTCTCAACCTTTACCTAACCCCAAAGGTGGAATCAATGCCATCACTTTGAGGTCCGGTACTACGTTGCAAGAGAGGAGTCTCGAGGAGCCAAGCTCAAGAGAAGACACTCAAGATGAAGTTGTTGTTGAGGTAGAAGATGTTGAAGAAGAGGATGAAGTACAAGATGCGGTTGAAGAAGAAGTTGCTCAACCAAGGAATGGAGTTTCTAAGGAAGACGATGTTGTGAAAGAGGCCATTCCCATTCCTTTTCCACACCTTGCTAGGAGAACTAAAAAGCAAGTGGAGCTAGATCCCAAGATGGTGGAGATCTTCAAAAAGGTTGAGGTAACTATTCCCCTTTTTGATGCTATTCGCTAGATTCCTAAGTATGCTAAGTTTCTAAAATATTTGTGCATAAATAAGGAAAGGATCCATGATTTAGAAACTATTCCTTTAGGTAGCTCGATTTCTGCTCTTATGGGTGCTATACCGGAGAAATATGGTGATCTTAGTCCTTGTATGGTTACTTGCACTATAGGGGTGTGCAGTTTGTTGACTGCATGTGTGATTTAGGTGCATGTCTTAGTATTATGCCATTGTCTGTATATGATGCTTTGAAGCTTCCATCGTTGAAAAGGTCGGCAGCCCATTTTGTTTTGGCAGATAAGAGCATAATCTCAATGGTTGGCATTGCAGAAGACGTCTTGGTGAGCATTAAGGGGTTGACTTTTCCTATTAACTTCTACATTCTAGAGATTCCCCCTAATGACTCAGGAAGACCTTCATCCATCTTGCTTGAAAGGCCGTTTTTTAAGACTTCTCGGTTTAAGTTGGATGCCTTCTCGGGTACATATTCATTTGAGATTAAGGGAAGAGTAGTGAGCTTCAACCTTGATGAAGCTATGAAGCACCCACCGGAAGACCACTATATCTTCCAGTGTGACACTATTGATGAGACTGTGGCTAAAGTTGACCAAGAGGCAGTTGATGAAAAGAACATGGTTCAAGGTGCAAGTGTGGGGAAGCCCTCTGAGTATACTGAAGACACCTTGCCACCTCCAGTGGTTCCGGAAGATCAAGTGCCAAGCCATGAGCTAAAAATAGAGTTGAAGCCCCTTCCACCTCACCTAAAGTATGCTTATCTTGTAGATAATCAACAGTTCCCAGTTATCATTGCAAAGGAACTTACCTCACAACAAGAGGAGCGTATGCTTAGTGTGCTGAGAAGAAACAAGAAAGCTATTGGGTGGAGTTTGTCAGACATAGTAGGTATAAGCCCTCAAGTCTGTGATCAGCGCATTTTTCTAGAGGAGGGAGCAAGGCCTATCCATCAACCTCAAAAGTGGTTGAACCCCACAATTCTGGAAGTTGTGAAGAAGGAAGTGACCCGACTACTTGAAGCCGATATTATCTATCCAATCTCGAATAGTGAGTGGGTTAGTCCAGTATATATGGTTCTGAAGAAGTCTGGCATCACAACAGTGAAGAATAAAATGGGAAATTCATGGCTACAAGAGTGAAGAATTCCTGGAGAGTGTGCATTGACTACGGGCACTTGAATTTGGCCACTCGCAAGGATTACTACCCATTACCTTTCATCGATCAAATGCTTGATCACCTGTCAGGTAAATCATATTATTGTTTTCTAGATGGTTATACTTCAAATCCATATTGCTCTAGAATATCAGGAGAAAACAACTTTTACATGCCCCCTTTGGAACGTATGCATATAAGAGAATGCCTTTTGGTTTATGCAATGCACCGGCTACGTTTCAAAGGTGCATGATGAGTATCTTCTCAGATCTTCTTGAGCATTGTATGGAAGTCTTTATGGATGACTTTAGTATTTATGGTGATTCCTTTGACCTTTGTTTGGATAGTCTAGCTAGAGTATTAGAAAGATGTGCTAGTTCAAACCTTGTGCTTAATTTTGAAAAATGTCATTTTATGGGAACGCAAGGTATTGTTCTAGGCCATGTTGTTTCTAATACTGGTATATCTGTTGATCCTGCAAAGGTAGATGTTATTTCTGGTTTACCTTACCCCTCCTCCGTGAGGAAAGTCCGTTCTTTTCTTGGTCATGCAGGTTTCAACCGGTGTTTTATCAAGGACTTCAGTAAAGCTGCACTACCTTTGTCCCATCTGCTGCAGAAGGACGTAGAGTTTGACTTGAGTGAGGACTGCATGAAATCATTTGACAAGCTAAAGATTGCCTTGACCCAAGAACCTATTGTGAGAGGGCCTGACTGGAGTAGGCCATTTGAGATCATGTGTGACGCATCAAACTATGCGGTAGGAGCAGCGCTAGCTCAGCGCGAAAGTAAGGACCCATACATTATTGCTTATGCTTCTAAAATGGAAGATGAAGATGAAGATGAATGGCTCAAAGGATGAAGATGAAGCATGTTAAAATGGAAGGAACATAAGAAACTAAGAGCTGAGAAGTGAGGTGCGACGCGTACGCATGGTGACGCATGCGCGTGATTTGGAGCATCTTACAGCGACGTGTACGCATGACCAGTGTAGGAGTTCAGCGATGCGTATGTGTGGCCGACGCGTACGCGTGACAGAGCGTCGCGTGCTGCACTTAACAGAACTCACTGGGGGCAATTTCTGGGCTGATTTGGACTCAGTTTCAAGCCCGAAAATACAGACTAGAGGCAGGGGTAGAGCAGAGACTGAAGGCACTTTCACTTTCATCTAGTTTTAGTTTTAGTTTTTGAATTCTAGAAAGGGAAACACCTACTTTTCTCTAGGGTTTGATGTTATTAGTTTGGTTTTGAATTGGACCTTGAGAGAGCTGCTACTACCTTCCATTAGAATCAATTTCCTTCTAGTTTTCTTTTCCAATTTCCCTATTACTCTCTTCCTTTTGTTTATTTTGCATTCACGTTTGGATCTTGTCACTTTTGATTATTATTAATGTATTGAAGTATTTTTATATTTATTTTGATTGCTTGTTTCATTCGTATTGATTATTGTCCGTGCCAGTTTTAATTTGATTAATTTCTTAGAATTTTACCATGTCTTTTATTTACTCATGTTATATGTTATTGAAAATGGCATTCATGTTAATGACCTAAAGCTCTCAACTTGGCTTAGGGATTGATTAATTGGGATCCCTTGAGTTGTGATACTCAAGTGTTGATCTGTAATTGGGAATTGCTGGCTAACTCAATTTTCACCAACTCTAGTCCTTCCCTGTGAAGTGACTAGGACTTGTGAATTAGAGTTAGTGACAACCACTTGACTATCCTGCAATTGTTAGAGGATAACTAAGTCGATGCAATGAACCTTTATTATCATACTTGGGAAAGACAACAAGGATAGAAACCCCATTTCTCTCCCCTAACCAAGGCCTTTTATTTCAAATACATAACATCTCTTGTGAATTACTCATTGCGTTAATTTTTAGTTATTTATTTTTCCATTCTCAACCTCAAAAAAAATACCCAGAAAAATCCTTATCAATAATTTGCATCATTGTGTCAACTCTTTGGGAAACGACCCGGGATTCTACTCCCGGTTATTTATTCTTAATTGTGACACATTTTTAAATTAGTAGTAGAATTTTCGTCGGTTAAGACTGTACTTGCAACGCCATTTTTATTAGAAATTCTTAACCGGCATTTTTTCTACCCATCATGACGAACTTTATGTCTCATTTCAAATCTGTTGAGGGCAAGAAATATCTCATAAATGCTGATTACAGTCCAAGCAAGGCTGGGCATGAGTGATACATGGATGCCTTGAGAGGTTTATCGCGAGAGATGGCGGACTGGGTTGGTAGGTTCAACAAAGAAATTTGGCTACAACACTGCGACGACAGTTGCCATTTTGGGCACATGACAACAAACCTCTCGAGTGCATGAATGCAGTACTTAATGGTACACATTATTTATCGATTTCAACCATCGTGCGATGCACTTACAAGAGCCTGCAACAGTTGTTCATCAAGAAGGGCAGGGAAGTGTAAACCTCGGGTAATTAGTAACTAATTAACCGATAAATTAATTTATTATTAAAGAAATTAAAAAATTAAATTTTATAGTTTAATGAAGTAGTAATAATTAAAATATTATTTTTGACACTAATTTTAAAGGTTTTAGCCCAAAGTTGGGCCAAACGGACCGAACCGAACGAACCGGGCCCATAATGAGCCCAAGGCCCAACCCAACTCTCCAAATATGAAGAGCATCATCTCTTCTCCTTCCTCAAAACAATAAAACACGTTGCTGATTGCATGAGGAGAAGGAAGAAAACTCCATAACCCTAACCTCTCATTCAAATCCATATAACTTCCAATCCGGAGCTCCGATTGTCGCACCGTTTGTGGCCACGCGTCTACTGCGTCGAGCTCTACAAAACCCACTAAACAATTTGGAAGGTAAGCATCAGTTTCTTTTCCATCCACTCTCCTCTTCATTTACGAAAATCTTAAGTCTTTTGTGTTGAGATTTTGTTAAATTTCGGTGTTTAGGATCGAATTGGCTTTATGGGTTTGTCGAGTCTTATCCTAAACTCTCGTTGGTAAGGTAAGAAATCACTAACCCTTGTAAAATTGTTAAATTAGTAAATCCTATACCAATTTTAGTAATATTGGTGTGGAATTAGATTGTATATATGTGATTTGGAACTAAATTAATGGTGTTGGAAGTTTGATTCTGGACCGTGGAGACCGAGTTGCTGTTGGGTGTATTTTTGGTGTTTGGGATGTTGGTGGAACTGTGGTATTTGTGGCATTCCAGACATTTGGAAGAAATCAACCATGGTATGGTTTTGGTTTCTCATAGATAACATATATTGTTTTGTGAAAACATGGGTTAGACGACCATAGGATAAGATGAACTATGTGTTGGTGCAAACTTAGTGGTTTTGATTAATGCAATATGTATTGAGTTGAATATTAAGTTGATATATATTGAGTTGATATGGTTGATGTGGGTAACATGATGATTTTGATTATTGATAATGATGTATTGATAATTATGTTTAGGATTGCATGAATGTGGATTATTGGGTTGAATCTTATGAGATTGTATAATTGTCATATTATATAGTGAAGGAGGAGTGTTGATATATGGCTTGGTGTGTTTTGGTGATGTTCTGAAACTTGGATTATTAGTATTGAGTTAAGAAGTTGTCAAAATAGAGGTTTATGTTTTTTTATGAAAACTAGAATTTTTTACCAAACTTCGTTGGGGCATAACTTGGCTTCCAAACCCTCGATTTCTATCAAACTTGTTTCATATAAAAATTGGTTCCGTGAAGTTTATGCGTTCGAAGAACGGACTAAAAATATTTTCTAATAAAAAAGTTATGTGCGTCAAAAGTTTGGTGTGTAAAAGGAAATTCTGCAGTGTTTAATAGCTTTTTGCCATTTTTAAAGGGCATACGTACATGAGTGCATACGCGACGCAACCGTTTAGTTCTGTCCAAATGTTCTTGCGTACACAAGAGTATGCCTACGTAAGCGAGAAGGAAAATTACATGCTCGCGTACGCGGGCAAGTGCCATGCGATGCGAGATATCTGTTCTGTCTAACGGGGCTCGCGTACGCAACCCTTGGTCACGTATGCGAGTGGGGTAAATGACACCCCCGCATTCGCGCAACATGGCATGCGTAAGTAACAAGGATTGTGGTTCGTCCCGCTTGCTCCAGGTTAGTGACGGGTGAAAAAATTACCGATTAAGAATTTATAATAAGAACAGTGTTACAAGTACAGTTCTTAACCGACGAAAATTCCCCTTATCAATTTAAAAAGAGTTGTCACAATTTAAGAATAAAATACTGGGAGTAGAATTCCCAGGTCATCTCCCAACGAGTTGACAAAAGAGTGCAAATTATTGGTCAGGAATTTTTTGAGAAATTTTAGAGTTGGAGAACAAAAAAATAAAATGATTATTAATTAAAGCAACAAAAATTAACAAGAAGTTTTATATATTTGAAATAGAAAGCCTTTACTGGGAGAAGATTAATCGGAATTTCTATCCTTGTTGAAATTCCTCAAGTATAATAGTAAGAGGTTGTTATTCTACTTAGTTATCCTTTACTTAATAAAGGAAAGTCAAGTAACTAACCAACTCTGATTTACAAGTCCTAATCCTCTCCTAGGAAAGGATTAGAATAAGTGACTAGAGAGTCAGCCAACAACTTCCAATTACAAATTAACACTTGAGTATTCTAACTCAAGGGTCTCCTATTAATCAACTCACAAGTCAAGTTGGGAGTCTACTCCATTGACATGAGTGCCATTTTCATAAACATATAAAGGGGGTGAAAAGAAGACATGGTAATTCAAATAAAGTAATAATAGAAAATTAATTAAAGGTAAAAATAACTCTTTGCATTAATAAATTCCAAAATCGAAGATATCCATATGTAACTCTGAACAAACTGAATGGAAAGTAAAAGAGTAAGGAAATAAGAAAGCAAACTGTAATGGCAAAGACTTCAAACGGAGGTAGTAACTCTTCTCAATATCTAAATCAAAAGCATAAAACTAGAAATCTAAGAATGTGAAGAACCTTAGAGGAAGTAGTAGTGTTTCTCTCTCTAAGATTCAAAACTAAAACTAAAATTGTGTAAAAGTGAATGTGTGTTGAGTCTCTGCTTGTCCCCTGGCTCTAGTCTGTGTTTCTAGGCCAAAAACTTGGTCCAAAACCAGCCCAAAATCGGCCCCAGCATCTTCTGCAATTTTTGCACGTGGCGCACGTCACGCGTACGCGTAAGTCACTCGTGCACGTTGATATGCAACTTTGCTGGTCACGCGTACGCGTCAGTCACGAGTACGCGTCGCTGTGAAAAGCTTCAAGTCGCGCGCACGCGTGAGCCATGCATGCGCGTCGATCCTTGCTGGTCATCTCCTTTATTTCTTGTATTTCTTCCATTTTTGCAAGCTTCTTCTCCATCCTCTAAGCCATTCCTGCCTTATATAGCTTGAAAACACTTAACACACAGATCACGGCATCGAATGGTATAAAAGGGGAATTAAAAATACACAATTTAAAGGCTTAGGAAGCAAGTTTTCAATCATAGAACAAAATTGGGAAGGATTTATAAAACCATGCAAATTGTATGAATAAGTATGCAAAGAATTGATAAAAACCACTCAATTTAGCACAAGATAAACCATAAAATAATGGTTTATCAATCTCCCCACACTTAAACATTAGCATGTCGTCATGCTAAGCTCAAGGAGACCAAAAGAATGAATGGGGGAAAGTAAGACTCATGCAATACAACCTATGTATATGAATGCAACTATATGTTAAGATATTTTTGCCTACTTGGTTAAAAGTAAACAAGTTCTCCAAGACAAACATAAATCAGATTCCACTAATTCAAATCACACAATAAAAGACAAGTAAACTTGTAAGAAGATAGCTCATGAAAGCAGGGAACATAGAATCAAGCATTGAACCCTCACTGGAAGTGTATATGCACTCTAATCGCTCGAGTGTCTATGGTTAATCCACTCTACTCTTCTCTAGTCATGCTTTCTAAAACTTTGTTCTTCACCTAACCAATCAACAAATATTTAGTGTACAAATGCAAACATCATGAGGTCTTCTCAAGGTTGTAATGGGGCAAAGGTAAGGGTGAGGATATATGTATGGCCAAGTGAGCTATAATATGAATCTTTGACTACACACACACACTCTATATAATTCTAAAATCATGCCTAGCTACCCAAAAATCCCACTTTTGCATCACATACTCATGTATCAATTTTTTAATTCCATCACATATGCATTGATCTTTTATTGAACTTAGCATTTGGGTAATTTTATCCCCTATTTATTTATCCTTTTTTTTAAGGTAAAAATATAAATGAAAGCATAATATATCAATGCATATGGTTTTTTTCAATTTTTTTTACATGAGTAAGCACCCAAATTCCCAATATTTTTGTCAATAAAACATAACACCTTCTCATCAACCCAAGTTCCCACAATTCCCCACACTTAGTTGACACACAATCTCTATCTTAAGCTAACCAAAGATTCAAATGGGGTAATTAATTGTTTTTCCTCTTAAGGCTAGTGATGTGGTAATATAAAGAACAAATGGGGATTAAGAGGCCCAAAGTGGCAAATAAGGGTAATTGAAATGGTAGGCTATTTGGAATAAGTGAGCTAATAACAAATGATGGCCTCAATCATATGTATGCATGCAAATACACTAAACAATGGACATATAGAATGGAACAAACTATAGATTACAATCATAGAGAAGAAAACACACAAGAATAGAAATCATAGTTAAATAATGTAACCATATAATTAAGCTTAAAATCTCATAGGTTGTGTGCTCTTAGCTATAAACCATGTTCCAAATTACAATCTTCAAACAAGTTTAACACAAATTTTAATTTGAATTAGTGAAATACTATAAAATAGGGTCTTGAAAAAAAATTTATTACTTCAACCAAGCAAAACATACATGCAATCAACTATTGTTATACAATCTATCCTATCTAACAACAGAAAAATACCATATTGGTGTTAATAGAGAGAAATTACCTCCAGAAGTCAAGGACTGACCTTCCCACACTTAAGGCTTGGCACGGTCCTCCGTGCCATCAGTAAGGAGCAAGGTAGGGCTGGAAGCATCACCTCTACTGTCTGGCTCGTCCTGGCTCCCTATGCTACTAGGTGAAGGGGAATTTAGGGTGTCTTTATTATCCGAAAGTGGTGAGTACTAAAAATGAGCTCCTTCAGATAGTTGTATCGGCGCTTGTTGCGGCGCTCCATTCGCTCCTGACGAGAGGATTTTTGCCAGTAAAGAATTTCATAAAAACAGTCGCGTTGTAGATATAGTCTCTAAACCGACAGAAATCCCTTCGTACAAATATTTTGGTTGTCACAAGTAACAAACCCTTTAAAATTGATAACCGAGTATTTAAACCTCGGGTCTGTTTTAGTTAAAAATAGGAAATCGGTTTAACCGGTTTCACAGTTTACTGGTACAGCTTAGCACCAGCACTCTCTGATGACTTTAGCAATGCTAAGGCCTCATCATACATGTTCTATTCTCGTAATAAATATGTTACTAGTGTCATTTATGCTAGTAGCTCAGAAAATAATTTTAGAGGTATTTTTACAAGTATTCCGATACATCTAGTTTTAGTAGTTATACACCTGAGATATTTTAATATTATTTTAACCCACCTCCAAGCCAACCAATCACAACTCACCTTACACCCCCAAGACACTCCAAGGCTGGTCATTTACTCCCTTTGGCCGAAAATAACAAGAGAGAAAAGAGAGAAACTTTCTTGAACACTTAATCTTCAAAGCTTGATTTCTTCTGAACTAAAACTCAAATCAAAACTCCGATTTCACCAAAATGATCCTCTCTTCTTCCTCTACATAACCATGTAACTTATCAAGGCTGAAAATAAGGTGAGAATGGCTGTTCCTTTCCCCTTTCAATTCGGTTTTCAAGGAAACATGCTTAAACATGTGTTTTCTTGATGTTCTTCCTTAGGAATCATGCTTAACTTGACTTGAGAGGCAAGAAACGTGACTTTCCAGCAAGTCTAAGGTTAGAAATCACCTCCTAACATTCTGAGGGAGATTTGGTTAGTTGACGGCTTTTGGATTTAAAGTTGTTCTTGATGTGATTTAGGAGGAAAAAGTGCTAAAGGACCACCTGAAAGTCTAACTGAATTAGGAGCAGCAAAATCAGGTAGGGTTTGACGAATTTAATCTTGATTGATTGTGTTTGAGTTGTGAGATTATGATATGATTTGGCTGTGCTTGAAATTGATTGTTTCTATGAGTAATTCTTGTTGAAATTTTGGTGAAAATTTGATGAAATTTGATGAAATTCAAGCTATGAATGTGTGTTCTTGTGGCTGCTGGAAAACAAAACCCTAGGCCCTAAATTGGGGTTCAATTTGTGTTAAAATAATGTAGAAAATATGGGATTTTAGTGGCTGGGAATTTATTTTGAATTTTGGTAAAAATCGGTTGCTGAAAAGATTGAAAAACGGGTAAAAACAGAGAAAGAATCTGAAAAATTTATGAAGAACATGAAGAACACTTTGAGTGTGATGAAGAACATTGAAGAACACCTTTTAGATCTTAAAAAGGGAAAGGTTATAATTATTTTGGTGTTTGAGGGGTTATTTGGTAATTTTCAGAAGTTAGGGTGGTTAAAGTAGAAATATTAAAAGTTACGGGTGGTAAAAAGTGAATTTTAAAGGTTAAAAGTTAAAGTAGGGTAATTTTTGAAAATTTAATGATAAAAAAATAAATAATAATAAAATATTAAATAATAATATTTAATTAAAAATAATATTTTAATAAAAATAATAAAATAATGCGAAAAAGGCAGTTTTCCGTAAAAGCTTTAGAAAGACAACTTTAAGTGCAGAATCTCATAGTTACCTTCATAAAACACTTAGGGAGTGGTAATAACATGTTAGTGAGGCAAAGATAAATGAAAGATAAAAAGTTAAAGAAAAGACAGAAACCAAAAAAAAGTCTGTAAAGTTTTAATGACAGAAAAACAGACGGAGATTACTGAACGAACTTGGGCAACATAGTTAGTCCTTGAGTTGCGACTAGGGTTAGGTATTATATGAAAAGTTAAACTGTTTCAGTATACACTTAATGAACTTATACTTGGGACAGGATAACTATTCATATCGAAATTTACATAAGCTTTAAATACATACGTTAAGCAGAGAAAAGAGTAACCAGAGCAGAGAAAGAGATACAGAGAATAGAATAACCATAATAGAGTAAATAGATTAAGAGAAAAGAGTAATCATATTAGAGTAGAAAGACAAAGAGAAAAGAGTAATGTGATAAAGAGAAATGGTTTGAGTTACGATGTTGTAAAAGTAAAAGCTGTAAAGTTTGTATAGTATGATTGAACAGAGAAAGAAAGAGGTACTGCATAAGAATGTGAAAGTGATGATAAATAATGAGAATGATAATGAATGATGATAATGAGAATGATTATGTGATGATCTGCTGCGTGAAGGCAGTCAGATAGAAGGTGGTACGACCACTGAGAGTGCTTTCCTGGGATACTTAGCTATAACGCTATTCTGTAAGTCAGAGGACTCTTACAAAGGTATCGAGAAAACACAACTAGCATATACTCCTGTAAGTCAAAGGACTCTTACAGTGAGTGTGTGTGTGTGTGCTCCTGTAAGTCAAAGGACTCTTACAGTGAGTGTCTTGAGCAGATATAAGTTAACTAGCTCCGCCATGCAAGTCAAAGGACTCTTGCAGTGGTTTGCTTCACAAGTCAAAGGACTCTTGCGAGGGGCATTGCCAACAGGGATGCTTTACCTGGTCAAAGGACTACGGGTAACGTCGGGAGCGGGTATGTAACCGACAAATGAGCTCATTACCTGCACTAGGGCTAGACATGCATCATACTTGGTTGTGCATTTTCTCTATTATGATTGTTGCATGAATGTATGCTTTCTTTGTTTGTATTCTATTCTCTGTGTCTGTGTTTGCGTTATTTTTTTGTATTCTTCTGTTTGTGTTCTGCTATCTGTTTTCTCTATCTTTTCTATTTATCTGTATCTTCTATTTATTGCTTTTTTTATTCTGCTATTTATCTGCTAAACAACACAGAATTAATGAACTTAACTAATAACCCTGACCCTACTAAGAACTCCCCAGTTCTTACCCCCTTCTCTCTCCCTTCCCCCTTCAGATGGAAGCAAGAGTTCCTTTCCGTAGTTCGCTGACGACCGTTTGCGAAAAGGATTCCGCTCTAGGTAGTCTTCTGAGTCTAGGGTGAATCCCGTTTTCTGTTTATATATATATATACTGTGAGACCAGCCAATGTCTGCACCCCGTTTGTACGTGAACTTTAACCTAAATCCTGTGTACGAGACTCCTGCTGTGTGGCTACTTGATGAGGTACCAGAGAGATGTCCTATGGCAATGTCTGATCGTGCAGAGGAGTAGCAGATGATGTTCAAACTTTTGGTGACGTTCCACCTGACTTGAGTTTTGAAGACCTAGAACGTACTTTCCCTCGCTTTAGTAGTTTAGAGGGACCAGGTGAGTTTAGAGTCTAGGCTAGCATAGGTGCCAGCTTAAGGACCTCTTGAACAGGTCAGGATCTGGGATGTTGTATGTATGTATATGTATATAGATATTATTTAGCTATATCTAGGGGTGTTCTAAATAACAGTCTATATTCTAATAAAGGCTGAATCACCGAATGTTGTCAACTACTTGTGATGTATTTATGTGTGGTTGTTTATAACTGTTTTATCTGTTATTATTTGTGAATTGATTATAAATGATTATGTTTATTAATCCAAATGTTTTTAAAAAAAAATTACCTCGCTAACTAACTACGCTTCTAACAACGAATCAGGCTCATATAATAAATAATAGATAATGATTAGGATGACAAATTGGTAGCACTCAGTTTCTGGTATGTCCTAGGCGTACAGAAAATTGGGTCGTTACAAATTGTCAAATCACTCCTTATAATATCCACAAGCTCAATGATAATAAAGTAATACCCAATAAAGCTCCAACATTAACATAAAAATGCATCATAAAAGAATTAAAAAGGAACCATAAATAACTAAGTTAAAAGAAAAATTGAGAAGAAAGAAAAAATAATTAAATGCAATAAATGAAGGAAGAATGAAAGAGTAGAGGAGAGGAAGAAGATGAAAAGGGAATAAGAAAAAAGTAGGAAGTAAGAAGTAAGAAGGAGGAAAGAAGGAAGAAGAAAAAGGAAGAATTAGGAATGAAAGAGAATTAGGATTTCGGAGGGGGAAAACTAAAATCTGGGTGGCGTACTGGTTTAAGTGAGGCGGTGCAGGCGACGCGCACGCGTACGCGTGGGTCGTGCAACATCGAAGTCGACGCGTAAGCGTCTGGCATGCGTACGCGTGCCCTTAGTCGTGCCAGTCGCGCGAAGCCAACCAGGCACACGCACAACTCTCTGTTCGCATGGCATAGGAACAAAAATTTGCATATGACGCGCATGCGTGGGTGGTCTGAAAACGAGAAGGACGCGTACGCATCAGGGACGCGTACGCGTGAGTGAATTTGTGCCTCTCGCACGATGCCAGTGCCAGACCATCACAACTCTCTATTCAAAAACATATTTAAGCCGATTTCCCTATCCACGCGTGCGCGTGCTAGACGCGTACGCGTGGGTTGCCAAAACTGCAAGTGACGCGCACGCATGAGGTACGCGTACGCGTGGGCTTGCTTGCACGCAAAGCACGCTTCCTTCGCCACTCCCGCGCAACTCTCTGTTCAAACCTTATGTTTTCCGCATTCACATGTGACGCGTGCACGTCGAACGCTTTTTTTTATGCAGAATGCAGGTGATTATGTAGAATTTATGAATTAACACTGATAAAAATAAAATAAAACTAAGAATGAAAAAGAAAAGGGACGATCATACCATGGTGGGTTGCCTCCCACCTAGCACTTTTCTTTTACATCCTTAAGTTGAACGGTCCACAAGCTTAGTCTTCTTCTGTTGGTGGATCCTCCAAGAGGAAGATCTCCAGCTCCTTGTTGTTCTTAATCTTCTCACCGTGATACAGCTTCAAGCGGTGGCCATTGACTTTGATGAATTTGGAACTTGAAGGATGACTCAGGTGGAAGACGCCATATGGCTCAGCCTTTTCCACCCGGTAGAGGCCTTCCCATCTTGATCGCAGCTTGCCTGGCATGAGCCTCAACCTTGAGTTATAAAGGAGAACCAGCTCCCCAGTTCTGAACTCACTTCTCTTGATATTCTTGTCATGCACAGCCTTCACCCTCTCTTTGTATAGCCTGGAGTTGTCATATGCTTCGAGTCGAATGTTCTCTAGTTCTGCTAGTTGCAGCTTCCTTTCAGCACCGGCTTTCTCAAATCCCATGTTGCATTCCCTTACCGCCCAGAAAGCTTTGTGCTCCACCTCCACTGGAAGGTGAGAAGCCTTTCTGTAGACTAGGCGGAAGGGACTCATTCCGATTGGTGTCGTGTATGCTGTCTAATAAGCCCAAAGCGCATCTACAAGTCTGGTGCTCCAGTCTTTTCTATGAGGCTTGACAATCTTCTCCAATATGCGCTTTATCCCCCTGTTAGACACCTCGGCTTGCCCATTGGTCTGGGGATGGTAAGCCGTCGCTACCTTGTGAACAATGCCATGCTTCTTTAACAACCTGTCAATCTCCTGTTACAAAAATGAGTGCCTTGATCACTCACGATTGCTCGTGGTGATCCAAAGCGACAGATAATATTATTTCGAACAAAAGAGACAACAATGTTAGCATCATCAGTACGGGTAGGAATTGCTTCCACCCATTTAGAAACGTAATCAACAGCTAACAATAAGAAACCACTAGAGTTTGGAAATGGACCTACGAAGTCAATACCCCAAACATCAAAAATTTCACAGAATAATGAAGAGCGAAACTCTCACGCGATCTAGAATTTTCACGAATAAATCCCCGTTGTAAGTATAGCTTCTAGACTGACAAGAATTCCTTTCTTACAAAAGTTTTTGGTTGTCACAAGTAACAAAACCCAATAAAATTTATAACTGAAGTATTTAAACCTCGGGTCATATCTCAAGGAATTGCAGGGAAGTATGATTTATTATTGGTTATGGAAAATTGTATATTTTTGGGTTTTTAAAATAAGGAACAAGTAATTTAAATGGCAAAAAAAATAAATTAATAATTATAAAGAAAAATCTCTTGGCAAGGTATAAGAACTGGAAATCCTATCCTAGTTATCCTTATCAGGTGTGATGAGAATTGTTGTTGCTCCCACTTAGTTAACCCTTACTAAATAAAGGAAAGTCAAGCAGACTAATTAAATTAATCCTCAAGTCCTAGCCAACTCCTGTGGAGAGACCAGCTTTAGAGCGATCCAAATCAATCAGCAACTCCAATTTCAATCAATAGCTGAGTTTGATAACTCAAGTGTTACCAATCACTTAACCAAAGCCAAAAGGGAAAATAAATCTAAATTAAATTGAAAGCAATCATAAATATAATAGAATAATCATTAATCTGAAATACCTCAAATTGCATTTAAACATAAATTTAAGTCCTAACATGGAAAGGTTCATAAGCCAAATTGAAAAAATAAATAACAATTAAAGTAATAGAATAAATAAAATTAGAAAGTAATTTAAAGGAACATTGAACCTGTGATTGAAGAAATAACCATAAACTGAAAGGAATCCTAATTCTAAAAATCTAAATCCTAAATCCTAAGAGAGAGGAGAGAACCTCTCTCTCTAAAAGCTACATCTAATCCTAAAATTATGAATATTGTATCTGTTACTCAGTTATTAAGTTGTTTGATTCCTCCATTCTCTGGCTTATAGTCTATGTTTCTGACTTGGATTTGGGCCGAAAAAGGGTCCAGAAATCGCTGAGGGTGTTTTCTGCAGTTTTTGTAGGTGGCGTCTGTCACGCGTTCGCGTCGCTACCATTCCGCGCTAGGCACGCGTTCGCGTCTTCCATGCATTCGCGTCGCTTCCTTTTCTTCAAAACTCTATTTTTTGCTTTCCTTCCATTTTTCTGTATGTTTCCTTTCTGTTCTTTAAGCCATTCATGCCCTATGAGATCTGAAAGTACTTAACACACAAATCACGGCATCAAATGGTCATAAAGGATAATTAAAATTAATATTTTTAAAGCATAGGAAACATGTTTTACATATATCATAAAATAAGGAAGGGAAAGTAAAACCATGCAATTTACATGAATAAGTGGTTGAAGAATTGATAGAAACACTCAATTTGAGCACAAAATACATCATAAAATATGGGTTTATTAAATAACATAAGCTGTTAGGGCATCTCATCCCTCTTGGATATATTCCTAAACCTTTGGCATGGGGAGCAAGATTTACAGAAGGCAGTAGCATCCTTAAAAAAAGTGGGCCACCAGAATCCACAGTCCAAAATTTTTCTAGCTGTTCTTTGAGGACCAAAATGTCCACCACTCTCAGAAGAGTGGCAGGCCTCTAAAATTGACTAGAATTCTGATTGTGGCACACACCTTCTAATTATTTGGTCAGCACCACACCTCCATAAATATGGGTCATCCCATATATAATATTTGGACTCGCTTTTAAGCTTGTCCCTTTGATGCTTAGTAAAATTGGGAGGGAATGTATGACTAACCAAATAATTAGCTATAGGTGCATACCAAGGAACTACCTCAGATATTGCGTGCAAGCTATCAAATGGAAAAGCATCATTGATAGGAGTGGAGTCACTCTTAATGTGCTCTAGGCAACTCAAGTGGTCCGCCACTAAATTCTGTGAACCACTCCTATCTTTGATTTCTAAATCAAATTCTTGCAGCAACAATATCCAACATATTAACCTTGGTTTGGAATCTTTTTTAGCTAACAATTATTTTAGAGCTGCATGGTCTGAGTATACTACCACCTTAGTAACAAGTAAGTAGGCTTGGAATTTATCCAGAGCAAAAATAATAGCCAGAAGCTCTTTTTCAGTGGTAGTATAATTAGACTGAGCAGCGTCTAAGGTCTTAGAAGCATAAACAATTATATAAGGGTCCTTACCTTCGCGCTGAGCCAGCGCCACTCCTACTGCATGGGTGGAGGCATCACACATTATCTCAAATGGCTGATTCCAGTCGGGCCCTCTCACAATCGGAGCTTGAGTTAAGGCAATCTTTAGCTTATCAAACACTTCCATGCATTCCTCACTTAGCTCGAACTCAACATCCTTCTGCAGCAATCGGGATAAAGGCAATCCTACCTTACTGAAGTCCTTGATAAATCTCCGATAGAAACCTGCATGAACAAGGAACGAACGGACTTACCTCACGAAGGAGGGGTAAGGTAAACCAAAAATAACATCTACCTTTGCTGGATCAACTGAAATACTAGTATTAGAAATAACATGTCCTAGAACAATACCTTGTTTTACCATAAAATGACATTTTTCAAAATTTAATACAAGGTTTGAACTAACACAAATTTCTAATACTCTAGCTAAACTATCCAAGCAAAAGTCGAATGAATCACCATACACACTAAAGTCATCCATAAAAACTTTCATACAGCTCTCAAGAAGATCTGAGAAAATACTCATCATGCACCTTTGAAACGTAGCCGGTGCATTATATAAGTCAAAAGGCACCCTCTTGTATGCATACGTTCCAAAGGGACATGTAAAAGTAGTTTTCTCCTGATCTTCAGGAGCTATATAAATTTGGAAATAGCCAGTGTAACCATCTAGAAAATAGTAGTGTGATTTACCTGACATGCGATCAAGCATCTAATCGATGAAGAGTAGTGGGTAGCGATCCTTGCGAGTAGCCTAGTTGAGGCGCCTGTAATCAATGCACACCCTCCAGGAGTTCTGCACTCTAGTTGCCATGAGTTTCCCATGCTCATTCTTCACTGTTGTGACTCCAGACTTCTTTGGTACCACCTGTACTGGGCTAACCCATTCACTATCCGAGATTGGATAGCTGATGTCAGCTTCAAGCAGTCTGGTCACTTCCTTCTTGACAACTTTCTAAGATAGTGGGGTTCAACCGCCTTTGAGATTGACAGATAGGCCTTGCTCCCTCTTCTAAAAATATGTGGTGCTCATAGACTGGAGGGCTGATGCCTACTATATCTGCCAAGCTCCACCCAAAAGCTTTCTTGTGTCTTCTCAGCACACTAAGCAACTGCTCCTCTTGTTGGGAAGTGAGTTCCCTTGCAATAGTAACTGGGAGCTTCTGATTATCCTCAAGGTAAGCATACTTGAGGTGGGGTAGAAGGGGCTTCAACTCCAATTTCAGCTCATGGCTTGGTACTTGATCATCTGGAGCTAGTGATGATGGCAAGGTGTCTTCATCATGTTCAGAGGGCTTCCCCACACTTGCACTTTGCTCCATGTGCATTTTTTCTACTTCTTCTTGGTGAACTGCAGCTGCTGTCACATCAATGATGTCGCACTGGAAGATGGAGTGATCTTCTAGAGGGTGCTTCAAAGCTTCATCCAGGTTGAAGCTCACTGCTCTGCCATCTATCTCAAAAGAGTAAGTTCCTGAGAAGGCATCCAATTTGAACCTCGAAGTCTTCAGAAATAGCCTTCCAAGCAGGATGATGATGGTCTTCCTGAGTTATTAGGGGGCATCGCCAAAATGTAGAAGTCAATAGGGAATGTCAACCCCTTAATACTCACCAGCACATCTTCAGCAATCCCAACCACTGAGATTATGCTCTTATCTGCCAAAATAAAACGTGCTGCTGACCTTTTCAAGGGTGGGAGTCTCAAGGCATCATATACAGATAATGGCATAATACTAACACATGCACCTAAATCACACATGCAGTCAAAAAATTGGACACCCTCTATAGTAATAGTAACCATGCATGGACTCGGATCACCACATTTTTCCGGTCTAGCACCCATTAAAGCAGAAATAGAGTTACCTAGAGGAATAGTTTCTAAATCATGTATTTTATCTTTATTCATGCATAAATATTTTAGAAAATTAGCATACTTAGGTACCTGGAGAATGGCATAAAAAAGGGGAATAGTTACCTCAACCTTTTTGAAGATCTCCACTATCTTGGGGTCTAGCTCCATCTACTTTCTGGATTTCCTAGCAAGGTGTGGAAAAGGAATGGGAATGGCTTTTCTTGTAACTTCATCTTCCTTTGGTACTCCATTCCTTGGTTGAGCCGCTTCTTCGTCAACCATGTCTTGTACTTCCTCCTCTTTTTCAACATCCTCTACCTCAACAACATCTTCAACTTGAATATCTTCTCTTGTGCTTGGCTCCTCCTGACTCCTCTCTTGCAATGTGATTTTGGACCTCAAAGTAATGGCATTGATTCTACCTTTAGGATTGGGTAAAGGTTAAGAAGGTAGTGCATTGGAGCTTGAAGGTTGATTGTTGGGAGTAGAGGTTGGTTCCATGTTGGATAGGAGAGCTTATATAGTGGAGGCAAGACCGTTGATGCTAGAACTGATTGTATTCTGAAGGTCTTTTTGTCCTTGCACAATAGAGCGAAGCATCTCATCATTAGAGGAGGAAGGGGGTAAGTAATTTGAGGGGCTTGCTGTTGGTTGTTCTGAGGCGCTTGGGCTTGCCTTTGGTGAGGTGCTCAGTAAGGCTGGCCTTGGTTCTGCTGTTGGTAGGGAGGGTTCTGTTGGTACTGGTTCTACTGATTGTTATTGTTGTTCCACCTCTGATTTCTACCGTTGTCTCTGCCTCCTTGGTTGTAGTTGTCCCTCCATCCTTGGTTGGAATTTTCTCTCCATCCTTGGTTGGAGTTGTCTTGCCAACCCTGATTGTAGTTCCCACCTTGGTTATAATTACTGCCTTGTTAACAATTCCCTTGATTCGGATGGTTATAGTAGTTATTGGTAGCTGCCAAGGTGTTATCTTCTTGTTGTTGGAGTTGTGGACATTCATTAGTGTAATGGGAATAGCAGGCACATATTCCACACACTCTCTAAGGGACCAACTGTTGACACTATTGTTGTGGAGGAGGCTGAGGTTGTTGTTGATTCAGCTGGAGCTGTTTTAGTATATTGGTCATCTCTCCCAGGGTCTTTGTGAGAGCAGTAGTCTCACTACTAGAGGAAACCTCCGCAATAGCCTTGGGATGGTTGTTCCTGTGTCTGGCATTCCGGGTAGACTCAGCTAGATCGGCGATCAGTTGCCACGCATCTGTCGCCGTCTTGTACTTAGTTAGAGAACCATTACTTGCAGCATCTAATATAGTCTTGTCTTGAGGCTTCATGCCTTGTGTGAAATAGCTAATCAATACCAACTGGTCAATCTTGTGGTGGGGACATGAGTCTAGGAGATTCCTGAAGCGTTCCCAATACTCGTAAAGAGTTTCAGATTCGCCTTGGATAATGCAGGAAATTTCTTTCCTCAGTCTCTCTGTAACTTCAGCCGAAAAGTACTTATCCAGGAATTCCCTTCTGAGCAGATCCCAATTAGTAACAACTTCTTCAGGTTGAGTGTAGAACCACTCCCTTGCCTTTCCCTCAAGAGAAAATAGGAAAGCATATAACCAAATAGTAGTCTCATCTGCACCATGACGCCTAGTAGTTGAGCAGGCTGTCTGGAAATCTCTGAGGTACTTGATGGGCTCTTGAGCAGGTAAGCCATGAAACATAGGCAGTAGATTAATTAGCACAGTCTTCACTTCAAAATATGCAGCCAGATTTAGATGACACGCTTGATACGGTTGTAGTGTAAAGTCCGAAGCTCCTGCTTCCTAGAGAGTAATCCTTCTGGGCTCCGCCATATTACCTGCGCGTAAATCAACAGAATCAGTAGAAGAGGAGCTTGTTTTTCCTCAAATGGCGCTTCAGATTCGCCCTCAGATAAGACTAGTGAATTGGTAGTAACCACTTCACCACCCCAGAGGCTAACCGACGCCGAGCTCGCCTAATACGTGAAATAATTCTTTCGATTTCAGGATCAAACGCGGCTAAGCTCAGATCAGGTAGTGAACGCGTCATTCAATGAAAGAAACATACAGCTCATGGTCATAAAATAAAATATGTTAAGAAAAATTAGACTAAAAACGGAATAAAAAATGCGAAGATTCAAATATAAAAATATTTACACTAACCAATAATTTAGCACACTGTTACAACTCCCCGGCAACGGCGCCAAAAATTGACGGGCGGAAAAATTGCCGAATAAGAATTTATAATAAGAACAGCGTTGTAAGTACAGTTCTTAACCGACGAAAATTCCGCTTATCAATTTAAAAAGAGTTGTCACAATTTAAGAATAAAATACTGGGAGTAGAATTCCCAAGTCATCTCCCAACGAGTTAACAAAAAAGTGCAAATTATTGGTCAGGAATTTTTTGAGAAATTTTAGAGTTGGAGAACAGAAAAATAAAATGATTATTAATTAAAGCAATAAAAATTAACAAGAGGTTTTATATATTTGAAGTAGAAAGCCTTGACTAGGAGAAGATTAATCGGAATTTCTATCCTTGCTGAAATTCCTCAAGTATAATAGTAAGAGGTTGTTATTCTACTTAGTTATCCTTTACTTAATAAAAGAAAGTCAAGTAACTAACCAACTCTGATTCACAAGTCCTAATCCTCTCCTAGGGAAGGATTAGAGTAAGTGACCAGAGAGTCAGCCAACAACTTCCAATTACAAATTAACACTTGAGTATTCCAACTCAAGGGTCTCCTATTAATCAACTCCCAAGTCAAGTTGGGAGTCTACTCCATTGACATGAGTTCCATTTTCATAAACATATAAAGGTGGTGAAAAGAAGACATGGTAATTCAAATAAAGTAATAACAGAAAATTAATTAAAGGTAAAAATAACTCTTTACATTAATAAATTCCAAAATCGAAGATATTCATATGTAACTCTGAACAAACTGAATGGAAAGTAAAAGAGTAAGGAAATAAGAAAGCAAATTGTAATGGCAAAGACTTCAAACGGAGGTAGTAATTCTTCTCAATATCCAAATCAAAAGCATAAAACTAGAATATGAATGTGAAGAACCCTAGAGGAAGTAGTAGTATTTCTCTCTCTAAGATTCAAAACTAAAACTAAAATTGTGTAAAAGTGAATGTGTGTTGAGTCTCTGCTTATCCCCTGGCTCTAGTCTATGTTTCTGGGTCAAAAACTGGGTCTAAAACCAGCCCAAAATCGCCCCCAACGTCTTCTGCAATTTCTACACCTGGCGCACGTCACGCGTACGCGTAAGTCACACGTACGCATCACTATGAAAAGCTTCAAGTCACGCGCACGCGTGAGCCATGCGTGCGCATCGATCCTCGCTGGTCATCTCCTTTTTTTCTTGTGTTCCTTCCATTTTTGTAAGTTTCCTCTCCATCCTCTAAGCCATTCCTGCCCTATATAGCCTAAAAACACTTAACACATAGATCACGACATCGAATGATATAAAAGGGGAATTAAAAAAACACAATTTAAAGGCTTAGGAAGCAAGTTTCCAATGAAAGAACAAAATTGGGAAGGATTTGTAAAACCATGCAAATTGTATAAATAAGTGTGCAAAGAATTGATAAAAACCACTCAATTTAGCGTAAGATAAACCATAAAATAGTGGTTTATCAGTACGCATACGCGTCGATGTGCAAAAATGCAAGGGACGCGCATGCACAAGGGACACGTACGTGTCGGTAAAAGAACGATGTGCACTCTTTCAGACCACTACGTTCCCCTGGAGCTGCAACTAAGTACCAATCCTGACCCACTTCATCAGAGGCCAAAAAGCCCACTCCAAGTACTTGATGACTAAATTAGAAAGTGTATAAATAGGAGAAAATTTTATTTCAATAGGATCTCTTTTCACCTTCTTTTTATTTTTCCTTTTAGTTCTATTTTTTTAGGAGTTCTTCTGAATTCTGAGATTTGATTTTTGTTGCTTTCTATTTTTCCTTCTATTTTTCTTCTTCTGCAATTTTTCTCTTCTGTTTTGGTACTAGAGCAATGAAAAACTAAACCCCAATTTTATTAGGGGGAGGAGCTCTATTGTAATTCCAATAAATCAACGAAATTCTTCTTCTTCTCAATTCAATTGTGTAGCTTTGGGTATCTTCTGTTTTGATTTTGAATTATTCACTCCGGAAGGGGGTTTAATTCAGTGAATGCTTGTGTGAGCCTCGGAAGGGGAATCACTTGTATTAGAATTGGAGCTCTATCCTTCACCACTCTCTTGATCAACACTATTTGGGAGAAATTGAGATCTTGAGAGTTAGTGTGGCTTATGGATGAGAGATATGCACTTAACCTCTTCTCATGACAATTAGATCAAGGAATTGGCAAGATTAATTGATTGTGATTGAGAGATTGGATTGCTAAGAATTTGGGATCCAATCAATTTCAATCCGCCATAGATCTGCCAAATGATTGAGAAAGGAGTTGAGACCAATTTGATTCACGGTGGATTACATTATCTCCAATCCCTGATGAATCACTTTCTTTGAATTTCTTCACCTTAGAGTTTCTGATTTTACTGCAATTCACATTGTTCAAATCTGTTTTGAATTCCCAGCACCCAAATCCCTTTATTATTCATACAATTTAAGTTTCCTGGAAATTTAGATTCTGCAATTTAAATTTCTTGCACTTTATGATTCAGTCATTTACCTTTCTTGCAATTTAAGTTTCAGCTCTTTTAATTTCTTGTTCTCTAAGTTCCTGCAATTTAATTCTTCTACAATTTAAGATTCTGCCAATTTACTTACTACACTTTACCTTCTTGCAATTTACTTTCTGTTAATCAAATTTCACTCAAATCATCAACTGTCTTCTTAACTAAATTCATCACTCAACTAAAATTGCTCAATCCATCAATCCCTATGGGATCGACCTCATTTTTGTGAGGTTTACTACTTGATGCAACCCGGTACACTTGCCGGTTAGTTTGTGTGGAATCGATTTTCCCTCATCAGTAGTAGCAGTAGTAGTGGTTTGTTCCACTTGCTCTGGTTTAAGCGGGTAGTAGCAAGGGGTTGTGGCTTAGGCCCACTTCCTCCACAATGGGTGTTTCTGTCCATGGTTAGCTACCAGAACATGTCGGGTTAGCTATATAACCGATAGATGATATCATCATTCATAGGGCAAGCATACATCATATGCATTTGTTTGTTATGTTTGAGTTTGCATTACTTGGGTTTGCCTATTTGAATTAGTGTATCTACTTACTATCTGCTTTACCTGCTGTAACTGCATCATATTTGTGTTTTTCTTGCCTATATTTATTTGTCTGTGTAACTAAGAGGCCCCTCGTCTGGCAGAGGAGTGACGAGGGCAGTTCCATTGGAGTTTGGAGGGCTAGAAGAAGCAGGAATATAAGGGTTAAGTTAGAATTTGAACTATAATTTGGAAACCTTAGATTACATACCTAAAATTTGACTTAGTCTATCCTTTAAGCTTTGAATCTGAGTGGCGGAGTTCTAGGATCGCCTCTGGCTTTTCCAAGACCTTATATACTATTTATGTGGGCACCATTACCATGCTGAGAACCTCCGATTCTCATTCCATACATATATTTATGATTTTCAGATGCAGGTCGAGAGGCACCTTGCTAGGTGTCTGGATTTACTCAACAAGCAAAGTTGGGATGCTGGTTTTGATATTTTGCTATGTGTATATATGTCTAGACAATTCTCCGTGCATATATATATATATATGTAAATATTCCCCGACCGGCCTTGGCTTCACAGGTCAGGCCAAGAGTTTGATGATATGTATCTTTTGACCCTCTTCTCTTATTATATTTTTGTGTCGTTACCTTTCTTCGTATGCAAGTTTTCGTTTACATGAGCATTACGCTTTTCATTCTGCGACTTTTGTTTAAACTTTCCTTCAAGGCTCCTCGACTATTAAATTCCTTTCAACTATTACTATGTATATATATTTTATTTTAGAGGTTATAATACCTCACCACCTCTATTTTACAACTTAAGCGTAAAGGTCTATGTGGTAGGGTGCTACAGGAAGCAAAAGCATAATTGGCGGTACGAAATCAATTTTTCCAATAGATGATGGCTACTATTGAAAAGAACAGAGAGAAAATCCTGAAGATGCATATTACTCATTGTGATAAACAGGCTTCAGTGTTTCTAGTGAGGATTTAGTGCCTTTCGAGGGTTGGTCACAAGGTTCATTACATGTTCGATTGATGTCGGGCACTATGACTGTGGCATTTTTCAATCACTCCATTAACCATGTCGTCATGCGCTTGCTACTTGTGCCGCAGCAAGTGTCGAATGGGGTTCATACGTGCATCCAATATACATGAAGGAGGTTGTGTTCAAAGTGTTTGAGGTGTAGTTCCCACTGATACCAGACGAGAAGCTTTGGCCGAAATGGTATGGGACACAGCTGCGTCCTAATCCAGCCATGCGCAGAAAGGCTATTGGTAGACCTATTTTCACTAATGAGATGGATGAGGGTGAGAACCAAGAGAAGAGGTGTGATCTATGCAGGCAAACCGGGCATACCCAGAGAGGCTATCCCATCCAACCTACAGATGAGGCTTAGCTTAGTGGCTTAGTGTCGCCACTTTGTAGGCAATTATTTTCTGAGTTGAGTACTTTTATTTTACACTTGAATTTTATTTTCTTTTTTTACTTCGTTTATTTTGTACTTGAATGTTAGGTTGTTTATTCAGATCGTTTATTTTGTACTTCAATTCTGTTTTCTTTGTCTATGACATTTATATTGTGATCAAATTTTAAAATTTAAAATTCAATAAGGTAACACATTTACATAAAACATCCATACAAAGAACATAAAAGATGCGTACAAATTAAATAACAAAGATAACACAAGTTACATCAACGATGCATACAAACGTACATAGTGTGCAAAATACAAGTTTAATAACATAAGAAATAACATAAAGTTACAACATAAACACATCATGGATGCTGATCATCTAGGTAATGCAGTCGATGTCCGATTCCACATGGTAGAGGTTGTGCCTGTCGGTGAGGTCTGCTAGGCCATGGGTCCGGATGAGGCTGTAGGTGATGAGAGGGATCCTGTGACTAAGGTGGTGGTTGCGATAGTAGTGGCTAATGAGGGACAAAGTAACTGTCCGAGTAAGGCACATGGGCATATGGATGGGGTTGGTACTGAGGTTGACCAGGTAGAGGACACTGTGGTGCCGACATCGGCTGGGATGCCGTCATCAAGAGACCATAGTCGACTGATGGCGGTGTCGCATACTAAGCACCAGGTCAAACATGTATTCCATATGAGGTGCTAGGCCCTGGTAAAACCACCGGTATCCACATTGAGGTAGACATAGGAGCAGATGAATGCTGATGAAACCGACTTATGCTCTCCTCCTTGCCCATGCAGAACTACTCTACAATGCACTGCATCGTGTGCTGGTCGGTAGTATGAATCTGGAATGCCTCCTCGACCATCGATGCCTCGTGCTGACTGCTGGATGTCCCAAGGTCATACCATCCAATAGGGACAGTATCCCAATCATCCTGACCTGCCTGTGAACGTGGACCCGACGATAGAGGTGGTGTTAGAGGCAGAAGAGGTGGTGGTGGTGGTGGTGGTTGGCATATCACCATGCTTCTCCTGTCGGTGATACTCAGTCTCCTCCTCAGACTCCACATCGAAGTGCTCCCTGCAAGGTCTGACCTAGTCTCTCTGGAGCCCTGCAGCTCCTCCACACTCTCTGGCACCCCTCTCTCTCGCTCTCTCTCTCTCTCTCTCCTGGTAGGCCTCAAGGTGTCCTCCAAAACCTCCCTGGCATGCAGACGACGGTTAGGCACATCCTGAGAAAGGTAAAGTACATTTTTCGGCTGGCTGGTAGTAGGCTGGATGTCACATGGTAAGTCCAACAGCCTGGGGTCATCAAGAACATGCTGCCCTAACAGGTGTCTAATGCGGCAAGCCTGCCAGTACTAATCCCAATAGTCCTGCGTAGGCCGATAATCTGGAAACAGCTGAATGGAGATCTGATGTCCCTCCTCAAACTCAGGCCTCCAACCATCATACCACTCCGCAAGCTTGGTAGGCCACCATACATTCTCACCTCGCTCTGTGGTGGTCAAGAACCTGTCGACATTGACCGGGGCCTCTAGCACTAGCTGCTCGCCACTAAACAGGCATTTCACTCGATCAGCATGGTAAAACTCAACTATGTTGAAACAGGCAAGTAGAACAATAGACATCCATGTCCCCCACTCTGCCTCATCCTTCAGCCATAGCGAGCAGAGGGCTTGCAGTGCAAGGTCATCGTACGGCTTCCATAGGAACTACACATAAGTTGTAAAATAATAATCAGTAATAGGTACTAAAACAGGATAAGTAATTTTATGCAATTGTAACTGAATAAAATAATCTCGCTTACCCCATGTAACTGTAACTAATCCAACACTCGATGCCATCGGAGGACTCTCTACTCGTGATGGTCCCTACTTTACTGTGCCATACTGACATGGGCCCCAAGGGTGTATTAGTAAAGATTTTATCCAATAAGGTCGCGTTGCAAGTATAGCTCTACCAACAACAATCCTCGGGGGTCAAATTTAGAAGAGGGATCTGGTTGTCACAAGTTCAACCCCAATAGAAATAACCGAAGTATTCAAACCTCGGGTCGTCTCACAAGGAATGGGCAAACATGTGCTTCAACATTGGTTAGAAATCCGGGGTTGTGAGTTATGAGCATGAAAATAAATGGAAATCTTAACAGGCAAGTAATCTTAAAATGCAACAACTAGTTCAATTAACTAAGCAAAACATGAGCAACTTCAATGAATAAACAACATTCCACTTAATTCTATTATAACCCAAATAAATAACTACAACTAAAGCAATTGGTTGAGGAAATTGAATTTCAAATATGAATAATAAAAGCAACTCTTGGCTAGGCTTGGGAATTGGGGCCACCATCCTTATCTAACAACTATATCTTGACAATTATGAGGAACCAAGCTCATTAAGTCTACTCTCAAAGGCTTAAGTACGTGATATCTGCTCCTAGACTTGAAGTACGTCAAATGGCTTTGATCACATCAACCCATAAGTCCCAACCAACCTACTAATTAGATTAGTAGTGGGTTGGCGTCAATGAGTATCAAATTGACCACCTAGGGCTCCCAAATCATCAAACCCATTAGACCCAATGACTCAAGTTTACCCAATTCCCTTGACCTAGGCCAAGAGCAAAGAAGACTACTCCATAATCAAAGTAAACAATTCATCAAATACTTGGTAAGCATTAACAAAAGACATGTTCAAAATAGCAATTAAATTGAAATCTACAAGTACCCACTAATAATTATCAACATATGATCATCCAAACAACAAAGCTAAACATAGAAATCATCAACGTAACATCAACAAGTCAAGATTCACAACATTCATGAAATGGGTATAAAATGACAATTGACAAGAATTCATAAACTATCACAAGATATAAGCAAAATTGGAACAAGGAATTCAAATTGAACAATTAAAACTAGTAATTAACAAGATCCAAGTCACAAATCAACAAGGGAAGATCAAATTAAAACTAGATCTAGAGAGGAACAAGGGTTTCTCCCTCTAGAATAACAAAGGAACCAAAAACTAACTAAAAATTATGTCCTAGTGTAAAATGAGTGATCCCCCCTTTCCCCCTAGCATCCTTGGGTCTTTTCCATGCAGAAATAGCTTTAAATTGGGCCTAATGAGCCTCAGAAATCGCCAGGCACGATTTTCTTTAATGAGGTCACGTGCAGCTTTCCACGCGTGCGCGCCATGCGTGCGTGCGCGCCGATTGCTTTTGTGATCCACGCGTACGCACCAAGTGCGCGTGCGCGTCGATAGAAATTTTCTGATCCACGCGGATGCGCCCATTTTTGCGTGCCGCTTCCATCCAATCCCGTCCACGCGTGCGCGTGGAGTACGCGAGTGCGTCGATGCTGCTTTTCCCAAGATTTCAATTCTTCATGTTCCTCCCTTTTTGTACATGCTTTCTCCCTCTCTTCTAAGTCATTCCTACCCTATAATTCCTGAAATTACTCAACAAATACATCACGGCATCGAATGGCAATAGAAGAGAATTAAAATATGGCAATTTTAAGGCAAAATAAGCGTGTTTTCCATCATGGAGCAATATTGGGAAGTGAACACAAAAGCATGCATTTCTTGTGAATAAGTGTGAGAAATGTTGATAAAATCCCCCAAAATAAGCACAAGATAAACCACAAAATCGGGGTTTATCAAATCTCCCCACACTTAAACCAAGCATGTCCTCATGCTTAAAATAAAAAGACCAAAGATCATGTTGAGAAAGGGTTTATCAAATGCAAACTACCTAAGTGGATGCATGCAACTAATGTAAAATCATCTACCTACTTGGTCAAGAGTATATCTATTCTCCGAGAATACATGTGAGCATATAGGGTGAAAATAGTATGCAATTCATGAATCCCACCAAATTGAATACCACTAAAGAGTGCATATGACTTGCTAAACGAACGCTTGTGAAAGCCAGGAACAAGCATTGAGCATCGAACCCTCACCGGAAGTGTATCCACTCTATTCGCTCAAGTGTATAGGGTTCGTCACTCAATCTTCTCCTAATCATGCTTTCCAAGATTTGTCTTTCATCTAACAATCAACAGTTACTCGATGCATGCTTACAAGTATCATGAGGTCTTATTCATGGGTTGTAACGGGGCTAGGGTGAAGGTAAGGATGTATATGGTCAAGTGGGCTTAAAATTTGAGTCCTTGATTAACCTAGGATCCACTAGACACATAGAACAACCTATAAAACTACAATACATTACCTAGCTACCCTTGAGTTTTTCTCTTTTTGCACACTCATGTATTCTTTTCAATTCACACCCATATGCATTGTTTTTATTACTTTATCTTGGGGCATTTTTATCCCCTTTCATTGTTTTCTTTCTTTTTTTTTTTTCATATATCTCCTTTTCTTGAGGTTTCTTTGTGAACCAAAATTTCAATGCATACAGTTTAATCATTCAACACATGAGTATGTTCCCAAATCCTAGAATTTTCAATTACACTACAATTACACACCTATATATCTACCCGAATTTCCCAAGTATACCCTCCTATTTGAATGATACACATCCTAACTTACCTAGGCTAATCAAGGATTCAAATTTAGGGACATTCATGGTCTTTCACTTAGGGTTGTTGATGTGCTCTTTTCAAGAACAAAGGGAGTTTATCATAGGCTCAAAATTGGTTAGCAATGGTAGATAAAAGGGTTAAGGCCATCTGGGAAAAGTGACTATTGAAATAATGGCCTCAATCATGTAAATGTATTCATACACAAAGCAATGGACATATAGAATCAGACAAAGCAAGGATCACAATCATAGAGAGAGAGATATGCACACAAGAATGGAAATAATGGTTAAAAGATGTAACCATGCAATAGGCTCAAAACTTTCATGCTTGTGTTCTTAGCTCAATCACTATGTTTCAAAATACATTCTTAAAGCAAGTTTACTGCAAAAATTTTTCAGAATTTTAGTAGGTGACCCAAAACACAGTTTCTTGGAAAGGAAGTTATTGTTTTGACCAAGTAACTCTATAGAAACTAACTATCATGCAAAAGGGTATTTACAAGCAAAACTAACTACACATGCAATATATTAACTTCTAAGCAAAAGATAAATCCATGGGTATTGAGGGGAAGAGAGTGTTACCCATGGAGATCGGTCGAACGACCTCCCCACACTTTAGAAATTAGCACGGTCTTCCGTGCTACGAATAATACGCAAGGGACGGTCGGGACCGGAACTTTCACTATCCCCTTCATCAGAGCTCCCATCACTTGGGGTTGAGGTGGATATGAACATTTCGGGTTCCTCCATGCTAGGGATAACACAACGCAGAAGCTTCTTGATGTAAGTATATCGGTGGTGGTTGCGCCGCTCATATCTATCAAGCTTCCGGTGAAGATCTTCTATCCTTTGATGTGTGGATCTCAGTGATGGTGATGATGAGCTAGAAGGAAAAAGAAGTGGCGGGGCTATGTCGAGGCTTGGTTTGCTCATGGGAAGGTGTAGGTATTTTCTGCTTGGGACCACATCGCCCTTAGCTGGAACTATAATCCTCTTATCCTTGGCTTCCCAAGAAACACCTGCAGCAGCAACTAAGTCAGATACCAATGCTGGATATGGCAAATTACCCCGGTCGTGAACTTGACTCATCGCTTGCTTGACAAGAAGCGGAATGTTCACCGGCTTCTCCGTGAGAACACACCAAACAAGCAAGGCGAGGTCTGCCGTAAAGGACGACTTGTGGGTGCTAGGTAGCACATAATGAGATAGGATCTGGGCCCAAGCTCTAGCTTCCACAGTGAGGAAGCGAGCGTCAATGGACTTTGGCCTCATCCGCAGTCGACCATGAATCCAAGATGCTTCTGGTTCAGCAATGACTTGGAGAATCGAGTCCCAATTGAATCCATATTTCTCTCGCTGACGTAAGACTTCTTGGTAGCCATCCATGTCACTTGGCACTGGTAGAACATTAAGCACTTGCTGAATAGCCTTTTCTGACTTGCTTCCGGTGCATGTACACCGATTAAAGAGAGGGAAGATGGTAGTTGGTGTAGAATTCTTCCACCCAAGAGAGGTTGATTTCCCTTGGTTTCCCCAAAAGAAACTTCCATCCTCGCTGTTCAATACGGGGCAAAATATAAGGAACAACCTTGTCCGGTGGAGCGAGTAGATGCTCAGGATGATAATTCCTAACAGCTATGGAGGGAAACATAAGTTCACAGAAGCGGTTGGGGAACCTTGAAGAATCTTTCGCCGGTTTACCCTTGTCATTCTCATCAAAAGGAGCGGGTGTCTTCCCTTTCTTAAATAGGGATTTGGCTTCAAATGAAGAGCGCACCTTAGAGTTTGACTTTTGGGGTGCCCTTTTTGCGGCTGGTTTCGTTGGAGCTATCTCCTTGCCTTTCTTGGTGGCCATCCTAAAAAGGAGGAGAAGGAAAGAAAACATTAAACCTAAGAATCAATTTAGCAAAAACATGCAAGTGACTTGTGGTGCCCATGGTGAATGTAAAAGCAAGGGTCATAACACTTGGCATGGGATGCAAGAGGAAGTAAAGCATGCAAAGGCATGAGAAGAGTAGTCTCAAACATCCATAATAAAGAGCAAGTCATATTCAATTAATATCTAATTAGCAAGTATCAACTTTAAGCACACAAATTAGACTCAATGCATTTAAGAGAAAGCAAGTGAATGAGGAGGAAGCACCAATTGAAAAGTACATGGCTAAGTGGAGCCAAAATGGTATATGTGTATTTCCTCGAACACTTGGCGTGCAATAATTAAGCAATGAGCAATTATGAGATACTAAACCAATTCAAAGCCCAAAATAGAACATCAATCATCACATAAACATCACACAATGGCAAAGGTTAGAGAAAGAATGACAAAAGATCTATTAATACAAATTAAGCTCAAATTCAACATCCATGGAGAAATAAGGAAAAAGGAAAAATAAGCAAACAAAGAGCAAGAAACATCATCATGCAAGTAAAAGAGAAACTAAGTAAAGCAATAAGAAGCATCTAATTAAAAGAAACAATGCAAGTAAAAATGGAAGTAAAGAAATGGAAGAAGCAAAAACCTTGATGAGTAAGAAGGAACAAGGTTGAATCTTCTTTTGTGAAGATGAGAGAGAAAATAGGAGAAGTGTAGTACTACCGAAAAAGAGTGGTTGTCACCGGTGAGTGGCCGGAGACAGTGGTGGTGGATTGTGGAGGAAGAAGAAGAGAAGGGAAGTGATGGATGAAAAGAAAAAAGAAACTAAGAAAGAGAAAGGGTTAAGAGAAAGAAAAATAGGGCAGGGCGCGAAGGTATTAAACTGACTCGCGCAACCGGCGCGCGCGCGCAAGGTGCGCTGGCGGGTCGGTGAGGGAGCTAGCAGATGGCACGTGCGCGTCAGTGATGCGCGCACGCGAGAGAGGTTGTGCCTCAGGCATAAAAGTGGCACAAAGTTGGCTCAAGTCTCTGGTTTTTGTACCAGAGTGAATCAGTGAAGTAGGCGCGTGAACGCGCGCCTTGTGCGGACGCGTGCTTGAGGTGTTTCGCAACTGACGCGGACACGTATTACGCGCGAACGCGTGAGTTTTGGCATAAGGTTGGCCCAATTGTGGCACAACTCTCTGGTTTTTGTACCAGAGAGTCCACATATCTCCATCGGCGCACGTGCGCACCGTGCGCTGACGCGTCGATGGTTAAATTGCCAGGGTGCACGCAGGAGGCATGTATGCGGACGCGTGGGTGCCTGGCGCAATTTGGGCATGAAGTGGGCATAACTCTCGGGTTTTTGGCCCAAGAGTGGAATTTCGCTACCGGCGCGCACGCGCACTGTGCCCTGGCGCGTCAGTGCTCTTCTTCAAAGAAAATTTTTTGTTTTCTTTATCCTTTTCACATCCTATCTACATGAACATCCTATCTATCCAACAAAAGCAACAAAGCTAGCATTCCCATGCACTCTATCAATCATCAAAAGATCACAAAATTCACAAGAAACTAAGAATACAAATAAGATGGTATAAACAAGAAAGATCTTACCACGGTGGGGTGCCTCCCACCAAGCACTTTTCTTTAACGTCCTTAAGTTGGACGGTCCTTTTCTTAAGCTTCCTCTCTCCTTGGTGCATCTTCCAATATGTACACCTCTAGCTCTCTTGGTGGCTTGCAACCATGATACTTCTTCACTCTATGTCCATTCACCTTGAAAGTTGCTTCACTCTTGGGATCAAACAATTCCACCACTCCGTAGGGCTTCATCTCCTTCACCTTGAAAGGTCCTTCCCATCTAGAGCGGAGCTTGCCAGGCATAAATCGGAGCCTTGAGTTGTAGAGGAGGACCTCATCACCTTCTTGAAAGTCTTTCTTCCGGATGTGATGGTCATGGAATGCTTTAGTCTTTTCCTTGTAGATTCGGGCATTCTCATATTACTCGTTCCTCAAACATTCAAGCTCCTCTAGTTGTAGCTTCCTAGCTTCACCCGCCTTGGCTAGATCCATGTTGCACTACTTTACCGCCCAATAGGCTCGATGCTCAATCTCCACCAGGAGGTGGCATGCCTTACCATAGATGATCCGGAAAGGACTCATCCCTATCGGAGTCTTGTAGGCCGTTCTATACACCCATAATGCATCTCCTAACCGGAGGCTCCAATCCTTTCTTTGCGGATTGACCACTTTCTCCAAGATTCTCTTGATTTCCCGGTTGGACACTTCCGCTTGTCCATTTGTTTGCGGATGATAAGCAGTGGCAACCTTATGCGACACTCTATAGCGCTTGAGCAATGCTTCTACCTTCCTGTTACAAAAGTGGGATCCTTGGTCGCTCACGATTGCATCGCGCTGTGCAAGCGCAGCACCCACAGCATGGTTTGATGCATCGCACATTATCTCAAATGGCAACGTCCAGTTGGGGCCTCGCACAATTGGTGCCGTGGTAAGGACTCTCCTTAGCTCTTCAAAAGCTTTTACACATTCACTGTCAAACTCAAAACCCACATCATTTTGGAGTAGGCGCGACAATGGCAAAGTAATCTTGCTGAAGTCCTTGATAAAGCGCCTATAGAATCCTGCATGTCCTAAAAACGAGCGGACGTCCCTCACGGATGAGGGGTGAGGCAAAGTAGTAATAACATCGACCTTGGCCGGGTCCACAGAAATGCCTTCATGAGATACTACATGTCCTAACACTATACCTTGTTGTACCATAAAGTGACATTTTTCAAAATTTAAGACAAGGTTAGTATCAACACATATAGCCAGGACCTTGGCCAAGCTCTCTAAACAAAAATCGAATGAAGTACCATAAACACTGAAGTCGTCCATAAAAAATTCCAGGAAATTCTCCATTAGATCGGAGAAGACACTCGTCATGCACCGCTGAAAAGTGGCGGGTGCGTTACATAGTCCAAATGGCATCCTTTTATAGGCAAAGGTGCCAAATGGACAAGTAAATGTGGTCTTCTCCTGATCTTCAAGAGCAATATATATCTGGAAGTAGCCAGTAAATCCATCAAGAAAACAGTAGTGAGATTTACCTGCCAAGCGGTCTAGCATCTGATCGATGAAAGGTAAGGGGTAATGGTCTTTTCATGTGACGGCGTTCAATCTTCTGTAGTGAATACATACTCGCCACGCATTTTGGACTCTTTTAGTGACCAATTCACCGTCGTCCTTCTTGACCGTTGTGATGCCCGACTTCTTGGGAACAACTTGAACCGAGCTCACCCACTCACTGTCGGAAATTGGGTATATGATATCCGCATCCAGTAATCGGGTGACCTCCTTCTTCACTACATCAAGGATGGTTGGGTTGAGCCTCCTTTGCGGTTGCCTAACCGGCTTGGCTCCATCTTGGAGAAATATCCTATGCATGCACTTACGGGGTCAATTCCCACAATATCCGCTAGGCTCCATCCTATTGCTTTCTTGTACTTTCTTAGAACATCTAGGAGCTTTCCCTCTTCTTCACTTGAGAGCTCACTAGCAATAATGACCGGAAACCTTTGGTTTTCCTCTAAGAAAGCATATTTCAAATGAGATGGAAGGGGCTTCAGTTCACTTTTTATCTCAAGATGAGGTTCCTTTTCATCAAGCTCAAGGGATTCATTCTTGACAACTTTCTCATGTTCATCTTCTTGATCATCCGTCTCCTCAACAATGGGGTAGCACAACTTGTCATGGTCTTCTTCTTGCACTTCCACTACCACTTCATCAATTACATCACATCGGAGCATGGAATGTTCTTCGGGAGGATGTTTCATGGCTTCCTCTAAATTGAACTTGATAGTCTTGTCTCCAACCCCAAAGGAATATACACCGGTGAAGGTATCTAACTTGAATTTGGAGGTTTCGAGGAAGGGTCTACCAAGTAGGACGGAGGATGAGCTTCTATTTTCTGCTGGAGGCATTTCAAGGATGTAAAAGTCAACCGAAAAAACCAAATCCTTAATTGCCACGAGTACATCTTTTGCTATCCCCATCACTGTGATCAAACTTTTATCAGCTAAGGCAAACCTCGCCGCCGACTTCTTCAATGGAGCTAAATTCAACCGCACATAAATAGAAAGCGGCATGATGCTAACACAGGCTCCCAAGTCACACATACAATCATGAAAGGTGTATCCGCCAATACAACAAGACACTAAGCACGGTCCAGGGTCACCACATTTTCTTGGAATAGGTTCCATCAAGGAAGAAATTGAACTACCCAAGGATAATGTCTCCAATTCTCCTATCCTATCCTTGTGTGTACACAAGTTTTTCAAAAATTTTGCATACTTTGGAATTTGTTGAATAGCATCAAGGAGTGGTATGGTTACCTCAACCTTTCTAAACACTTGAAGCATGTTCAAATCAAACTCCAGTGTTTTCTTTTCCTTCTTCACCATAGAAGGAAATGGAATAGGAACGGACTCATCCACTATGGCTTTCCTCTTGGGTTCTTTGAGGTTTACTCCTTCTTCCTCATGCCTTTTGTCTACCACCTCTTCTTCATGTGGAGCTTCAACAACTACCTCTTCCTCATGAATTTCTCCCATGACCCTTGGAGGTATCTCTTCTAATGTAGTTCCCGACCGTAGAGTAATGGCGTTGAGACCGCCTCTTGGATTTGGTTGGGGTTGGGATAGAAGGTTAGAAGAACTTGAGGGTTGGTTAGTGTTGTTATTGGGGTTTGGTGGTTGGTTTGACATGTTCATCTTTGAAAGCAAGTTGGTGAGGTTAGCCAATTGGGTACTCAAGGCATCAAATTGAGCCTTGTTGCTCTTATCTCGATTTTCCATAGCGGCTCTAAGCTCTTCAACTTGATTGTTGGAAGATGGAGGAGTTTGGTTTTGGTTTTGTTGTCTATGGTGTGGTGCTTGGTACTTGGTGTAGTTGTTTTGGTTTTGGTTGGAGTGGCTTTGGTTGCCTTGGTAGTTGGTGTTGTTGTGGTGGTATTGGGATGAAGATTGGTTGTTGTTGTGATGAGAAGGAGAGTTGTTTCATCTTTGGTTTTGATTGCTTCCTTGCGCATTATCCCTCCACCCTTGATGTTGATTACCACCTTGATGGTAATTGTTTTGACCTTGAGAAGGATAGGGTGGACGGTTGTTGTAATTCACATTGGCCACAACAAGGGCATGTTCCTCTTCAATTTGATGGCATTGGTCGGTGTAATGTATGGTGCTAGAGCACAAACCACAAATTCTAGGAGGGCCTTCAAGTTGAGCAACCGGAGGTGGGGCTTGGACGGCTTTGATGGAGTAGTATTCCTTTTGATCCCTTTGGATTTGTGTAAGGATGGTGGTCATATCCCCAAGTGCTTTGGTTAGACTTGATTCAGAAGGGGATGGTTCTACTACACCCTTGAGAGGATTACTTCTCACTCTTGTGTGTTGTGTAGATTCGGCAACATCCTTTATCAAATTCCAAGCTTCTCCCTCCGTCTTGTTTTTCGAAAAGGAACCACCACTAGAAGCGGTGAGCAATCTTTTATCCTCCGTACAAAGACCTCCGATAAAGTAGCTAATGAGCAAGTTAGTGGGCATTCCGTGGTGTGAACATGACCCCAATAGCCTCTTGAACTGAGACCAATACTCGTACAAACTCTCTTGGTCTCTTTGCATTATGCCCGAAATCTCTTTCCGGATGTAGTCGGTCTTCTCCGATGGAAAGAATTTATCAAGAAACTCTCTTCTCAAGAAATTCCAATTAGTCACAATCTCATCCGGTAGCGAATAGAACCATGTTTTTGCTTGCGCTTCAAGAGAGAAAGGGGAAGGCAAAAACCATGATAGCTACCTCATCGGCTCCATGCCTTCGAGCCGTAGAGCAAGCAACTTGAAAATCCTTCAAATGTCGGATGGGGTCTTGACTCGGCAACCCATGATACTTAGGAAGTAGATGTATCAAGCTACTCTTCAATTCAAAGTTCGGATTAAGGTTAGGATACCTTGCTTGCAACGGTTGAAGTATGATATCCGGAGCTCCTTGCTCATGCAAAGTGATCCGGCGTGGCTCTGCCATGTGTGGCTCACCTGTAGGATGCAAAGATGTATTAGTAGTGCCAACAGAAGAATAGGAAGTAACGGACTCCAAGTCACTCTCGGTAACGTCTAGTGATTCGGTATTTTCCTCAAGAGAGGCCGAAGTACTAGGCGTGTAATTCAACCGCCGTCTAGCTTGCCGAGTGTGTAACAAAGTCCATTCGATCTCGGGATCAAAATTGGCTAAGCTAGAATTCGGTTGAGACCAAGTCATCAAACTTGAAAGTCATAGCACAAATGTAAAAGAAATCTAAACTATGGCTAAGTATTGAAAGAAGTAAACTATCTACAATATTCACATATTCACATAACCAATATCAAGGCACATGTTGCAACCATTCCCCGGTAACGGCGCCAAAAATTTGACACGGGCCCCAAGATTTTCTCCAATAAGGTCGCGTTGCAAGTATAGCTCTACCAACAACAATCCTCGGGGGTCAAATTTAGAAGAGGGATCTAGTTGTCACAAGTTCAACCCCAATAGAAATAACCGAAGTATTCAAACCTCAGGTCGTCTCACAAGGAATGGGCAAACATGTGCTTCAACATTGGTTAGAAATCCGGGGTTGTGAATTATGAGCATGAAAATAAATGGGAATCTTAACAAGCAAGTAATCTTAAAATGCAACAACTAGTTCAATTAACTAAGCAAAATATGAGCAACTTCAATGAATAAACAACATTCCACTTAATTCTATTATAACCCAAACAAATAACTACAACTAAAGCAATTGGTTGAGGAAATTGAATTTCAAATATGAATAATAAAAGCAACTCTTGGCTAGGCTTGGAAATTGGGGCCACCATCCTTGTCTAACAACTATATCTTGACAATTATGAGGAACCAAGCTCATTAAGTCTACTCTCAAAGCCTTAAGTACGTGATATCTACTCCTAGACTTGAAGTACGTCAAATGGCTTTGATCACATCAACCCATAAGTCCCAACCTACCTACTAATTAGATTAGTAGTGGGTTGGCGTCAATGAGTATCAAATTGACCACCTAGGGCTCCCAAATCATCAAACCCATTAGACCCAATAACTCAAGTTTACCCAATTCCCTTGACCTAGGCCAAGAGTAAAGAAGACTACTCCATAATCAAAGTAAACAATTCATCAAACACTTGGTAAGCATTAACAAAAGACATGTTCAAAATAGCAATTAAATTGAAATCTACAAGTACCCACTAATAATTATTAACATATGATCATCCAAACAACAAAGCTAAACATAGAAATCATCAATGTAACATTAACAAGTCAAGATTCACAACATTCATGAAATGGGTATAAAATGACAATTGACAAGAATTCATAAACTATCACAAGATATAAGCAAAATTGGAACAAGGAATTCAAATTGAACAATTAAAACTAGTAATTAACAAGATCCAAGTCACAAATCAACAAGGGAAGATCAATTTAAAACTAGATCTAGAGAGGAACAAGGGTTTCTCCCTCTAGAATAACAAAGGAACCAAAAACTAACTAAAAATTATGTCCTAGTGTAAAATGAGTGATCCCCCTTTCCCCCTAGCATCCTTGGGTCTTTTCCATGCAGAAACAGATTGAAATTGGGCCTAATGAGCCTCAGAAATCGCCAGGCACAATTTCCTTTAATGGGGTCACGTGCAGCTTTCCACGCGTGCGCGCCATGCGTGCGTGTGCGCCGATTGCTTTTGTGATCCACGCGTACGCGCCAAGTGCGCGTGCGCATCGATAGAAATTTTCTGATCCGCACGGATGCGTCCATCCTTGCGCGCCGCTTCCAGCCAATCCCGTCCACGCGTGCGCGTGGAGTGCGCGAGCACGCCGATGCTGCTTTTCCCAAGATGTCAACTCTTCATGTTCCTCCCTTTTTGTACATGCTTTCTCCCTCTCTTCTAAGTCATTCCTACCCTATTATTCCTGAAATTACTCAACAAATACATCACGGCATCGAATGGCAATAGAAGAAAATTAAAATATGTCAATTTTAAGGCAAAATAAGCATGTTTTCCATCATGGAGCAATATTGGGAAGTGAACACAAAATCATGCATTTCTTGTGAATAAGTGTGAGAAATGTTGATAAAATCCCCCAAAATAAGCAAAAGATAAACTACAAAATCGGGGTTTATCACATACCTATCAACCTGTGGACATTTGTAAGAATGATAATGCTTCAATCTATCAAACATCATATTGAATTACATAAACGAAGAAGAAAAAAAACTATAAGTAACAGTTACCTCACAACCATGGGGTACATCAGAACCTGTTGCTCAGGTAGACACCACCGAAAAAATCTCTGGTATATCTAAGAGACAAGCAGCGGAGTGCATCCAGCAATGTTTGTGGTAGATCTATATGCTATAGAGCATAAGAAATGGTACGTCTATTTAAGCACTGCAGATCCCTAAGACAGAACATGACATCTCTGAAAATTATCAAGTAGAGGCAGCCACCGGAGATGGACCTGATTGTTTGACTTGTCAGTTTTTAGGTAACCCCTAATCAATAACAATATATAACACCTCATGTACTGTTGGAGGGTGTCTAGATCAGTGGTATCAGACATCTTCCGGAATCGCTCCCGAAGCCATGTCAGCTTAAGAAAGAAAGACTCCTTCCTCTGTGCACCCTGTTGCTAAACTGCAGGAGGTCTGGTACCAAGTAGCCACTCTACCAACTCCCAAGTTTTGGTGCTGTACGCAACGTCCCGCAAGGTGATGGTGCACTCACCCTGACAGATGAAAAGTGTGGGTCAGGACGCCAGCGCTCTACGAATGTCATAATCAGGGAGTTGTCAAACACGAAGTCCTTGAGTGGCACCATGTCGACGAAGCCAACCTCCCTCAAGTAGGGGACCATGGCATCCGGTGGAGCAAGTGTGTGACTCACTCACCTGAGGAGAAGTAGGCAAGGCCTCTGAAAAAAATTAAGAAACTTGAATAAAAAATCTATAAAGTTATAAAGCTATCAAAGTTAAACAAAAAAATCTCCCAATAAACATTTACATAACAAATTTATTTAAATTTTAAGTAAATTAATTTAATAAATAAATAGAAACATTTACTTAATAAAGTAATTTAAATAAAAATATTTACTTAAATAATTAATAACTAAATTAATAAATATATAGTTAATAAATTAATTTAAATAAAAATATTTACTTAAATAATTAATAACTAAATTAATAATTATATACTTAATAACTTAATTTAAATAAAAACAAAATTAAATAAACATTTACTTAACAAAATAATTTCACTAATATCTAAAATCGTACCCTATCAGTTAACCCTTGCTAACAATATATATTTATCTACCTAACATATATTGTATACTAGTTCTCTAAGAGTACCCTAAATATCGCTACACATATATGCTCTTACATAAACATAAAAATAACAACACTAATCTCAAAGTCGGCTGCCCCAGCGATGTGCCATGTCGTGTTTAGTCGGTTGATGTTCGCATCATGTACATTTACGCGTGCCATAAGCTCCAAGTAATTCGATAATACGATTAGAAAAAAGTAGAAGTTGGAGAAAAGTTGAAGAATTTGATGAAATATCTATCCAAAGGATGCTATAAACGAATTCTATATATAGGTCATCTCATTTCTTATTTCGTTTACAGTGTAAACGAAATAAGAATGCATGTGTCTTGTTTACACTGTAAACGAAATAAGGTCATTTTACACCACGTGTACAAACATGATACAACCACTTCGTTTCATGTCTTATCTCGTTTACAGTGTAAACAAAATACGTACATTCTTATTTCGTTTACACTGTAAACGAAGTAAGAGATAGAATGAATTTTCGTAAAAATGCTATAAATTATATATTTTAATAAATAAAATATTTTTTATTTATTTAAAAAAAACTCTCTAATTTAGTCTCTCAATATAATTCTTAGAATTGAACCATTTTCTTGTCAAAACTTCGGTTAAAAAAGAAAAACAAAAAACAAAAACTAGAATTAATACAACAACACTTGAAGATGTTAGTTAATCTCTTACAAAGATTATAATTATATAAAAGCATGCATAATTTGGTTGAAGGTGTGAAACTATATGGTAAAAAACAGGGGTGTTTGGGCACTAACAAAAAAATTAGGGTGTTCATATATAAACTCACAACTAGAAAATGGATTAATACAGACAGATTTACAGACAAATTTTGCCTTTATTATAGACGGATTTTTGGTTACCGACGAAATTACCGACGTATTTGTCCCTTTGTAAAAGCCTCGTCGAAAATTATTTACCGATGGATTTTTTTGCGTCGAAAAATTACGAATGGATTTTTACCAGTTGCCGACGGATTTTTCCTCTGTAAATTCTCCATCCATTTTACTAAAACGTCAAACTTTCCGACGGATTTTCCATCGGTAATTACAGTCGGATTTTTCGACAGATTTTTCTTCGGTAATTACAGACGGATTTTCCGTCAGTAATTGGAACCTTAGAAAACCATTCTAAACTCTAAATATAGACAGAAAATCCGTCTTTAAATTCGTCGGTAAGGTAAAATAATTTTTTTATTTTTCCATTACAAAATAAACTTATTTTCATACAAAATAAATATAAATTTAATAAATACAAATTTTTATTTAATTTGTATTTGAATATTTATAATATTTTAAAAAATAAACAAATTTATCGTATTATCAAACTAAAAGAAAAATACTATAAACAAACAAGTCAATATAATTCAAAACTTAAACAAAGTGTATTGATACATCAACTATAATAATAAATAATAACCATACATCAACAAAGTGTATTGAGTAAATTAAAAGTTGTTATTGGGTATCAAATGGGCTCTAAATATTTTTCCTCATACTAGTAAATTAAAAGAACTATGTTGCAAGCAACTCCTATTCAATTTCCTAACTCATTTGAACAATTTTTTTCTACTTTAATAATTAATTTGTAACAGAGGATTCATTAGATGAAGTTGGTGAAGGAGGTCTTATGTTAATTCCACTTATCTCATCTGCAAAATTCACTTCACTTACTCTTTTTTCTGCTGCTGCTTTTTCTTCATCATCACAGCTTCCCTCATACGGTCACAAATGTTCTCTAAGACCAGATCATCCATGTGCTGAAATAGTGGTACCTGAAAAAATTAAAATATTTTTAGCATCCAAGGCATGTTCACCCCTTTAGGGTTTGGTCTAGTTCAGTTCATATCTTTAGGGCCAAGAAGAGAATTAACATCTCAAGTAGCATTGCTTTTGTATATATTGTTATTGGTCATATATAGAGAGAACAAGAATGAAATACTTTACGTATTATGTAATTTCCTTAACACTATCAAACAAGAATGGCATTTCACATGTCTTAATTGGAAAAAATAATTAGATGTTGACCAATAAAGGAAAAGTAACAACTACTTGAAATTCTATTTGAAATTCAGATTGAGCCACATCATACTTCAATGATCGAGAATGTAACACCATGATGCAAATAATGCACAAAATTTAGAATATATGTTGCATAGTCAATAGTGAACAAAATCTCAGCTCACACCACAAACATGGCTGTTTCAAATATAATCTAGTTAATAGTAAAAAATCAAACAGTTATTGCTAGAGATACTATTACTAAGTAGCAAGTACATGATAAGTAGAAAAATCCAGCCATGAAATTTGCAATGATTGCTTAACGCAATGTCAAATGTACAGTTCATTATGTCACTGTTCCTAGCTCTATAAGTGCACGAAATCAACCATATTTAGTAGGGGATGATAGCATACCAAGGTGATCCATCTACTATTAACAGGAAATCTTCAAAATGCTAATAGTAATCATTGTCAAACAGTATTGTAATGTACAAACACATCTTCGCATTCAAATGCAAAGCAAAGTAATTATCGTTCTTAACACTTTGCTGCTAAAAAAAATAAAGCAACCTTAACCGCAATAAGTAAAAATAAGATGATTCTAATGTTCTTAATAGCAGGTCTCTCTACAGTGGAAGTATGTCTCTTCTGTTAATTATCTCTTTTTATTGTAAACTTTGCTCCAAACTACCTACGGAACAATGAGTATTTCAAGTTCAAGTTCATAGCATTCAATTTTGGCTGATCAGTAAACCAATTTTTGATTTTCCAAAAATAAAAATAAACAAAATGGGATTATGCAACAAATTTAAAAATAAATAAATAAGTAACAAAGTCATGAACGGATGATGAATTAGTTAGGAAAGGTGAGAGAAGAAGAATTTTGGGGACAAATGGGAAGACATATGATGATGAATTTCACAAATGATGCTTGTAAAGTGATAGAATTAGGCAGGGAAAAAGAAAAGAAAATGTAACATGTAGAAAGTGAGTTACTTTAGCGTCTTACTAGGTTATAGTTTTAGAAATTAGGGAATCATAACCGCGACGATATAGCCGATAGCAGAAATTGAAGGGCGGCAGAAAAGAGAGAAAGAAAGCGGCGTCTAATGGGATAATTTGTGGAAGAACGAATTCCCAAACACACAAATCTAACCGGCAAGTATACCGGGTTGCATCAAGTAGTAAAACTCACTTAGAGTGAGGTCGATCCCACAGGGATTGATGGATCAAGCAACTTTAGTGGGTGATTAGTTTAGTCAAGCTATCATTGAGTGAATTATGTGAATTTGTAGCCAACAGAATGTAAATGACAAGGAATTTAAAATTGCAGAAAGTAAATTGGACAGAAACTTAAAGAGCAAGAAATGTAAATTGGCAAAATCTTAAATGACAAGAAATGTAAATTGCATGAAATGTAAATGGGAGTGGGTTCTGGAAATTAAATAAAGCAATAGATCAAGGCTTAGAGCAAATGCAGAAAGCTTAAATTGCTGGAAAGTAAACTGAGAGCAATGTAAATAGAGAAGCAAAATTGCAGTGAATCAGAATTTAGAGCAATTGCAGAGGAATTTAAAATTGTGCAGGAAATGTAAATGAGATTTGCAGCAAGCTTAATTTAAATTGAATTGAGGAACCAAACAGAAAGTGAAATTCAGCTCAATTTCAATAACTAAAGGAAAGTTGAAGATCTCAGGGGTTGGATGAGACTAGAGACCAAGTCTAGATCTCAATTCCTTCCTTGATCCAACAGAGAATAATTGCAGAAGAAAATAGAGAGAAAAGCAGTAAAGACAATTTAGATCCAAATCACAATTCCTTGAAATTATGCAGACGAGTAAACAGGGAGAATTCTCAAGGTGAGATTGAAATAGAATTTCTTCAATTCTCAACCCAAGATTCAAAACAAAAATGAAAACTAAGAGAGGGAACTCTCAAATCCTAATGCTCCCTAGTGCTCTCTGATGGAGCTCGCCTTCAATGCTCTCTATTAGAGCCAACCTCCTACTAAAAATGAAAATGATGCCTTATATAGGCAAAATAAAAATGAAAATGAAATTGAAAAAAAATTAAATTTCAAAAATGAAAAATCCTAATCTAACTCATCTTTGTGCCTATAAGTGATGTTAATTGGGCTTTGCTTGCTTTGGAGTGGAATTGGGTTGAAGATGGATTCGGATGGCCTTGGTCTTGAGGAGAAATCTACGTGCAAATTGAATTGTTGAGCAATTCACGTTTGAGTCAACGTTTGAGGCAAACGTTGACTCAAACGTCTTCGTGAAACCCATTATGCAGATCGGCCCCTTGCTGTCATCCACGTTTGAGTTCACGTTTGAGGTCAAACGTGAGCTCAAACGTCTTGTAATGGCATGATGCAGAATGGGGGTTTGCTGTCACTCACGTTTGAGTTCACGTTTGAGGTCAAACGTGAGCTCAAACGTTAAGTCCTCCTGGGTGTGTTTTTGAAGTTCAAGTCTTGGGACGCTTCTTTGTCCTCTTGTCAATGTTGCCAGTTTCATGCCCACTATAAACTATTATATATGGTTGGAACGCTCTGAATGTCAGCTTTCCAACGCAACTAGAATCACCTCAATTGGACATCTACAACTCAAGTTATGCTCCTTTGAAGAGGACAGGGTCGCTGGCTTTAGTGTGCAACGTTTGAGGCGACGTTTGCCTCAAACGTGGACGAAAATGTCAGGTTTTGGAGGTTCAAATTCATTGTTCACCCCATACTATTATATATTGTTGGAAAGCCCTGAATGTCTACTTTTCAATGCCATTGGAAGCGCATCATTTGGAGCTCCATAGCTCGAGTTATACTCCGTCGAAGGTGTAGAGGTCAGTTGGCCTCACTGCAGGTTGCCACCATGTTCGTTTATGCACATTTCGGGGCAGTTTTCTCCCTCAATTTTGGTGTCCACCATGCAGTGCCATATATGCTTGGAAAGCTCTTGATTCCTACTTTCCATTGCTTTTTGAATCACCTCATTTGAAGCTCTGTAGCTCAAGTTATTCTTGTTGGAAGTATACCCCTTCAGGCTGTGGGGAGCAACATTTCCCAAGGTATTCCTTAGCCAACGTTTGACCTCACGTTTGAGGCAAACGTTGGCGCAAACGTTGAGCTCCTGGGTGGCTGTGCTGATGAAGCTTCCTTGATTTGGTCATGGGCCACGCTTTTAAAAGCGTGGCCTAAGGCTCCAAAGTGTGCTCCAACTTCAAAGTGTGCCCCAAAATTCCTCTTTTCTTCTTTTAAGCTTATTTTGTGCTATTTTGCTTCTTTTTCAACTTATTTCCTGCAAAATTTATAAAATCAAAAGATCAAGGAAATATACCATTTAAGCACAAAAGAATGCAATATTTAAGAACTAATTATCAATTACTTGTATGAAAAAGCATAGAAAAACATGACATGGTGACATGTCATCACAACACCAAACTTAAACCTTGCTTGTCCCAAAGCAAGAAAAGAATCATGCAATAAAGATTGACAAACCAAGGTGAGAAGAATAGCAAATTAATGTTCATGGTAAGCTAGTTTTCTAAGCAAGCTATAATCACAAAGGAAATGTAAATAATTGATACTTCCATCTAGCTCAATTTATGAAATATTTTTCTTATATTTCTTCCTTGAAGCAAACTTTTAATTTTCTTATTAGCTTCTCCTTATGGGTGCTTTGCCCCATGAGTTGATAACAAAGCTACGACTTCTAAATGCTTTGTTTTCAAGTATTACCACTTGATACATAAGCACCACAAGCATTTGATTAGAGGACTTCATTAAGCTCATTTTTCTTTTCTTTTCTTGACTCTCTAATCATTGATGCTCAGAGCCTTGAGCTTTGAGGGAGTGCTTTTGCACTTTGAGCCTAACCTTGACTTCTAAGTGTTTTGTTTTCAAGCATTTGGCTTGATACATAAACACCACAAGTACTTAACAAATAAATTGCCATTGGTACTCAGAGCCTTCAGCTTTCTCATTCTTTCCCTTTTTCTTTTCTTGCTTTAATTGTATTTGCCTCTTCAAGGTTTTCATGATTTTCAAAAGATTTCACAAAATGTCCTAGATGAAAACTTCAATTAAATAAAATCCAATGCAATTAAGCAACAATCAAACATACTAGCTTTCCAATACTTTTATGCATATGCTAAAATCTTCTTTAATTCCTTGTTTGTTTATGATCATGATACTTTATTGCTTTTGAATTCACAAAACTCAAGTTGGTAATCATAATGGCACAGCACCATGTTGCAATTTAGAAATCAAACTATGCTTATTCATACCACACATGCACATAGAGAATATAAAGACAATCATGCATTGTAAGTGCTGGAAATAAATGAGGAGAAAATGAACTCTACAACCTTGTAGTTCATCTTCATTATTGTTGTCCTTTTTCCTCTATTCTTCCTCCTTCCCTTGCCAAACTCAGAATGCTTGCTCATCCTCAAGCAACAATTAGAACAATGGCTATGGGGCTAAGATGGATCATGAATATCTTACACAATGAAAAGTTAGTAGTACATGTGTTCTAAGCAAGCAAAATTAAAGATAATAATCAAGGCACAAGAGACAGAGACATTGTGATTGCAAACTTAAGAAGGTGAGCATAATACTTTGCATAAAGAATAAGTGGCACACCAAACTTAGTGTGACACTTTCACTTGGAATTGATGCAAGTATCTTGTAAGGATTAAAACCAAATTTTGTTGCATAGCAACACCAAACTTAGAATGCAACCATATGTCAATTTATTGAAATTTAAACTAAACAAAGGAAGAAAACAAAGCAGAGAAAAAATGTTACCTACGGTTGGGTTACCTCCCAACAAGTGCTCTTTTAATGTCATTAGCTTGACATGTTGTTCTTCACTTTCTTCCTCTTCTTCCAGTTTGTTAAGAGGAATGACTCCAAGAGGGGAGAAGTTTCAGTTATTGTCCCCTCTCTTGGTCTCCTTTCAACAAGCTTCCTTGTGAAATTGGCTTGATTGATCTTGCTTGCTGGATCAGGGGGAGGATTGTTTGCAGTTGACCTTCTCATGAATGTTGTCCTTGGTATCTTGGTCACAATCCTCTTCTTGGTGCTTTTGTCAATTACCTTCACTTCTTGGATGTCAAGACATGGTTGCTGTGTGATTATTGGAGTAATTTCTTCATTAAGAGCCTCTTGTATTGGTGGTTCCATGAGCCCTTCCTTCATGTGATTTTCTGCTTCACTTGAGTGTGAATTCTCTGGAATGACTTTCTCACTTTCATGCTCTTCCACTCCTTTCTTTGCACCCAGCATTTGACTTAATAGTTCTTTTATGGAGGAGGTTTGTTGTTCTTCCCAAGATTTCTTCATTTCTTCTTCATATTTTTCGATCACAGATTCAAGGGAAGTTTGTGAGGGTTGTGAATGTTCCTTTGTTACCTCAAGTGCAGTTTCATTTTCAACCACCTCATTCTTCATTGAAAGTTCACTTGATGCAGTGGCCTCTTTATCTTGCTCTTCCACTTTCTCCTTCATATCCATCAATTGGCCTTCATTTTTCTTGCTCAGTGGTTCTAAGCTCCTCCTTATTTTCTCTAAATCTCCATTCATATTTTTGAAGAGAGCTTCTTCCCTTTTCCAGGATTGTTCTTCTCTTTCAAAAAATCCTCTGGACTTTTGAAGGAGATCCTCTGAATCACAATTTGAAGAATTGTTGAACTCATCACAGTATGGGTTGCTAAGATTTCTTTGATTTTGACTTTCCCAGTCACAATATGAGTAGTTGTTAGACTCATCAAAATCTGGATCATATTGTGTCTCTGGGAAGTGTCCCAGATGATTCTCTTGCTCATCTTGTGTCTCTGAAGCAATTCTCCATGGATTGGAGTGCTCAGAATCTGTTAATTCTTGGTGATATCCCCAGCCACCATTAGAGGTTGGTGATGGTGGGTGATATCCTGAAAAATTTTGTTTGACTGCAAGATGAGTTGAACTCCATTTGTATTTTACAAAACACAACACCATTGAAAATTGAAATTCATGTCACAGAGACAGAATTTCTTAGTGAGGCAAAAACACAAACACCTTGGTTTCAGTTTAAAACAGAGAACAAAAATAAAGAAAATACTTGATCTAGACCTCTCACCCACTTAATCATTGTTGATCTAAATCAATCCCCGACAACGGCGCCAAAAACTTGATGGGATAATTTGTGGAAGAACGAATTCCCAAACACACAAATCTAACCGGCAAGTATACCGGGTCGCATCAAGTAGTAAAACTCACTTAGAGTGAGGTCGATCCCACAGGGATTGATGGATCAAGCAACTTTAGTGGGTGATTAGTTTAGTCAAGCTATCATTGAGTGAATTGTGTGAATTTGTAGCCAACAGAATGTAAATGACAAGGAATTTAGAATTGCAGAAAGTAAATTGGACAGAAACTTAAAGAGCAAGAAATGTAAATTGGCAAAATCCTAAATGACAAGAAATGTAAATTGCATAAAATGTAAATGGGAGTGGGTTCTGGAAATTAAATAAAGCAATAGATCAAGGCTTAGAGCAACTGCAGAAAGCTTAAATTGCTGGAAAGTAAACTTAGAGCAATGTAAATAGAGAAGCAAAATTGCAGTGAATCAGAATTTAGAGCAATTGCAGAGGAATTTAAAATTGTGCAGGAAATGTAAATGAGATTTGCATCAAGCTTAATGTAAATTGAATTGAGGAACCAAACAGAAAGTGAAATGCAGCTCAATTTCAATAACTAAAGGAAAGTTGAAGATCTCAGGGGTTGGATGAGACTAGAGACCAAGTCTAGATCTCAATTCCTTCCTTGATCCAACAGAGAATAATTGCAGAAGAAAATAGAGAGAAAAGCAGTAAAGACAATTTAGATCCAAATCACAATTCCTTGAATTTATGCAGACGAGTAAACAGGGAGAATTCTCAAGGTGAGATTGAAACAGAATTTCTTCAATTCTCAACCCAATACTCAAAACAAAAATGAAAACTAAGAGAGGGAACTCTCAAATCCTAATGCTCCCTAGTGCTCTCTGATGGAGCTCGCCTTCAATGCTCTCTATTAGAGCCAACCTCCTACTAAAAATGAAAATGATGCCTTATATAGGCAAAATGAAAATGAAAATGAAATTGAAAATAAATTAAATTTCAAAAATGAAAAATCCAAATCTAACTGATCTTTGTGCCTATAAGTGATGTTAATTGGGCTTTGCTTGCTTTGGAGTGGAATTGGGTTGAAGATGGATTCGGATGGCCTTGGTCTTGAGGAGAAATCTGCGTGCAAATTGAATTGTTGAGCAATTCACGTTTGAGTCAACGTTTGAGGCAAACGTTGACTCAAACGTCTTCGTGAAACCCATTATGCAGATCGGCCCCTTGCTGTCATCCACGTTTGAGTTCACGTTTGAGGTCAAACGTGAGCTTAAACATCTTGTAATGGCATGATGTAGAATGGGGGTTTGCTGTCACTCACGTTTGAGGTTAAACGTGAGCTCAAACGTTAAGTCCTCCTGGGTGTGTTTTTGAAGTTCAAGTCTTGGGACGCTTCTCTGTCCTCTTTTCAACGTTGCCAATTTCATGCCCACTATAAATTATTATATATGGTTGGAAAGCTCTGAATGTCAGTTTTCCAACGCAACTGGAATCACCTCAATTGAACATCTACAACTCAAGTTATGCTCCTTTGAAGAGGACAGGGTCGCTGGCTTTGGTGTGCAACGTTTGAGGCGACGTTTGCCTCAAACGTGGACGAAAACACCAGGTTTTGGAGGCTCAAATGCATTGTCTACCCCATACTATTATATATTGTTGGAAAGCCCTGAATGTCTACTTTCCAATGCCATTGGAAGCGCATCATTTGGAGCTCCACAGCTTGAGTTATACTCTATCGAAGGTGTAGAGGTCAGTTGGCCTCACTGCAGGTTGCCACCATGTTCGTTTATGCACATTTCGGGGCAGTTTTCTCCCTCAATTTTAGTGTCCACCATCTAGTGCCATATATGCTTGGAAAGCTCTTGATTTCTACTTTCCATTGCTTTTTGAATCACCTCATTTGAAGCTCTGTAGCTCAAGTTATTCTTGTTGGAAGTATACCCCTTCAGGCTGTGGGGAGCAACATTTCCCAAGGTATTCCTTAGCCAACGTTTGACCTCACGTTTGAGGCAAACGTTGGTGCAAACGTTGAGCTCCTGGGTGGCTGTGCTGATGAAGCTTCCTTGATTTGGTCATGGGCCACGCTTTTAAAAGCGTGGCCTAAGGCTCCAAAGTGTGCTCCAGCTTCAAAGTGTGCCCCAAAATTCCTCTTTTCTTCTTTTAAGCTTATTTTGTGCTATTTTGCTTCTTTTTCAACTTATTTCCTGCAAAATTTATAAAATCAAAAGATCAAGGAAATATACCATTTAAGCACAAAAGAATGCAATATTTAAGCACTAATTATCAATTACTTGTATGAAAAAGCATAGAAAAACATGACATGGTGACATGTCATCAGCGTCTTCCTTTAGCATAAACCTATCGGTCATTTGCTTTGCACAGGCATAAGACCATCTCTGCTTCTCTACTGGACCAAATATACAAGGACTGACGTCTTCCTTTAGCATATAGTATTTAGGATCCTGCAGCATGAAAAAAGTAAAGGTAAAATACAAGGGTACCATCATCATATTAACCTAAATCCTCGTGAAAGATTTGTGATAAATTTTACAAATAGAAAGGTGCTATTAGGGGTAGTAAATGAAAATAAAGAAGTGTACCTGGTTGGAGCCATTTAGTAATCATTTTAACAGCCTACTGAACAGGAATGACACATAATCATAGCCATGACCAATTGAAAGCGACAACGAGAAAGTTCAGAGAAAAATTGAAAAAAAAATATTCAATTCACCTATACAAGTGCATCAGGGCAAGATTCAAAAACAATTAAGAGAACTCCTATAGAGATGATGTCTTCTCTAAAATTAACCCATCTGCAAGCTAAAAGGCAAACAGAAGTTTTAAGAACTCAGACAGACAATAAATAATTAACTATCATTAAAATTTAGAAAATCAATTGTATCCATGAACAACTTGGTCTAAAAATCAAAGCAGTGTCCTTTATGACCAAGCAAAAATCACGTTCACATGATTTGGATATCTACCTTACACAACTGCAAATAAAACTGGAAACTCTAATAATTACAATGTGTCAGCACTGAGTAATAGCTTCAAGTGTAAAAAGAACACTACAAACAAATTTCAGCTACTTATTTATCAATCCCCATTTTAAAAAATTATTATAACATGAAACTGCACTTTAACATTATTTTTTTTCAAAGAAATAAGAATTGGTAAAAACTCACCAGAGCTTAGATTGCCTCCAACACCACCACAATCCATGAATAGTCCCTATTAAATTGAAGAGCTCAAATAGTAAAAACACACATACAAAAAGAGAACTTTATAATTTATATAGTATAACATAATAATTGATGAAATATATTTTAATATATATGAGTTTAGAACCTGAGAACGAGCCCTTTGAAGGTCTTGTTCAAGTTGTGTAAGCTTTAATCTACTTGACTCTAATTGCTACACATAAGCCTGCTCCATAGACAGCAAGAAAAATGCACTTATTATTTGTACCTTCTTTTTCCAGAAGCTGGATCTTTTGTAAGTGACGCAATGCTGGCCACATGGATCAGATCATAAGTTCGAGGATACATTGAGGCTACCAAAATATTAGGTTTTCGCATTGACTTATCAAGTTCTTGTTTTTTCTTTTCATCATTATGCAGAAAATTGTGTTCTTCATCATCTTCTGTGACCCCCTTTTCATCATCATCATCCTCATCATGATTATAGACCTTGTTATAAGGCAACATTCTATTAGACTGCATCGACATCCAGATACATAAGTCATAAAAGTTATATAAAGAACTTTGTTTTGACATTCTTTTAAAATTTTGAACAAAAGATTAAAAAATGATGAAGATAATCAATCCCTCGCCTCATAAAATACTAATGTATCATTTTTCAAGTATGCAATAGTTCTCAATAACTCCTTATTTGTAAAGTACTGCGAATTCAAACACAGAAAACATGTATGTCAATAATAAAAAGAATACAAAGGAATTGTCAAGCAGTGTCTTGCCTCAGTTTGTTTGATTGAAATTCTCGCCGCCACTGATCCGCGACTCAATCTCCTGTATATGATTGGATTTGGTTATCTTGCCTTTGTTGTTTCAAGATATTGCAAACTAAAATGAAGAAGTCAGTGAAACAAAAAGTCAACTATTGCTACCTTACCTAATTAGAAAATATTTAGTGGTACAGTTCTTGATGCGATATATAATAAGATTCAATTATTCAACTTTGAGGGAATGCAAATAATGCATAACTTACAGGCTTTCTTGGAAGCAAAAACTTGTTGCTTATGCTATTGTTCTTCTTGTTGTTATCATCTCTGTTCTGTTCTGAAACAGAAGGCATACTCAAAGAAGCCATGATCAAACAAGTGGATCACTGGATTGTTATAACTTCAAATATGGCAATTTACTCAATTCAGTAGGATCAACACAGGTTCTTATAAGTCAGTATTTTGTGATTAAAAGGATTACTGTGGAAGAAAAAGGTCAGTGAAGAGACACATGGAAGAAGTTGTATAATAAAAGGAAGCTCAATTGAAGATACTAGTATAATTACTACGAGAAAAAGCTAGTCACTAATGCCTAAACACCACAAAAGAAGCAAAATCAAAGCCAGATTGAGGCCTAGTCAATTTTCAAAAAAAGAAAACAATAAGCCATTATGGCTCCAAAGAAAGAAAACAACACGTATTTCAAAAGCAGTTCAGTCATAAGATCAAACACCTCGTCTACACAAACACAACATTGAGCACATATATCTATCTAATTATCCACTAAGATTAATTAACAAACATTTGATGTGCATGTTAGCTCAAACCAACAAATAAGCAAACCATCGAACACTTGGTGTGCACAGCAAAATTCATAGAGGGAAGGGAAGAAGAAAAAGAAAAACGCACGAGTGTTTCTCTGAATTCTTGTTGTGCGATCTTGCGCTCCGGAGCGCTGATCTGCGCAGCTTCGGCCTTGAGCTTCTTGCACTCCTCATTAGCAACTCTAAGGGCTTCACAGCGAGCTTCGTCCTTGCGCTGCTTCTTGATCTGAAGCATCCCCATTTCATGGATGTATGGTGCGGTATTTGTAACCCACTAACTTATCGGCAAGTGCACCGGGTCGTACCAAGTAAAACCTTACGTGAGTAAGGGTCGATCCAATGAGGATTGATGGATTAAGCAACAATAGTATTTGATAGGCTTAGTTAGACAAATAGAAAGTAATGTTTGGGAGTTTAAAAGACATTAAACAATATAAAGAATATTGAAGAAAGGCAAGTAAAAATGTTGGGAATAAAATATTGAGAAAGCAGTTAAGGCTTCAGAGTTATCTATTTTTCCAGATTTACTTTTCTTACTAACTATTTTAATCGTGCAAGATTTAATTCATGGCAAACTATTTGTGACTATACTCTAATTCCTTAGACCTTCCTAGTCTCCTCTAAAATTCATCAACTGCCAATTCTTTGGTCAACTAATTCCAATTAGAGGGTGATAATCAAATTCTAGTTTATATGCCACAAGAATCCTAATTATCCAAAAATAAAGGGATTATATGTCACGTATCCCGTTAAATACAAACAATTAGAAATTCAGGATAATATGTTTTCAAGCTATTGTTCAAGTAAAGAGCTTTTCCAAGTTATACAAGAACTCAATTAGAACATGGGTCATACTTCCGTTCCATCCAAATTCATAGAATAAAGAACGAAAATAATTATTGAAATATAAATCAAAACATGAATTAAAATAGAAAAATAATAATATCAATCCATACAATAGACAGATCTCCTAACCTTAACAATAAAGGATTAGTTGCTCATAGTTCAGAGTAGAAAATAAGGATTGTAAATTGGAATGGAATAATGTTGTGGTCTGGATGGAATAATGTTGAGGTGGTATCTCCCTATTTATATCTAATCCTAATTAATTTAGATTCTATCTTTAAAACTAAAATAATATCTTTTCCTATTTTTAAAATTTGAATTTAAATTAGAATTAATTATAGCAATCAGCAACTCTTCAATTGATGGATGGGGACCACTTGACTTCACTAGGATTCACGCCTAACTTGGGTTTGGCAGCATGAATTGGAGTTTAGTTGAGTGAAGATGCACCTAACTTGGGCTTTAGTGCACCTAACTTGAAGTGGGCAGGACCAATCTCGCGTATTGTTGTTGTGTCTTGCGCCTAACTTGAGAAATCCCAATTTAGGCGCAGCCTTGGCAGCGAGTTCGGAGAAGAAGTATGGACTATTATATATTGTTGGAAAGCTCTGGAAGTTAGCTTTCCAACGCCATTAAAATCATGTCCATTGGACCTCTGTAACTCGAGTTATTCAGGTTTGAGTGCAGAGAGGTCAGGGTTGACAGCATCATTCGCCTTTGATGAGCGGATAATTTATACGCTTTTTGCCACCGTTTTTAGTATGTTTTTAGTAGAATCTAGTTACTTTTAGGAATGTTTTCATTAGTTTTTATGTTAAATTCACATTTCTGGATTTTACTATGAGTTTGTGTGTTTTTCTGTGATTTCAGGTATTTTCTGGCTGAAATTGAGGGACTTGAACAAAAATCAGATTCAGAGGTTGAAGAAGGACTGCTGATGCTGTTGGATTCTGACCTCCCTGCACTCAAAGTGGATTTTCTGGAGCTACAGAACTCAAAATGGCGCTCTTCTAATTGCGTTGGAAAGTAGACATCCAGGGCTTTCCAGCAATATATAATAGTCCATACTTTGGCCGAGTTTAGATGACGTAAAAGGGCGTTGAACGCAAGTTCTACGCTGCTGTCTGGAGTTAAACGCCAGAAACACGTCACAAGCCAGAGTTGAACGCCAGAAATATGTTACAAACTGGCGTTCAACTCCAAGATTGACCTCTACACGTGTAACATTCAAGCTCAGCCCAAGCACACACCAAGTGGGCCCCGGAAGTGGATTTATGCATCAATTACTTACTTCTGTAAACCCTAATAACTAGTTTAGTATAAATAGGACTTGTTAGTATTGTATTAAACATCTTTGATCAGTTTTATGCTATCTTAGACTTTCATGGGGGCTGGCCATTCGGCCATGCCTGAACCATTATCCCTTATGTATTTTCATACGGTAGAGTTTCTGCACTCCATAGATTAAGGTGTGGAGCTCTGCTGTTCCTCAAAGATTAATGCAAAGTACTACTGTTTTTCTATTCAATTCAACTTATTCCGCTTCTAAGATATTCATTCGCACTTCAACCTAAATGTGATGAACATGACAATCATCATCATTCACCCACGAACGCGTGCCTGACAACCACTTCCGTTCCACCTTAGATTGAATGAGTATCTCTTGGATCTCTTAATCAGAATCTTCGTGGTATAAGCTAGATTGATGGCGGCATTCATGAGAGTCCGGAAAGTCTAAACCTTGTCTGTGGTATTCCGAGTAGGACTCTGGGATTGAATGATTGTGACGAACTTCAAACTCGCGAGTGCTGGGCGTAGTGACAGACGCAAAAGGAGGGTGAATCCTATTCCAGTATGATTGAGAACCTCAGATGATTAGCCATGCTATGACAGAGCATTTGGACCATTTTCACAAGAGGATGGGATGCAGCCATTGACAAGGGTGATGCCTCCAGACGATTAGCCATGCAGTGACAGCGCATCGGACTATTTTCCAGAGAGGATAAAAAGTAGCCATTGACAACGGTGATGTCCTTACATAAAGCCAGCCATGGAAAGGAGTAAGACTGATTGGATGAAGACAGCAGAAAAGCAGAGATTCAGAGGAACGAAAGCATCTCTATACACTTATCTGAAATTCTCACCAATGATATACATAAGTGTTTCTATCCTTATTTTCTATCTATTTATTATTTATGTTTGAAAACTCCATAACTATTTTATATCCGCCTGACTGAGATTTACAAGGTGACCATAGCTTGCTTCATACCAACAATCTCCGTGGGATCGACCCTTACTCACGTAAGGTTTATTACTTGGACGACCCAGTGCACTTGCTGGTTAGTTGTATCGAAGTTGTGAATGAAAAACGATTTATTAAGACGTGCGTACAGAGTTTCTGGCGTCGTTGCCTGAGATCACAATTTCGTGCACCAAGTTTTTGGCACCGTTGCCGGGGATTGTTCGAGTTTGAACAACTGATGGTTCATCTTGTTGCTCAGATTAGGTAATTTTCTTTTTGCTTTATTTTCAAAAATTTTTCAAAAACCTTTCAAAAATTTCTCATCTGTTTTCGAAAAAAAAATAAATCTTTTCAAAAATATATTTTTCTTCAGAATTTTTAAGAATGAATTCTAGAGTTTCATGAAGCATGTTGAAGCCTGGCTGGCTATAAAGCCATGTCTAATTCTTTTGGATAGGGGCTTCCAACCATTAGCATAGAGGCAAGTTAATTTGAATGTCAGCCGTGGCATGTCTGAGTTACATACTAAAGCTTGGCTGGCTATTAGGCCATGCCTAACCCTCGAATTGGAGCTTTAGACTAAGAATACAAGATTCCTGGAATTCATATTAAAAAATTTTGAAATCCTTATTTTATTTTTCCTATATGATTTTTCGAAAAAAAAATATACAAAAATCCAAAAAAAATAAAAAAATCATAAAAATAAAAAATATTTCATGTTTCTTGTTTGAGTCTTGAGTCAAGTTGAAAGTTTGGTGTCAATTGCATATTCATCTTGCATTTTTCAAAAAATTCATGCATTCATAGTGTTCTTCATGATCTTCAAGTTGTTCTTGGTAAGTCTTCTTGTTTGATCTTGATGTTTTCATGTTTTGTGTCTTTTCTTGTTTTTCATATGCATTCTTGCATTCATATTGTCTATACATGAAAAATTTTTAAGTTTGGTGTCTTGCATGTTTTCTTTGCATTAAAAATTTTTCAAAAATAAGTTCTTGATGTTCATCTTGACATTCAAAGTGTTCTTGGTGTTCATCTTGACATTCATAGCATTCTTGCATGCATTCATTGTTTTGATCCAAAATTTTCATGCATTGAGTCTTTTTCATGTTTTTCCCTCTCATCATTAAAAAATTCAAAAATAAAAAAAATATCTTTCCCTTTTTCACTCATAAATTTCGAAAATTTGAGTTGACTTTTTCAAAACTTTTTAAAATCTAGTTGTTTTTATGAGTCAAATCAAATTTTCAATTTAAAAATCTTATCTTTTTCAAAATCTTTTTCAAAAATCAAATCTTTTTCATTTTTCTTATATATTTTTGAAAATTTTAAAAATATTTTTCAAAAATCTTTTTCTTATCTTTATCTCCTAATTTTCGAAAATAACATCATCAATTAATGTTTTGATTCAAAAATTTCAAGTTTGTTACTTGCTTGTTAAGAAAGATTCAAACTTTGAGTTCTAGAATCATATCTTGTGATTTCTTGTGAATCAAGTCATTAATTGTGATTTTAAAAATCAAATCTTTTTCAAAACTAATTTCAATCATATCTTTTCAAAAATATCTCTTTATCTTATCTTTTTCAAAATTTAATTTTAAAATATCCTTTCTAACTTCTTATCTTCTTATCTTTTCGAAATTGATTTTCAAATTTGTTTCAACTAACTAACTAACTTTTTGTTTGTTTCTTATCTTTTTCAAAACTACCTAACTAACTCTCTCTCTCTCTCTCTCTCTAATTTTCGAAAATATCCTCCCTCTTTTTCAAAATTTCTTTTTAATTAACTAATTATTTTAATTTTTGATTTTAATTTTCGAAAATTACTAACCTTTTTCAAAAACTATTTTCGAAAATCACTAACTCTTTTTCAAAAATTATTTTTGAAAATCCTCTTTCTCTCTCATCTCCTTCTATTTATTTATTCATCTACTAACACTTCATCTCACCAAAAATCTGAACCCTCTCTCTCTGAGTTCAGATTTCCTATTCTTTTTTTTTCTACTCACACAGGGACCTCTATACTATGGTAAAAAAGATCCCTATTATTATTGTTTTTCTGTCCCTCTTTTTCATATGAGCAGGAGCAAGGACAAGAATATTCTTGTTGAAGCAGATCCAGAACCTGAAAGGACTCTGAAGAGGAAACTAAGAGAAGCTAAATTACAACAATCCAGTAAGCACCTTTCAGAAATTTTCGAACAGGAAGAGGAGATGGCAGCCGAAAATAATAATAATGCAAGGAGGATGCTTGGTGACTTTACTGCACCTAATTCTAATTTACATGAAAGAAGCATCTCCATCCCTACCATTGGAGCAAACAATTTTGAGCTGAAACCTCAATTAGTTTCTCTGATGCAGCAAAACTGCAAGTTTCATGGACTTCCATCTGAAGATCCTTTTCAGTTCTTAACTGAATTCTTGCAGATCTGTGATACTGTTAAGACTACTGGAATAGATTCTGAAGTCTACAGGCTCATGCTTTTCCCTTTTGCTGTAAGAGACAGAGCCAGAGTGTGGTTGGACTCTCAACCCAAAGATAGCCTGAACTCTTGGGATAAGCTGGTCACGGCTTTCTTAGCCAAGTTCTTTCCTCCTCAAAAGCTTAGTAAGCTTAGAGTGGATGTTCAAACCTTCAGACAGAAAGAAGGTGAATCCCTCTATGAAGCTTGGGAGAAATACAAGCAACTGACCAAAAAGTGTCCTTCTGGCATGCTTTCAGAATGGACCATCCTGGATATATTCTATGATGGTTTATCTGAGCTATCAAAGATGTCATTGGATACTTCTGCAGGTGGATCCATTCACCTAAAGAAAATGCCTGCAGAAGCTCAAGAACTCATTGCCATGGTTGCTAATAACCAGTTCATGTACACTTCTGAGAGGAATCCTGTGAGTAATGGGACGCCTCAGAAGAAGGGAGTTCTTAAAATTGATACTCTGAATGCTATATTGGCTCAAAACAAAATATTGACTCAGCAAGTCAATATGATTTCTCAGAGTCTGAATGGAATGCAAGCTACATCCAACAGTACTCAAGAAGCATCTTCTGAAGAAGAGGCCTATGATCCTGAGAACCCTGCAATAGCAGAGGTAAATTACTTAGGTGAACCTTATGGAAACACCTATAACTCATCATGGAGAAATCATCCAAATTTCTCATGGAAGGATCAACAAAAGCCTCAACAAGGCTTTAATAATGGTGGAAGAAACAGGTTTAGCAATAGCAAGCCTTTTCCATCATCCACTCAGCAACAGACAGAGAACTCTGAACAAAATACCTCTAATTTAGCAAACTTAGTCTCTGATCTATCTAAGGCCACTGTGAATTTTATGAATGAAACAAGATCCTCCATTAGAAATTTGGAAGCACAAGTGGGCCAGCTGAGTAAAAGAGTCACTGAAATCCCTCCTAGTACTCTCCCAAGTAATACAGAAGAAAATCCAAAAGGAGAGTGCAAGGCCATTGATATAACCATCATGGCCGAATCCAAAGAGGAAGGGGAGGACGTGAATCCCAGTGAGGAAGACCTCCTGGGACGTCCAGTGATCAATAAGGAGTTTCCCTTTGAGGAACCAAAGGAATCTGAGGCTCATCTAGAGACCATAGAGATTCCATTAAACCTCCTTATGCCATTCATGAGCTCTGATGAGTATTCCTCTTCTGAAGAGAATCAGGATGTTACTAATGAGCAAGTTACCAAGTACCTTGGTGCAATCATGAAGCTGAATGCCAAATTATTTGGTATTGAGACTTGGGAAGATGAACCTCCCTTGTTCACCAATGAACTAAGTGATCTGGATCAACTGAGATTGCCTCAGAAGAAACAGGATCTTGGAAAGTTCCTAATACCCTGTACCATAGGCACCATGACCTTTGAGAAGGCTCTATGTGACCTTGGGTCAGGAATAAACCTCATGCCACTTTCTGTAATGGAGAAACTGGGAATCTTTGAGGTACAAGCTGCTAAAATCTCATTAGAGATGGCAGACAATTCTAGAAAACAGGCTTATGGACAAGTAGAGGACATGTTAGTAAAGGTTGAAGGCCTTTACATCCCTGCTGATTTCATAATCCTAGATACTGGGAAGGATGAGGATGAATCCATCATCCTTGGAAGACCTTTCCTAGCCACAGCAAGAGCTGTGATTGATGTTGACAGAGGTGAATTAGTCCTTCAATTGAATGAGGACTCCCTTGTGTTTAAAACTCGAGGTCATCCTTCTGTAAACATGGAGAGGAAGCATAAAAAGCTTCTCTCAAAACAGAGTCAACCAGAGCCCCCACAGTCAAACTCTAAGTTTGGTGTTGGGAGGCCACAACCAAACTCTAAGTTTGGTGTTGAACTCCCATATCCAAACTCTAAGTTTGGTGTTGGGAAGTCTCAACAATGCTCTGAACATCTGTGAGGATCCATGAGAGTCCACTGTCAAGCTATTGATATTAAAGAAGCGCTTATTGGGAGGCAACCCAATTTTTATTTATCTAATTTTATTATTCTTTCATGTTTTATTAGGTTCATGATCATGTGGAGTCACAAAATAAATATAAAAATTGAAAACGGAATCAAAAATAGCAGAAGAAAAATCACACCCTGGAGGAGGATCTCACTGGCGTTTAAACGCCAGTAAGAAGCATCTGGCTGGCGTTCAACGCCAGAACAGAGCATGGTTCTGGCGCTGAACGCCCAAAATGGGCAGCATCTGGGCGTTTGAACGCCAGAATTGCACCCTGGAGAAGAGCTGGCGCTGAACGCCCAGAACAAGCATGGTTCTGGCGTTCAACGCCAGAAATGGGCAACAATTGGGCGTTCAACGCCCAGAACAAGCACCAATCTGGCGCTGAACGCCCAGATTTGTGTGCAAGGGCATTTTGCATGCCCAATTTGGTGCAAGGTTGTAAATCCTTGAACACCTCAGGATCTGTGGACCCCACAGAATCACCTCAGGATCTGTGGACCCCACAAGATCCCCACCTACCTCCACTCACTTCTTCTCACCCCTCTTTCACACAATCCCATAAACACTCTTCTCCAAAACTCTTCACCAATCACCTCAATCTTTCCTCCCTATCACCACTTCACCACTCACATCCATCCACTCTTCCCCATAAACCTACCTCATAAACTCCACCTACCTTCAAAATTCAAAATCAATTTCCCACCCAAACCCACCCTATATGGCCGAACCTTACCCCCCCTCCCTTCCCTATATATAGCCCTCCATTCTTTCTCATTTTCACACAACACAACCCTCTCTTCCCCTCCTTGGCCGAAACACATCTCTCTCTCCCTCTTCTCTATTTTCTTCTTCTTCTTCATCTATTCTTTCTTCTCTTGCTCGAGGGCGAGAAAAATTCTAAGTTTGGTGTGGTAAAAGCATAAGCTTTTTGTTTTTCCATTACCATTGATGGCACCCAAGACCGGAGAATCCTCTAGAAAAGGGAAAGGGAAGACAAAAGCTTCCACCTCCGAGTCATGGGAGATGGAAAGATTCATCTCCAAAGCTCATCAAGACCATTTCTATGATGTTGTGGTCAAGAAGAAGGTGATCCCCGAGGTCCCTTTCAAGCTCAAGAAGAATGAGTATCCGGAGATCCGACATGAAATCCAAAGAAGAGGTTGGGAAGTTCTAACAAACCCCATCCAACAAGTTGGTATCCTAATGGTTCAAGAGTTCTATGCCAACGCATGGATCACTAGGAACCATGATCAAAGTAAGAACCCAAACCCAAAGAATTATATTACAATGGTTCGGGGGAAATACTTAGATTTTAGTCCGGAAAATGTGAGGTTGGCGTTTAACTTGCCTATGATGCAAGGAGATGCACGCCCCTACACTAGAAGGGTCAACTTTAATCAAAGGTTGGACCAAGTCCTCATGGACATATGTGTGGAAGGAGCTCAATGGAAGATTGACTCCAAAGGCAAGCCGGTTCAATTAAGAAGACTGGACTTCAAGCCTGTGGCTAGAGGATGGTTGGAGTTCATCCAACGCTCCATCATCCCCACTAGCAACTGATCTGAACTTACTGTGGATCGGGCCATCATGATCCATAGCATCATGATTGGAGAAGAAGTAGAAGTTCATGAAGTCATCTCCCTTGAACTCTACAAAATAGCCAAAAAGCCCTCTCCTGGGGCAAGGCTAGCTTTTCCTCATCTTATTTGCCATCTATGTTACTCAGCTAGAGCTTTCATAGAAGGAGACATTCCCATTGAGGAAGAGAAGCCCATCACTAAGAAAAGGATGGAGCAAGCAAGAGAGCCCATTCATGGATCTCAAGAGACGCATGAAGCTCATCACCATGAGATCTCGGAGATGCCTCAAATGCATTTTCCTCCACAAAACTATTGGGAGTAAATCAACACCTCCCTAGGAGAATTAAGTTCCAACATGGGACAATTAAGGGTGGAACATCAAGAGCACTCCATCATCCTTCATGAAATAAGAGAAGATCAAAAAGCAATGAGGGAGGAGCAACAAAGACAAGGAAGAGACATAGAAGAGCTCAAGGACATCATTGGTTCCTCAAGAAGGAAACGCCACCATCACTAAGGTGGACTCATTCCTTGTTCTTACATTCTCTATTTTTCGTTTTCTCTATGTTAAGTGCTTATCCATGTTTGTGTCTTCATTACATGATCATTAGTAGTTAGTAACTATGTCTTAAAGTTATGAATGTCCTATGAACCCATCACCTCTCTTAAATGAAAACTGTTTTAATTCAAAAGAACAAGAAGTACATGAGTTTTGAATTTATCCTTGAACTTAGTTTAATTATATTGATGTGGTGACAATGCTTCTTGTTTTCTGAATGAATACTTGAACAGTGCATATGTCTTTTGAAGTTGTTGTTTAAGAATGTTAAATATGTTGGCTCTTGAAAGAATGATGATAGGGGGACATGTTATTTGATAATCTAAAAAATCATAAAAATGACTCTTGAAACAAGAAAAAATAGCAAAGAACAAAGCTTGCAGAAAAAAATAAAAATAAAAAGAAGAAGCAAGCAGAAAAAAGCTAAAAGCTCTTAAAACCAAGAGGCAAGAGCAAAAAGCCAATAACCCTTAAAACCAAAAGGCAAGGGTAAATAAAAAGGATCCCAAGGCTTTGAGCATCAGTGGATAGGAGGGCCTAAAGGAATAAAATCCTGGCCTAAGCGGCTAAACCAAGCTGTCCCTAACCATGTGCTTGTGGCGTGAAGGTGTCAAGTGAAAACTTGAGACTGAGCGGTTAAAGTCAAGGTCCAAAGCAAAAATAGAGTGTGCTTAAGAACCCTGGACACCTCTAATTGGGGACTTTAGCAAAGCTGAGTCACAATCTGAAAAGGTTCACCCAATTATGTGTCTGTGGCATTTATGTATCCGGTGGTAATACTGGAAAACAAAGTGCTTAGAGCCACGGCCAAGACTCATAAAATAGCTGTGTTCAAGAATCATCATACTGAACTAGGAGAATCAATAACACTATCTGAACTCTGAGTTCCTATAGATGCCAATCATTCTGAACTTCAATGGATAAAGTGAGATGCCAAAACTATTCAAGAGGCAAAAAGCTACAAGTCCCGCTCATTTAATTGGAGCTATGTTTCATTGATAGCTTAGAATTTATAGTATATTCTCTTCTTTTTATCCTATTTGATTTTCAGTTGCTTGGGGACAAGCAACAATTTAAGTTTGGTGTTGTGATGAGCGGATAATTTATATGCTTTTTGGCACTGTTTTTAGTATCTTTTTAGTAGAATCTAGTTACTTTTAGGGATGTTTTCATTAGTTTTTATGTTAAATTCACATTTCTGGACTTTACTCAAAATGGCGCGCTTCCAATTGCGTTAGAAAGTAGACATCCAGGGCTTTCCCGCAATATATAATAGTCTATACTTTGGCCGAGTTTAGACGACGTAAAAGGGTGTTGAACGCCAGTTCTACGCTGCTGTCTAGAGTTAAACGCCAGAAACACATCACAAGCCAGAGTTGAACGCCAGAAATACGTTACAAACTGGCGTTCAACTCTAAGATTTACCTCTACACGTGTAACATTCAAGCTCAGCCCAAGCACACACCAAGTGGGCTCCGGAAGTGGATTTATGCATCAATTACTTACTTCTGTAAACCCTATTAACTAGTTTAGTATAAATAGGACTTTTTACTATTGTATTAGACATCTTTGATCAGTTTTATGATATCTTAGACTTTCATGGGGGCTGGCCATTCGGCCATGCCTGAACCATTATCCCTTATGTATTTTCATACGGTAGAGTTTCTGCACTCTATAGATTAAGGTGTGGAGCTCTGCTGTTCCTCAAAGATTAATGTAAAGTACTACTGTTTTTCTATTCAATTCAACTTATTCCGCTTCTAAGATATTCATTCGCACTTCAACCTGAATGTGATGAACGTGACAATCATCATCATTCCCCCACGAATGCATGCCTGACAACCACTTCCGTTCCACCTTAGATTGAATGAGTATCTCTTGGATCTCTTAATCAGAATCTTCGTGGTATAAGCTAGATTGATGGCGGCATTCATGAGAGTCCGGAAAGTCTAAACCTTGTCTGTGGTATTCCGAGTAGGACTCTGGGATTGAATGACTGTGACGAACTTCAAACTCGCGAGTGCTGGGCGTAGTGACAGACGCAAAAGGAGGGTGAATCCTATTCCAGTATGATCGAGAACCTCAGATGATTAGCCGTGCTGTGACAGAGCATTTGGACCATTTTCACAAGAGGATGGGATGCAGCCATTGACAAGGGTGATGCCTCCAGACGATTAGCCATGCAGGGACAGCGCATCGGACCATTTTCCAGAGAGGATAAAAAGTAGTCATTGACAACGGTGATGTCCTTACATAAAGCCAGCCATGGAAAGGAGTAAGACTGATTGGATGAAGACAGCAGAAAAGCAGAGATTCAGAGGAACGAAAGCATCTCTATACACTTATCTGAAATTCTCACCAATGATATACATAAGTGTTTCTATCCTTATTTTCTATCTATTTATTATTTATGTTCGAAAACTCCATAACTATTTTATATCCGCCTGACTGAGATTTACAAGGTGACCATAGCTTGCTTCATACCAACAATCTCCGTGGGATCGACCCTTACTCACGTAAGGTTTATTACTTGGACGACCCAGTGCACTTGCTGGTTAGTTGTATCGAAGTTGTGAATGAAAAACGATTTATTAAGACGTGCGTACAGAGTTTCTGGCGCCGTTGCCTGAGATCACAATTTCGTGCACCAGCCTTCATCTCTTCTTCTGCAGAAACTCCATCAAATCTAGCTGAATGCTACCTAAAATAAACATAATTGCACAAGATTCAAAGTAGAATCCATAATGGCTAAAAGATAATTAATTCTTTATTAAACTCACGCATCACAATACCAAACTTGAACTGTTGCTTGTCCTCAAGCAACCAGAACTAATATAAGCTTAGGATGTGAATTTGCATGAGAATGAGAGTTCGATTAAGCTCATGTCTCTTCTTATAGTGGGGTTTACAACTACTTTCCTGAATAGTTTTGGCATCTCACTTTATCATTTGAAGTTCAGAATGATTGGCATCCATAGGAACTCAGAATTCAGATAGTGTTATTGATTCTCCTAGTTCAGTATGTTGATTCTTGAACACAGCTACTTTATGAGTCTTGGCCGTGACCCTAAGCATTTTATTTTCCAGTATTACCACCAGATACATAAATGCTACAGACACATAACTGGGTGAACCTTTTCAGATTGTGACTCAGCTTTGCTAGAGTCCCCAGTTAGAGGTGCCCAGAGTTCTTAAGCACATGGTTAAGGACAGCTTGATTTAGCCGCTTAGGCCAGAATTTTATTCCTTTGGGCCCTCTTATCCATTAATGCTCAAAGTCTTGGATCCTTTTTACCCTTTGCCTTTTAGTTTAAAGGGTTATTGACTTTTTCTGCTTGCTTTTTTTTTCTTTTTTATTTCTTTTTCTTTATTTTATATATATATTGTTTTCGCAAGCTTCGTGTTTTTCACTGCTTTTTCTTGCTTCAAGAATCAATTTTATGATTTTTCAGATTATCAATAACATTTTTCTTTTTTCATCATTCTTTCAAGAGCTAACAATTTTAACATTCATAAACTTCACTATAAAAAATATGCACTATTCAAGCATTCATTCAGAAAATAAAAAGTATTGCCACAACATCTAAGTAAATAAGACTACTCTTAAAATTAACTCAATTTCTCATACAATACATCACTTCTGTATTTTTTTATTTGAATTCAAGCTCAGTGAGTAATACGTGAGACATCTTTTAAAGAAATTAAGAGAAAACTAAACTAGACCTAGGATTCTAACTAATAAAGGATCATGCAGCAAACAAAGCAAAAATAGCAGAAAACCGAAACATAATATAGAAAAAGAGGGGAGGAAAAAATGAAAAGAACTCAACCACCTTAGTTATCCTAGCGGTTGTTTTATTCTTCAGGTTGTGTTCCTCCGTGAAGATGATTCGCCTCCCTTTGGTGCCATTAAAAATAAACAGAAAACTCATAAGCAAAGCGTCAACACCAAACTTAATGGTTTGCTTGTCCTCAAGTAAAGAAAATCTGAAAATAGGGAGGGACATAAAAATTGCACGGAGGAAAAACAAAATTTAATATAAAAAAGAAAAATGATAAAAGAAAAAAATTTAAAATAAAGAGAATATATATTTTTTTGTATTTTTTTTTTGAATTTTTATATTGTATTTTTTTTTATTTTTTTTCTATATATATATTAATTATCCGGTTCCTGTTCTAAAATAGCTGCATGATCAAAAAATTAGTAAGAACTCAATCAAAATCAAATAAGGAAGAAAACTACTACTACGAAAAAAAAATAGCTAAGGATACGAAATTATCGGGTTGCCTCCCGACAAGCGCTTCTTTAACATCACTAGCTTGACGGTCAGCTCCTCTAAGGAGGAGGATCATAGGGGCTCAACTGTTCACCCCTTACTTTGAACTTCTTTTCTGTGTCTCCATAAATTAGCTCAATATGCTCCAGAGAGAGGATTCTGTTTACTGTATAGATCCACACTGGATTCTTAGTCAACACCACCTTCATTCCTGGGGAGAAACCTTCAGTGGGGATCTTCTTGTTTCTCCATTCCTTGGGTACTTTCTTCTTTTTAGGAACCTCCTCCTTGGTGGATGATGCATTCCCAACACCAAACTTAGGTTTGATGTCAGGAGGAATTTTATTGATTGTCACCAAAGGAGGTTTGAGCTGCAATTTCTACTGTGCATCATCAGGGAGTTCTTGAAGGTTTGGATCAATAAGCTCAGTCTGCATGCACCTCTCTTCTTCACCTGTTGAATGTACATTTTTGAAGACATGAAAGACTAGTTGCTCATCATGCACTCTAAGCACTAATTCACCCACTTCTACATCAATCAGAGCTCTTCCAGTGGCTAGGAATGGTCTTCCTAGAATTATAGAGGCATTCTCATCCTTCTCTGTGTTAAGAATCACAAAATCTGCTGGGAGGAAGGACTTACCCACTTTGACCAAAATATTCTCCACCAATCCGTATGCAGGCTTCATGGATTTGTCTACCATCTGTAATGCTATCTTTGTGGGTTGTGCCTCTTGGATTTGCAGCTTCTTCATCACAGATAAGGGCATTAGATTTATGCTTGCCCCCAGATCACATAAGGCTTTCTCAAAGGTTGTGCTCCCAATGGTGCATGGAATTTGAAAGCTCCCTGGATCTGGCATCTTCCTTGTCAAGTTATTCTGAATGATGGCACTACATTCTTTAGTCAGGACCACTGTCTCATCTCCCTTTAAAGGCTTCTTCTTTGACAACAGCTCCTTCATGAACTTGACATAGAGAGGCATTTACTCCAAAACCTCAGCAAAAGGAATATTGATTTGCAACTTTCTGAAGACTTCCAAGAACTTTAAAAACTGCTTGTCCTTGATCTCCTTTTGAAGTCTCTGAGGATATGGCATTTTAGTCTTGTACTCAAGAGCCTTTGGCAATGTAGGATAAGTGTCAAGAGAGTCTGGGAATGGGTTGTCTGCACGCTTTGGAGGGACATGCTCTACTTATTCCTTTTTCTTCTCTGGAGCTTCTTTTTCGGGCTCCTCACTAACTTGTGCTTCCATACTTGCCACTTGTCCATTTATCAAGGTGATAGCCTTGCATTCCTCTCTTGGATTTGGAATTGTGTTACTAGGAAGGCTATTAGTGGTCCTCTGATCAATTTCATTAACTCTTATGGCTATTTGACCCATCTGAATCTCCAAATTCTTGATTGATGCTCTGGTTTCCTGCACAAAACTCTTCATCATCTCCCAATTAGCATCTTCTTGGGATTTAGAGTTTGCCTGCTGAGACTGAAATTGGCAGTTATTGTAATTATTCTGTTGGAAGCCATCTTGAGAATTATTGTTGAAGTTCTGAGGTCTCTGAGGTTGGTCTCTCCACCCAAAATTTGGGTGATTTCTCCACCTTTGATTGTAGGTTTGAGAATAGGGATCATTATTGGGATTTCTAGGAGCACTCCCCATGTAATTGACCTGTTCAGAAGGGGATTGAGTATAATCATAATTATTATTTTGCACAAAATTACCTGCCACGTCATAGGAGGCCTCTTGAGGTGGATTTTGGGTGTTGATAGCTGAGACTTGCATGCCACCCATCTGTTGAGTAAGTAGATTTATTTGCTGAGACATAAGCTTGTTCTGAGAAAGAAGAGCATTAACAGCTTCCACTTCCAACACGCCTCTCTTCTGAGAGGTCTCAGAGTTCACAGGATTCCTGTTAGATAAGTATAAATATTGGTTGCTAGCAACCAATTCAATAAGCTCAATAGTCTTCTCTGGTGTCTTCTTCTTGTGCAATGAACTGCCTGCAGAAGTATCTAAGCTCATCTTTGACATCTCACCCAAGCCTTCATAAAAGATATCTAGTTGAGTCCATTTGGAGAACATGTCCGGAGGACATTGCCTAGTCAGTAGCTTGTATCTCTCCCAAGCTTCATAAAGAGTTTCACCCTCCTTCTTCCTGAAGGTATGAACCTCCAACCTAAGCTTAGTCAGCTTCTTTGGTGGGAAAAATTTTGTCAAAAACTCAGTAATAACCTTTTCCCAAGTATTCAGACTCTCCTTTGGTTGGGAATCTAGCCATAGCTTTGCTTTATCCCTCAGAGCAAACGGGAAAAGCATGAGTCTGTACACCTCTGGGTTCACTCTATTTGTCTTCACAGTATCACATATCTGAAGCAAATCAGAAATAAAATGATTTGGATCTTCATGAGGAAGTCCATGATACTGGCAGTTTTGTTGCACCAGGGTGACCAATTGTGGCTTCAACTCAAAGTTGTTCGCAGCTATAGGAGGCACGACAATGCTTTTTCCATAAAGATCCGTAGTAGGGGCAGAATAAGAGCCAAGCACTCTCCTTTGTTGATCATCCCCATTCGGATTTGCCATATTGGCATTAATAGCATTATTATTATCCATAGTGGACTCTACAGCCTTGTAAAGTCTTACTTGTTGTAAACGCCGCCTGAAAGTTCTTTCAGGTTCAGGATCAAAGTCTAAGAGATGTTCTTTGTCTCTGTTCCTGCGCATACACAAACAAAAGACAAAAAAAGATGGGACTCTCTACGTCAGAGTGCAGAGAAGTCCCGATGAGGTAACCTGTGTAAAATAATAAAATAAAAATACCTATTTGTGACTAGACCCTAATTCCTTAGACCTTCCTAGTCTCCTCTAAAATTCATCAACTGCCAATTCCTTGGTCAACTAATTCCAATTAGAGGGTGATAATCAAATTCTAGTTTATATGCCACAAGAATCCTAATTATCCAAAAATAAAGGGATTATATGTCACGTATCCTGTTAAATACAAACAATTAGAAATTCAGGATAATATGTTTTCAAGCTATTGTTCAAGTAAAGAGCTTTTCCAAGTTATACAAGAAATCAATTAGAACATGGGTCATACTTCCGTTCCACCCAAATTCATAGAATAAAGAACGAAAATAATTATTGAAATATAAAGCAAAACATGAATTAAAATAGAAAAATAATAATATCAATCCATACAATAGACAGAGCTCCTAACCTTAACAATGAAGGATTAGTTGCTCATGGTTCAGAGTAGAAAACAAGGATTGTAAATTGGAATGGAATAATATTGTGGTCTGGGATGGAATAATGTTGAGGTGGTATCTCCCTATTTATATCTAATCCTAATTAATTTAAAATCTATCTTTAAAACTAAAATAATATCTTTTTCGATTTTTAAAATTTTAATTTAAATTAGAATTAATTATAGCAATCAGCAACTCTTCAATTGATGGATGGGGACCACTTGGCTTTACTAGGATCCACACCTAACTTGGGCTTGGCAGCATGAATTGGAGTTTAGTTGAGTGAAGCTGCACCTAACTTGGGCTTTAGTGCGTCTAACTTGAAGTGGGTAGGACCAATCTCGCGTATTGTTGTTGTGTCTTGCGCCTAACTTGAGAAATCACAATTTAGGTGCAGCCTTGGCAGCGAGTTCGGAGAAGAAGTATAGACTATTATATATTGTTGGAAAGCTCTGGAAGTTAGCTTTCCAACTCCATTGGAATCACATCCATTGGACCTCTGTAACTCGAGTTATTCAGGTTTGAGTGCAGAGAGGTCAGGGTTGACAGTATCATTCGCCTTCATCTCTTCTTCTGTAGAAACTCCATCAAATCTAGCTGAATGCTACCTAAAATAAATAGAATTGCACAAGATTCAAAGTAGAATCCATATTGGCTAAAAGATAATTAATTCTTTATTAAACTCAACAATTTATATGCAAATTCACTAGGAAAAGATAAGAAAGATTCTCACGCATCAATGTACAGATTGCAAACCTCCTTCACCTGCTTCGTGTAGCCCCTTCGGAGCATCGCCAGCTTCGCCTCAGCCTCCTTCGGGTCCTACGGAGGTTGCCAGCTTTCGAAGAAGGTATTGGAATCCAGAAACTTGTGGTTCTAGCAGTGGTTGTTGTGGTGCGAGGTAGTGGCGAACGACCGAACAATGGCAGCAGAGGCGGCGGCGGAGGAGGAGAAGGAACGAAGAGAGTGTGACGGAGAAGATATATTAGAAAAAGAGGAATTAATTGCATGAAATTGAAAATCTAACCTCCAAACTTTGGCTAAATTAGCGGATTGCAGGTTAGGGTTTGAAAGGAGAGACGCGAGCAACACAGGGAGAAGATCCGGGAAGGGATGTGACAGAGCTTCGGTGCGACAGAAGTTCAGTACAATGGAGGTTCGGTGCGACGCCAGTGCAAGGCTAAGAGGCGCCGCTGACGGAACATTTGAAGGAGATGAGTGTGGAGAAGTAGAAGGATCGTGATCGAATGGAGGAGCTATCGGTGACAACCCTAATTTCAATATATTTTCTGACGAAAAATTTTAAATTACAGACGAATTTTTCGTTTGTAATAATTTAATAAAACGTAATTTTTGTTCATTTAATTACAGACAGATTTTTCGTCTGTAACCATTTCCTATGAAAAAAATTAATTTTTTTGCCAGAATTAACGACGGATTTTCTTTCCCATCTGTAATTTATGCTAATTCATTTTTTTTGTTTTCCGATAAAAAATTCTTCTGAAATTCTGTCTGTATTTCCGTAAGATAAAATCTGTCGAAAATATCCGTCTGTAATTACTAGTTTTCTAGTAGTGACTAATTTGTGAGCAATATTACAGTATAATTTATTATTTTTATCAAAAATTAATTAATAATATTTAAAAATATTAAATACAAATATAATACTAAGCTAATAATATTGGACTACTGACTCAAAGTGTAGGACAATATAAATCAAAGTTGTTGGTGCTTGAAACTTTTTCATGCAAATAAAATTACTTATCTTATGCAATTCAAACAAAAAATAAATCAAAATTAAATTGATTTGAGTTTGATTGGATTCTATATTTAACAAATTGTACGAATTGAATTAGATCAAATTTTAAATTTACTTATCAAAGATGATCTAATACAATTCAAATCGCACAACGTAATATATTATTATTATTATTATTATTATTATTATTATTATTATCAAACTCAAAATTTTACTTATACTATATTTAATTTAACAACTCTACTAGATAACCAACAAGGGATGTAGTCAATTACAGTCAATTAGCAACTTTTTTTTGAATTTTTTTTAGAAAAAATTTGAATTCAAATTATCATGAGAAATATCTCAAACCAAATGAAGAGAAACATTCAAAATCTAAAAAAAAAAAATTTAAAACCAAATGAAAACAAACATTCCAAAATTATTGTAAAAAGAAACATCCAAAACGAAAAGAAAAGAAACATCCAAAACGTAAGAAAAAGAAACATCCAAAACCTAACAAAAAAAGAAATCCAAAATCATTTTAAAAAATAAAAAACCTACGAGAAGAAGAAGATCGTTGTTTTCAAAAGAATATCCAAAACCTAAAAAAAGAATCATTTGGAATATAACAAAAAAATCCAAAACCTAAGAAAAATGAGATATTTAAAAATTATTTTAAAAAATTCAATACCTAATAAAATGAGACATCCAAAATTATTAAAAAAAATCAAATATCAAGAAAAGAAACATCTAAAAAATTATTAAAAAATCATCTAAAAACCAAAAAGAAGAAACATAAAAATCATAAAGAAAAAGAAACATCCGAAATTTAGGAGAATGAAACATCCAAAACTAGTAAAAAGAATCATCAAAAACCAAGAAGAAAAAGAAAAAGAAGAAGAAGAAGATCTTGCACAAGGAGATGAAAGGAGAGGACGCGACTAAAAAATTATTGCAAGGATATGGCGGAGCATGATGTCCTTTTCGTCGTCCACCGGGCAGAGCACGACGTGGTTGGTGGCAGACGAGTGGTATGTCCCATTTGCTGGGTTTATGGTGTGTCGCTGTGATGTAATCCGCTGCCTTCTTCTGTACCCAAATTCGTGTGGCGCTACAACGTTCGCGATGGAAGAGGCTGGGCAACTGGTGGTGAGAGGAGGTTGTGCGACTATAGTATGTGGCAGCAGGTCTCACTCTCTAATTTAATTTGTGGCACGATACGGTGGCGTAATCCGCGACTTTTCTCTGCGTCCAAATGCATGAAGCAGGGACGGATCTACATGATGACTTGTGGGGACAAGTGCCCCATTGAGTTTTATAAGATTCTTAAGTAGTATATAGTATTAAAATTTAGTTGTCCCCATTATATAAATAATTTTGACCCACTCTTTACAATTCAATGTTATTGAAAGATATTTAATTAAATTTAATTTTATAAATATATAAAATTTGATTTTTACTATTTAATAAAAAAGTAATTAAATAAATAATAATAAAAGAATGAAAAGTCAAAATAAATAACTCTAATCTTAATTATTTCCAAAATCAACTTTTTTGGTGCTATCTTTCTTTACTTTCTTTCAATTTTCTTTTTCTATTTTATTTTTTAATTTCTTTTGATTTAATTAAAAGTTTATTTTTATTTTTTTGTAATTTTTCTTTTATTAAATTATATTTCATTTATTTTGTAATTATACTATTATGTAATTTTTTTTTATCAATGGTTATTGTACAATAAAATTTTATTAGTATTTTTTTCTATGATTGGTTTGCTGATTCTTTTATATTCATATTATATTTTTTATTTTTTTGTGAAATTATAAAAATTATGGTAAATTTTTTTGTCCTAATATTTGCGCTTTTTTTTTAAATATTTCTAACGTTTAATTTTATTTAATTTTTTTTCTAACATTTTTCATTTATTCAATTTTGTTCTTAACATTTCCAATTTGTATCAAAACTATCCCTATAAACTTTTGATGGTTTCAGTGGCTAAGAGAAGGGGGGTTGAATCTTAGCCCCCTTTTTGCTTGCTTACACTTGCTGAACTTAGATGAGACTTTTCTGTTTTTATCTCGTCCTAGCCACGAGACTTTTTCGTTTTGTCTCGTCACTTGGCATGAGACATTTTTTATTTTAGCTCCTGTGCAGCAGAAACAGAAATGGAGTAGAGAAGGGAGAAAAATACACCAAGATATATCCTGGTTCAGCTGCTAAGTGCAGTGCAGCCTACATCCAGTCTCCATCACAAATATGGTGGAATTTCACTATAATCTTCCATATTACAAACTGTAAAGTGCTAACCCAACTTACAAGGGGATTCCCACAGAATCATGAAACACAACATAGATGAACAAATGAACTCTAAGACATCTATGGCTTTTTCTTTTAATTTTGCACTCTCTGCCTTTTTCTGCTCTATGGCTTTTTCATACAAACCTCACTGTTTGCCTTTTTCCATGAGACTCAAGACATGACAAAATTAAACAGACAAATACTAAACAGAATACATTGAAGGAGAAAAAAATCTGTAAGCTTAGGTAGCTCTGAGAATCCTGTGCCTTGCACTCTCACTACTTACTTCTAACTCCTTGCTCCAAACAGTGGTTGTTCTCCCTTTTTATAGAAGAGAGAAGCCTCCACACTTTGAAGCCAAAAACCCAAGCCAACTTCTTCTTCCTTCAAGAAACCGGTTCGGCCACACAGAGAGAGAAGAGATAACCATGCAATAACCAACATGCAATTACCTTTAGTCCTTCCTTGGTCATCACTCTTCATCAATCCGAGCTCTCCATCCTTGGCTTGCTCTCCAAGATGGATTTCTGGCCCTTGATGCTTCATGATGATGATGGCTTCATCTGCTCCAATCTCTGCCTCTTCTATCACTTCGCCACTCTAGCTACTTCCTGTGGTGGTTGAGCAGAATCAAAGACAAGCCATGCCTCCAAGAATCTCACCTTGCTGGCCGAGATCTTCTTCTACCTTTTTTAGCATGAAGAGCTCAAGATTACCTCACCAAATCTAACCACATTTGGTGAATATCTTAGCCACAGCATGCTTTTATTTTGATATGTTTTCTTGCCATTATGGTGATGGTCTTTAGGCTTGCTTTCCCTTCCTTTCGGTAGCTCATTTTTGCTTTCATGGCATCTATTGTTTTCTGGTTAAAGACCGAAAGAGAGAAAGAGATGAGAGAGAAGAAACAATCTTGGAAGAAAAGCAATTTAATGAGATAAACAAAATTAATTGAGAAAAATGTTGCTTTTACTTCCCTTTAGGTGGAGTAGCGTGAATCATAATGATTCCCATCAAATCAAAGTCAAGTTCTCTCTCATGTTCCCAATGCTAGTAAATTAAATTTGAAATCCTTCCAAGTAGTGAAATGGAATCCGTTGGAAGCATTGAGGCTTTGTTTTCTTTGCTTCATGGTTTCGGACAAAGCATGAGGAACTCTCATCTCAAGTAAAATTGGGCTTAGTTGTAATAATCATTTAATCTGGCCCAATTAGTAACATTTGCTTTCCTAATGTATATTTTTCGGATCATGCATTGAGCAAATAGGAAAGCATTCATTTGGGCTTGTAGCAATAATAATTCAATCTGGCCCAAGTAACAACACATTGTTTCAGCCACAATAATTCAACATCAAAATTGAAATTTTTATTGGGCATGCACCAGATTTTCATTTTTTTTCGGCCCAGACAGATCCTGCATTGCAAAATTAATTTAATCATTCAATATCCATAATTTTTGCAACTAATTTTATTAATAATGTTTTATCATCACTTTATTAGAAATAGAGTTTTCCAAACTCATCAATCTCCCCCTTGATGACAAACATTATTAAAATTGAAATGGAAAGAAATTTAAAGATTGAGTAAAGAATACTCCCTTTGAATTTGAATTTCTCCCCCTTTCAAATTGTCACATGGCTCCCCCTCAATATATGCCATTTTTATCAAGGGAAGCACTAACCTGTAACAATTTAATCAAGCTTCAAGTAACAATGTTATTCAACATGTTTATTTTAAAATGTTGAATGCTTGATTTATGAGCAGAGTGTGATGATAATCAAAACTCATTTGTTATCATAAATTGATTTTCTGCTCAAACATATCATAATCAATCAAAAGCTGTTTTTTGCATAAAGACTTGCTGTTCAAGAATAATTTTCAATGAATCAGAGCAATCTTGTTGGAAAAAGGTGCTTTAATTTTTCAAAAACATAGCAATTTTCCACATTAAGAACTAAAGGAACTGCCAAAAATAAATTCAACATAAATCAATTTATCAGGGTAAATGTATTATAAGCACAGTAAGCATATTTTACCAAGATAATTTAGAATCTTCAAAAATAAACTGCATATCAACAGCCAAAACATTCATACAATCAAATGCATTGCCAAACATACATCATAACCAAATGTCAAAGACATTTCCAGCAGCAGTAAATTCAGTGAAACAGAAGCAATATTAACATGCATCAACATGCATCTTTTAACAAGGGTGATCATGAATTTTCAACTGAAAATTTCATCCCCTGTTTCAAATCCTCCCCTGTTTCAGTTTCAATTTTTTTTATTCCTCCCCCTTTTGTCATCAAGGGACACCTGCACAAAATATTTTCAACACAACAAAATATCCATAATAAAGTAACAAGAGTGTATCAAAGTATCATAGAGCAGTGAGTATCAAGTCATGCCTCTACAAAAAACAGATTGAGTCTAATGGAGCCAATATCAAATAAAAGTAAAGAAACAGTCATTAATCATCAGAAAGATTAAACTCTGAACCGGAATCATCCTCATTATCCCCTGTCCCCATCTCCTCATCAAAGCTTTTTAATCATGAAGCCAACCCTTTCGTGACATTTCTTCCAAGCCCTTTTCCTGTTCATATTCCAATTTCTGGACAGCCTTGTGAGATTTAAACATCAACTTGGACATGTTGTGAAACTCATTGAGAACCTCCCTGATTGAGGCAATCACATTGGAGGGTTCAGGGCGACTCTCAAGATCGCTGAGTGATGGTTCGGAGGGAATGGAGCGCTTGCCTTTCTTACCCGAAACTCCTCCTCCTTTAATCATTGAAACCTTGTTCTCAACAGATTCGTTAGACAAATCAACCTTAAAATACTCAAAAATACATGTGAGGAACATTCTATAAGGAAGATTAGTCTTTTTTGTGCTTTTAACTGCTTCCCACATATGACGTATCATAATATAAGCAAATGAAATTAGAGAAGAAGTAATAAGAGAAAAGAGAATAATAGAATCAGAAACTGTTACTCTATGGTGAGAACCACTTTGTGGAGTGAGAATGTGAGTGATGATACGGTGCAATAGAAAGTTCTCAGAACCGAGTGCTCGATGAGTTGGGATTAATCCATCTAAACCAGAGAGATTTGCGCAGATGTGTTGCAAGACGGTTTGCTGTGCAACTCCAACTTGATCATCCCACTTATCAATCATGTAAACTTTTGGTCCTTCATCTTCATACCCAAGAGCAGCGCCTATGGTTTGAGGGGTGGGGGTCATGTAAACACGCTTGACGTAAGAGTGGATCGAGCCATCAATCAAACGCATGTTTGCATAGAACTCCCGGACCAGCCTCGGGTAAACAAGTTTCTGAATCTGAACCAATGGGGTCCATTTCAGAGCATCAAACAGGGAAGAAAAGTTGATTCCTTTGGTGGCCAGATTTTCAAGATTTACCAAGTATAAGGGGCAGAGATGACGTTTCATCAAAACATCTTTGTGAAACTCATAGAAAGCACATGAGTAGAACCGAGAAGGATCAAAATGTGAGTGAGTTTTGTGATACTTGTTCTTGAACTCTAGAGACTCCAAATTGGCAGGTTCTCTAGTATCATGTAACACAAAGCTTTTCTGCTTCTTCTGAGAGCTTTTTGCATGTGGGGTGGATCTTTTCGGTGGAGATGGAGGGGGTGAAGTATGTGATTCTTCTTCATCCTCTTCAACACTAGGTTGCTTGTTCTTTCCAGTCTTGCCTCTCCCTGAAGTTTTCTAAGAAACTACCTTTCGGCGCATGGTTTCGGTCTTTTTGGAAGGAAGTGAATGGGTGGAAGAAGAGGTAGAATGGAGATGGATATGCGTATGGGTTGGAGGTGATGAAAAGGGTGGACTCTTTGGAATGGTGGTTTGGCCACTTCTCCTAAGGGCCGTTTTCTTTTTCATGGTAGGATAAATGGAGAAGTTGAATATGAAGGGGTGAGAGTGCCGAAAGAGAGTGAGGGAGGAGGGAGGTTAGTGGTACAATAAATGTGGATTGGAGAGAGATGATGGGGAAGTTAATGACCATTATGGCACGGTTATTAACCAAAAGGAGTTTCAAAAATTGAAAAGGGAGTTTCCTTGAATGAAGGGATTAGTTGGAAGAAAAGATATGATTTGACAACATACTTATTACAACAAGATATGAAAGGACAACCAAGGGATTTTGCGATTTTATTTTTTCAAGGAAAGAATAACTAACTAAACTGTCATGGTGGGGTCAGAAACTATTAAGTGGGGCCCATAAAAATTTAATTTTGCGTATCCTCCCCCTTGATCATAGCTCCACCATCATGCCTGCATTTTTATCTCGTCCAAACCTACGAGACAAAACTGAACAGAGTTAAATATTCACAAGTTATCAATGAAACTTAAATCAAACATTCCCAAACTTTTTCTCAAGGTAAAGAATCTGTCTTCACAGAGAGGTTTTGTAAAAATATCAGCAATTTGGTCTTCAGATTTTACAAATTGAATATCAATAGTTCCTTTTTGCACATGTTCTCTAATGAAATGATATTTTATCTCAATGTGCTTGGTTCTTGAGTGCAGAACAGGATTTTTTGAAATGTTTATAGCACTCATATTATCACAAAATAAGGGTATACTATTGATTTTTAATTTGTAATCTTCCAATTGTGTTTTTAACTAAATTAATTGTGAGCAACATGCAGATGCGGAAATGTATTCTACTTCAGCTGTGGATAAAGCCACTGTGGCTTGCTTTTTGCTTGACCACATATTGAGTGAGCTCCCAAGGAAGCAACACATGCCGGATGTGCTTCGTCTATCCACTCTATCTCCCGCAAAATCTGCATCACAAAATCCTACTGCACAAAAGTCATCAGATTTAGGATACCATAATCCAAAATTACAAGTACCCTTAATGTATCTAATGATGCGTTTAACAGCCGTGAGATAGGATTCTTTTGGGTGAGATTGAAACCTTGAACATACACCCACACTTTGGACAATATCCGGTCTAGAAGAGGTAAGGTACATAAGTGAACCTATCATTCCTCTATACCTTGTTTCATCCACATCTTGACCATCATCATCCTTTTCAAGTTTTGTATTAGGATGCATTGGAGTACCCATTGATTTGGAGTTTTCTAGGCCAAACTTTTTGATAAGCTCTTTTGCATACTTTCCTTGGTAAATAAAAGTACCACTAGGAGTTTGTTTAATTTAGAGGCCAAGAAAGAAAGTAAGCTCTCCCATTAAACTCATCTCAAACTCACTAGTCATGAGTTTTCCAAACTCTTCACACAAGAAAATGTTGGCCGATCCAAATACAATGTCATCAACATAAACTTGAACAAGGAGCATATCATCATTAGATGCTTTAATAAATAAAGTAGTGTCGGTGGTACCCCTTTGAAATTGATTTTCTAACAAGAAGGCACTAAGCCTTTCATACCAAGCTCTTGGAGCTTGTCTAAGACCATAAAGAGCCTTAGTTAGTTTGAAAACATGATTTGGAAACTCTTTATGTTCAAAACCGGGGGGTTGTGCCACATACACTTCTCTATCAATAAAGCCATTAAGGAAAGCACATTTAACATCCATTTGAAACATTTTGAAACCCTTATGGGTAGCATAGGCAAGAAGCAACCGAATTGCTTCCATTCTAGCCACCGGAGCAAAAGACTCATCAAAATCTATACCCTCTTCTTGATCGTAACCTTGGGCTACTAATCTAGCCTTGTTACGAACAACTTGTCCATCCTCACCAAGTTTATTTTTAAAAACCCATTTAGTACCCATTACCTTCTTACCATCCAGATGAGGTACTAGTGTCCAAACCTCATTCTTGTCAAATTGAGCAAGCTCCTCTTGCATGGTCTTGACCCACGATGGATCTTCAAGAGCTTGTTTGACATTGTTGGGCTCCATTTGTGACAAGAAAGCAAAGTTGCTAGGTTCGGTTTGCCTTTTGGTGGAGGATCTTGTTGTTACACCTTGAGAGGGGTCACCAATGATGAAGTCATGAGGATAACCCCTCATAGACTTCCATTCTCTAGGCTTTCGGACAGGTGTTGAGCTTTGATGAACTTCTGGTTGTCTCACTGTTTCAGTTTCTCATGCCTGCTCAGGAGACAAAACGGAAATGTCTCCTCCAATCTGACGAAACAAAACTGGGCTGACAGATTCCTCAAGTTGAACATATTTGGGATTTTCTTTACTTGTTCCAGCTTCTTCACCATCTGAATCATTATCTATCACAGTACTGGGAATTAAGTTAGAATCACAAAAAGTAACATGTATGGATTCCTCTATAGTTCTATGCTCTTTGAGATAAACTCTATAGGCCTTGCTTGTGGTGGAATATCCAACAAACATTCCTTCATAGGATTTTGGATCAAACTTTCCAAGGTTTTCCTTATTGTTAAGCACAAAGCATTTGCATCCAAAAACATGAAAGTACTTAAGATTTGGAGGGGTTCCTTTCCATAGCTCATAAGGTGTTTTCTTCAATCCTTTTCTAATGATTGTTCTATTCAAAATATAACATGCAGTGTTCACAGCCTCAGCCCATAAAAATTTAGGAATCTCACTCTCACATAGCATAGCCCTAGTCATTTCTTGAAGGCTTCTATTCCTTCTTTCAACCACCCCATTTTGTTGGGGGGTTCTAGGGCATGAAAAATTATGAGAGATCCCTAAGTCATCACAGAATTTTTCAAAGTCTTGATTTTCAAATTCTCTTCCGTGATCACTTCTTAAATGGGCAATTTTCAAATCCTTTTCATTTTGAATTTTCTTGCAAAGGGTGGCGAAGGCATGAAAGGCATCATTCTTATGAGCAAGGAAAAGTACCCAACCAAATCTAGAGTAATCATTTACCACCACAAGACCATAGTTTTTTCCTCCTAAACTTTGAGTTCTAGTAGGACCAAAAAGATCAATATGTAACATCTCCAATGGCCTTTTGGTTGAGATTCCATCTTTTGATTTAAAAGAGGATTTTACTTGTTTGCCCAATTGGCAAGCATCACAAGTAAGATCCTTATCAAACTTGATGTTTGGAATTCCTCTAACCAAATTCCTTTTGACTAGCTTAGAAATTTGGTACGTGCTAGCATGACCCAACTTTCTATGCCAAAGCCATTTTTCAGATTCAAGAGATGTAAAGCATGTTACATTTTGTTCCTTTAAATCCTCAAGAGTTAATCCATACACATTGTTACACCTTTTGGCTTCAAATAAAATATCCCCAGTTTTATCACAAACAAACAACCAAACAAACAAACTTCTTAAAAACAACTTTAAAACCCAAATCACACAATTGACTAACACTAAGCAAATTATGTTTCAAACCATGTACAAGAAGAACATCATTTATACAAGAAGAAAAATTTTTTACCAACTTTCCCAACAGCCACTATTTTTCCTTTTGCATCATCACCAAAAGTGACAAGACCTCCATCATATTCATCAAGCTTTATGAAGAAGGTTGTCTTTCCGGTCATATGCCTAGAGCATCCGCTGTCCATATACCACATATTTTCTTTTCGTTTGGATGCTAGGCACACCTACAAAACAAGCTTAAGTGACCTTAGGTATCCAAATTTTCTTAGATCCTTTCACGTTAAACCATCTCCTATGTCCTAAGCCATTGTAATCAAAAACAACTTTACAAACTTTATCACCAATCATTTTTTCACCAAAGAAACATTCAATAGGAAAGTGTCCATTTCGATTGCATAGCCTACAAAATCTTGGAGTTGCTGTTTTGTTAAAGTAGGTTGGGTCTTGATACCTTGTATCATTTGAAGATGAAGCAATGTTTTCAAAATGAGATTTTTTAGATTTATAGAACCCCAACCCAGCCTTATCATAAAGGGGTTTTTGACTAGCCAAGATTTGATTTAGATTTTCAGAACTTTGGGTGAACTTGGCTAAGTCTTCCTTAAGCCTTTTAACCTCTTTAAGCAACTCTTCATTTTGTTTAAAACAATCTACATATGCAAGAACGGAATGATTACTTTCACAGCTCTTAATTTGGGCTCTTAACTGCTTATTTTCTTCAACAAGATCACAAGCAGTTTCGGCCTCTCTCACTTTCTCTTTAAGAAAACTGTTTTCAACTTTAAGAATGGTGATTTATTGTTCAAGTTCTTGATTTTCCAGCAGAAAACATCTTATTTTTTCAGAAAGGTGGTCTATCATAAGATGAAGATCCTCAGTGTTAGGGTTGTGAAAGACTACCTGATCTATGTGGTCTGCCATGAGGCATGGCTGTGACTTGGTCTCGGTTTCTTCATCATCATCATCTGAGTCATTCTCCAAGTCTTCCCATGAGACCATCAGTCCCTTCTTCTTTCCTCTTTTCGGTTTTTCCTACTTCTTTAACTTGGGACAATCAGATTTGAAATGCCCCATTTCCTTGCAGTTGTAATAGGTTACTTTGCTAAGGTCTTTCTTCACTTTCCTTGAGCTGCTGCCTTTGCCTTTGAACTTCATCATTTTTCTGAATTTTTTGGCAAATAACACAAATTCATGTTCAGAGGAGTTATCACTGGATTCATCATCTAGAGGGTTAGTCACAGAAGAAAAATCAATTCCTTTCTTTTTTGAATCTTTTTTCAAATAGGTGTTTTCAAAAGCAAGAAGATTTCCTCTTAAATCATCAACTGTCATGGAATCTAAGCTACTGCTCTCAGAAATAATTAAAGCTTTTGTTTCCCACTCTTTTGTGAGACATCTCAACACTCTTTTCACTAGCACAGATTCAGAATGTGTAATTCCCAGAGCATCTAAGCCAACAATGATGGTATTGAACCGTTCGAACAGTTCATCAATGGACTCTCCTTCCTTCATTGCAAACATTTCATATTCTCTGTTTAACATGTCTGTCCGAGTCTTTTTTACAATGGTGGTTCCTTCATGAGTGATTTGTAGCTTGTCCCAGATTTCCTTTGCTGTTGTGCATCGTGATACCCGTCGGTACTCCTCAAAGCTGATAGCATAGTTAAGCAGATTAACTGCCTTGGCATTTAATTCTACCTTCTTCCTATCTTCCTCAGTCCATCTTGCTTCTGGTTTGAGAGAGACTACTCCTTCAGCACTTGTGGTAGTTGGAAATTGAGGGCCTTCCAAGATGATCTTCCAAATTCTGTAGTCAACTGCTTGCACAAAGATCTTCGTTCTCTCTTTCCAATAGGTATAGTTTTTTCCATTGAAAAGAGGCGGTCTGTTGCTTGACTGTCCTTCTGTAAGATTGTAGGACACCACATTTGAGCCACTGTTTTCTACCATGAGGATCTTTACTCCAAGCTGCAAACCTTGATCTCTTTGAGACCAAGCTCTGATACCAATTGATGGTTTCAGTGGCTAAGAGAAGGGGGGTTGAATCTTAGCCCCCTTTTTGCTTGCTTACACTTGCTGAACTTAGATGAGACTTTTCTGTTTTTATCTCGTCCCTAGCCACGAGACTTTTTTGTTTTGTCTCGTCACTTGGCACGAGATATTTTTTATTTTAGCTCCTGTGTAGCAGAAACAGAAATGGAGTAGAGAAGGCAGAAAAATACACCAAGATATATCCTGGTTCAGCTGCTAAGTGCAGTGCAGTCTACATCCAGTCTCCATCACAAACATGATGGAATTTCACTATAATCTTCCAGATTACAAACTATAAAGTGCTAACCCAACTTACAAGGGGATTCCCACAGAATCATGAAACACAACATAGATGAACAAAGGAACTCTAAGACATCTATGGCTTTTTCTTTTAATTTTGCACTCTCTGCCTTTTTCCGCTCTATGGCTTTTTCATACAAACCTCACTGTTTGTCTTTTTCTATGAGACTCAAGACATGACAAAATTAAACAGAAAAATACTAAACAGAATACATTGAAGGAGAAGAAAATCTGTAAGCTTAGGTAGCTCTGAGAATCCTGTGCCTTGCACTCTCACTGCTTACTTCTAACTCCTTGCTCCAAACAGTGGCTGTTCTCCCTTTTTATAGAAGAGAGAAGCCTCCACACTTTGAAGCCAAAAACCCAAGCCAACTTCTTCTTCCTTCAAGAAACCAGTTCGGCCACACAGAGAGAGAAGAGATAATCATGCAATAACCAACATGCAATTACCTCTAGTCCTTCCTTGGTCATCACTCTTCATCAATCCGAGCTCTCTATCCTTGGCTTGCTCTCCAAGATGGATTTCTGGCCCTTGATGCTTCATGATGATGATGGCTTCATCTGCTCCAATCTTTGCCTCTTCCATCACTTCGCCACTCTAGCTACTTCCTGTGGTGGTTGAGCAGAATCAAAGACAAGCCATGCCTCCAAGAATCTCACCTTGCTGGCCGAGATCTTCTTCTTCCTTTTTGAGCATGAAGAGCTCAAGATTACCTCACCAAATCTAACCACATTTGGTGAATATCTTAGCCACAGCATGCTTTTATTTTGACATGTTTTCTTGCCATCATTGTGATGGTCTTTAGGCTTGCTTTTCCTTCCTTTCGGTAGGTCATTTTTGCTTTCATGGCATCCATTGTTTTCTAGTTAAAGACCGAAAGAGAGAAAGAGATCAGAGAGAAGAAACAATCTTGGAAGAAAAGCAATTTAATGAGATAAACAAAATTAATTGAGAAAAAGGTTGCTTTTACTTCTCTTTAGGTGGAGTAGCGTGAATCATAATGATTCCCATCAAATCAAAGTCAAGTTCTCTCTTTTGTTCCCAATGCTAGTAAATTAAATTTGAAATCCTTCCAAGTAGTGAAATGGAATCCGTTGGAAGCATTGAGGCTTTGTTTTCTTTGCTTCATGGATTCGGACAAAGCATGAGGAACTCTCATCTCAAGTAAAATTAGACTTAGTTGCAATAATCATTTAATCTGGCCCAATTAGTAACATTTGCTTTCCTGATGTATATTTTTCGGATCATGCATTGAGCAAATAGAAAAGCATTCATTTGGGCTTGTAGCAATAATAACTCAATCTGGCCCAAGTAACAACACATTGTTTCAGCCACAATAATTCAACATCAAAATTGAAATTTTTATTGGGCATGCACCAGATTTTCATTTTTTTCGGCCCAGACAGATCCTGCATTGCAAAATTAATTTAATCATTCAATATCCATAATTTTTGCAACTAATTTTATTAATAATGTTTGATCATCACTTTCTTAGAAATAGAGTTTTCCAAACTCATCAACTTTCAATTTATTCCTAACATTTTATATAAGTTGACGTTTAGGGATAATTTTGATACAAATCAAAAATATTAGGGACAAAATTGAATTCAACTAAACATTAGATGTATTTTTGAAAAAAAATACAAATATTAAAAATAAAAAGTACACTTTATCCTAAAAATTATCGTCTTTATTATGTATGATTTACCCCCACTGATAAAATTTTCTGGATCCGTCATTGGCATGAGGCGTTGCAGCATTCACAATGGAAGCGTTGCGGTGGCCGGTGGTGGAAGGAGGTTGTGCAGTAGCATAAGCAGCAGTGCGAATATGGAACGATTGGGCGTGCGACTACAGAGAGTAATGTGGATTTGTATGATTATTTTTTTTCTGTGAAAGAGAATAAAAATAAAATTAAGGTGACTCTAAGAGCGTTATTTTTAATTTTTTTTTTTAATAACTAGTATAAAAGCAATAACTCGATGAGCGTTATCAGAGGTTTGATTTTTTTTTTTTTTTTTTAATTCATTGTTTAACTGAGAATAATTGAAAATGCACTTGCAAAAAATTAGATGCTATGAGGAAGTGCAGTAAAACATTCTTTCGACAAAGTATTATAATTAACAAAAACATAACATATGACACTTTTTTTTATGTCAAATTTGATTTTTTGTTGAATTGAAAATGGTTAAAATTAGAAATGGCTAAACCAATTGAACCAATTTATTTTTAAAAATAAAATTAAAAAATAGTTCATATTAATAAAGAGTGTTTTTGTTATGAACTCTTTTATTTTATTTTTAAAAAGTCAGTTAATTCAGTTGATTTATTAGTTATTTTTTATTCAACAAAAAATAAAATTTAATCAATAATAAAACCATGTAAAGAAAATTAGAGATTAGAACTAACTTATAAAATTTAGAAGAATTTAAGTGGTCTGACTCATTGTGGCAACTTTGATAGGATAAAAAAAATGTTTAATTTTGGTCGAACAATTACTTTATTTGTTTTTTTAAATATATATTGAAAATTTGAATTTTATTTTGTATATATAATAATTTATTAACTAATAATAAACTTTTAAATAAAATTTAAATTTATAATGAATTTATTATTACCTTATCGAATTAAAAATACATATAAAAAAAATTATCGTGGCTCCTCAATCTACATATCTACCATGGTATTTATTTATTTATTTTTTTTTGGTTGACTATATCTACCCTGGTATATATCTACCTCAACGAGACATATCTCTCGGATCATTAACGGTTGGAACTTGGAAGAACATAATATATAATGGCATAAATAAATAATCAAAATAATGAACCTTAGTACCAATTGCAATTAGAATTGCTATTGTTTAAAATAATTAAAAGCATAAAGAATAAAACTAACCAAAGCATATATATTTAATCGAAGTCACCAAAAAATATATATATATAATCGAAGAATGGTATCCTAAGTTCTGAATATTGGCTTCCAACCAACCCAAAGCGCAACACTAAATTCTCTCCTTTACGCCATCGCTTAGCCTGCAAAGCTTTGCAAGATCTTCACTAATAAATACTAAATAAGTAAACTATTATTGTATTAAGAAGTTATTAATTTAATTTCTTCTTCCTTTTATTCTATTATATGGTTCATGGTTGTCTTGGTAAGATGGCTTTACAGGTTGGCAAAACGACCTATTGCATCCTTACCCCTTTTTTCTCCATTGCTTTTTTGTGTATCTTAATATACTCTCTATTCCAGCTTGCTACCAAAATCACAATAAGAAAAGAGGAAAAGCAAAAGATATCAGAGGAAAAAACAAGAGAGAAAATTAAAGTTGCTTTTTTACATAGTTTATCTCCATTCGTTGCAAGTTGCAACACACGGCATGGATGTTTGTATTATTAAGTATTAGTTAATATAGTACGTAAAAATAACCTTAAGGTCACATTACACATATGTCACAATTTTAGTAAATAGAAGCTTCTCTTATTATTTTAAAAATGGGTATTTTAAAAAGAAATAATAATGAAGAATCAATTGACATAAAATACTTTTAAATTTATATAAAATACCCATTACTTTTTATATAGGCCATCATAATTCTTAGATACTTTTTTAAGATAAAATTTTTCAATAATTGCAATTTTTATTAAAATATATTAAATAATATTTTTTTAAGTTTACTTTTATGAGTTCCATAATTATGTAATTTACATGATATGTTTTATTTTTTTTAGTGACAATCAAATTTAACTTTATTTATACTGTATTACATACTACTCAAAGTCAAATCTCTTGCACAACAAATCTCTTGCACATACTTTTACACCATCGCTTGAGTTATAATTAAGTTCAGGATCCTTAATTAACTGTAATTAATTAGCCTCATTTTATTATTTTCAGGCTCATCATGATTCCGCCACCCGGCCACATGACAGTGGGAAGTGGGAAGTGGGACTGAACTGATTCTGCTAGGTTTTTGCTTTAAATTTTGATGATGATTAATTTGTCAATTATTAATTTTTTTTATATTGATTTATTATTTAAAATTTGATTCTTGAGGCGTAGTGTATGAAGCAAAAAGAGAACAACACCACAGAAATTTATAATAACATAAAAATGTTGTTTTATAAAAGGGAAAAAAAATTATATATATATATATATATATATATAGTGGTTGGTTGCATTACAATTCATAATATTCCAAAACCAACTGTATCCTCTTTGTAATTCCTCTCCCTGATTCTTTTCTTTCCTTTTCTTTTCTCCCCTCTCCCAAGTCTTAATTCATTTCATTAATTATGCTTTTCACTCTCTAACAACAATTTTCCTCCGAGATTCTCGCTTTCCCAATTAACACTCCCTAGCCTATAGACCAATTAATTAATTAATCAGTCATCAACATAAATTCAACCACTTCCATTTTCTTAATTAAATAGTATAGGACTTATCTATTTTTTATTTTAAAGACACATATTAAATTTATAAATTAAAAAACTATTAAAAATATAAAAATTTTAAATTTTTAATGTATTTATTTTATATTTATTAAATAAAAATATTTAAAATTATCTATTAATAATAAATTTATTATGTATTTTTAGAATACATATTAACTAAATCTCACTACTAGAAAACAGCAAATTACAGCAAATTACAGACAGATTTTTCCGACAGAATTTTTCTGTCAAAAATACCGACGGATTTTTGAAAAATTTTCCGTCGGTAAAAAATAAAAAAAAATTCACAAAATTTACCGACAGATACTAATATCCCTCGGTAATTTTGTCGATAAAATTAAAATTAAAATTTGAAACCATCGATAACAAAAAATTCCTCTGTAATCTTTTAATAAATCTCTCGAAAAATTTAATTAGGTTCAGTCCTAATGAAACACACCATATTTGATGATGAAACTTCATTCAACGCAAAATCATCATTCATCTTCTCCGATCTTTCGTTTAAGCTTGCTCTCCTCTCTCTCTCTCTCTCTCTCTCTCTCTCTCTCTCTCTCTCTCTCTCTCTCTCTCTCTCTCTCTCTCTCTCTCTCTCTCTCTGATTCGAGTGAAAATAGGGCAAAATTGTGACTTCTCGGTGGCTTCTGCTTTGTTGCCACTCGTGTCGCACGAGCTCCCTCTGTCACTACTCGCTTGCACGAGCTCCTTCCGCCGCCGTTCACTCGCATGAGCTCCCTCCTCTGCTGCTCGCGTTGCACGAGCTCTCTCTGCCGCCTATCAGCTTATGTCTCTCTTTGTCGCGCGCCATCGATCCTCGCTGTTCACAGCCTCATCGAGTCATCGTGTCACCAGATCTGAAACCTACATGTACGTCTTTATCTATTTTAGATTCTGAAATTGCTATTGATCTATATTTTTTTGTTGAATTCAAATGTTCATACGTTATTGTTGCATCTAAAACTCGATCTGTTCCACTTTCATTTTGTTCATACGTTGTTTGTATTTTGAATTTGAAGGAACTATAAATACCAGTTCATGAAATACAATGTGCTAATTACATAGATTGAAATTACTCTATGACTGATTAGAATGAGATTATTAACAATAATTTTGTGCCCTATCAATATCGTAAACCATCTCATAAATCTAAGTACTTTGACAAATATCAGTTGATGTTAATAAACTGTGTTCTTTGTTTCAGCTTGCTCTAGGTGCTGTAAATTCAGAGGTTCTTCTTGAAAGGTACGAGCTTTAAATTATTTACATGATTTTCATATGCAATATTGAAGGAATAAGCAAAATTTTCTGCATCTATTTGTTTGTTATCTATAGGTTTATTAAGGAACGAAAAGAAAAGGATCCAGATGTTGAGATTGCAGTTGCTTATTGAGTTCTACTATAATGGAGGATCTTTGATAAGTTCTGTGATTCTTGGTGCTTTACTTCTGAGTGCTGTTTTGTAAAATTAAATTAAGCACAGTTCATATTCATCAGCATGGGAATCAGATTTTCAGAGATACACACTCTTCCAACTACCTTTTTCATAAAGGTTGCAGCTAGCTTCCAAATTCTTTTAATTTCTGTTGAGTTCAATTAATTTTGTTTAGTTAGTTTGATTTTAGTAATTAGTTTAGTTAGATTTGTTTTCTAATTAGTGGATTTTTAGGTTGTTAAAATAGGATTAGATTAGATTTTGATTCTGAATAGCTAAGAAATGTTTAAATTGTTAATCTGGATTGCTGAACATTATTAATATGAGCTTGATGAATGCTATAGTTGTCTAGGAGCTCACTATTGTCCTTTAACTTTTGTAACTAGGTATTCAAGGGCCTTTATGACAATGTATCCAACAACACTCATGTTGGTGCTCATCTTGCAATCCTGACTGCCATTCGTGATGTTTGCAAGCTTGCCGTTAAGGAGCTTACCAGCTGGGTATGTTTTTCACTCTTGAATGAAGTTATGTCATTATTACAATTTATTTTGACATTAGTTCCTTTTTTCCTTATGTAATATACTCTATCTACCCATAGCATTGCTGAATGTTGCATATTCTGATGTTGAATTCCCTTTATTATTATTATTAATGATTTGGGTGTCTTCCATCTACTAAGATAATTCTGATGATGTTAGAGTTTTTCCAAGTGCAAAAGCCACTAATATTATGTACCTGTTTGAGACACTGATATGCTATTTTGTAATGTAAATTATCAATAAAATTGATCAAAGAGCTTGCCATTAGCCAAATTTACATCTAAAATAGATGTGGTTAACTACTAACTAATCCTCCATGAGTGACATTTAAATACAAGTTATGTTGGTGTTCTGTTTATAACTAATGTGTTATTGAATACTTGTTACAGGTAATTTACTCAGAAGAAGAAAGAAAATTCAACAAAGATATTACTGTAGGCCTGATCCGCAGTGAACTGCTAAATCTTACCGAGTACAATGTTCATATGGCAAAGCTCATTGATGGGGGAGAAACAGTATGTCAAAAGAATGTACCTTCTAATCGTTTTCCCTTTTTATATTGTTATACTCATGCAACTCCACTGGATTAATGTGCAGAGGCTGCTACGGAGTTTTCTATTTCTCTTCTTCAAATGCTGGTTATTGAGGAACTGAAAGTTATTTCAGAACTTCACAATCTTGTTGATGCTTTGGCAAAGGTTTGTATTTGTCCACGAGTGTCTGCATTTTTTACTCTGCCCCATCTTTACCAAATATCTTTTATTTCAGCTTGCTTCAAAGCCTGGATCCCCTGAATCATTGCAACAGCTGATTGAGATGATCAAGAACCCTTCTGTTATTGTTCCTGCAAAGGAGGATAAGGCAAGACAATCAAGGGACAATAAGGTCATACATAGGATACTAGGTTCAGCTATTATTGTTGTTTTACACTCAGTTTTTGTTCTGCTCCAACTGTGACTCAATCTATTTGTTAAAAACAGGGTCCTGAGATGCTAGCACCAAACCGGGAAGAAGTAAACATTGTAAAGTCTGTTGAACCAGATCCTGCTGGATTCCGTGAGCAGGTATTTTGCTGTGAAATTGCTAGATAAATTCATACTTTGTTGTGTGGCTATTTACATACATTGTGAGATACTGACTGTAATTCTGTATTTATTGCCTGTGGTATATTTTAATTATGTCTAGAGTGTTTCAACTTCTCGTTAAGTGGGAATTGGGAATACAATACATCATTGGAAACTTCCAATCATTACTTATTATCCACATGTGTTGTAGGTTTCCATGTTGTTTACAGAATGGTATCGGATATGTGAACTCCCTCCTCCGAATGATACAGCTTCTACTCACTTCATCTTACAATTACATCAAAATGGTCTCCTTAAGGGGGATGATGTAACAGATCGCTTCTTCCGGCTATTGATGGTAGTGTATCTTCTCTCAGATACAGGTCATACTTTCCTATTAATGGCCAGAGTTATCAATAAAACTTTTCTTTCCTCCCTTATTTCCTCCAGGAACTAGTTGTTACACTTTCTTCCTTAAGGAACTTTTATTTTCTTTTGGTTTGGGTATTTCTTTAGCTTTTCTCTAATTTGTTATTTATTTGAACAGGGATCAAACAAGTCCTTTCTTCTTTCTAAGGTCTGTAGGAAAACTTCATTTCTCTCCTGTTGGCTTTATGAATTCTGTAATGATATTCTAATATGTTTTACTCTCTGACAGATTCTTGCGGTGACTATTCGGTTGATTCTAAAAGATGCAGAAGAGAAGAAGGCCTCTTTTAATCCTAACATATATTCGGTGACTATTCGGTTGATTCTAACATATATTGCTAGGTAAGATAGATCAGTCAATATGTTTTAAAGTAATAAGATTCCATTGAATGAGGTCGTTTTATTTATAATTAAATTACTTTCTGTATACGCACTTTGGTTTATAAGCCTGTTTTAGGATTTGTTCTAAGTTATTTTGTTCTAAGTTATTTTGTTCTATCCCTTCTTAACTCATTTCCTCACTTTTCCAAGTGTCCTATCCCCTCTGTTCTATGGTTTAATGTAAAAAATATCTCTTCCTTTTGACTAATGAAACACTGTTGGAATCTGCTGGGATTTGCAGGTGCAGCAACAACATTTGGTTATTCCTTCAATGCAAAGCCATGAATAGATGCTTCAACGAATCTCAAATTTTCACTTGATGGAGTCACTTTTGTCCTTGCAGTGGCGTGGCTTTTCTCTATTGATTGGTACAGAAACCGAATCAATGGGAAGCAAGAAGTTATGATAGGATATTCGGACTCGGGAAAAGATGCCGGTCGTCTTTCTGCGGCTTGGGCGCTGTACAAGGCTCAAGAGGAGCTCATAAAGGTTGCGAAGGATGTCAGTGGATATGTAAACATTGTATATATAACCTATTCTATGATGTCTGCTGGATATTTAGATCAGCATCATATGATTGTGTCTCTAATACTATTGTTATTTATATAATAAGACTTTGATCCCTTATGATGGCATATTTGGTTATATAAAAAATGTTTCATATTTTTATTTTATTTTATTTTATGTTTTTAATACTAAAAAACAAGTTTATTTTGCAACAAAAACATTTTAAAAAATTCTATTTTATTTTACAAACGGATTTACAGACGGATTTTCTGTCTGTAATCAGAGTGTGAGATAGTTTTCTAAGGTTCAAATTACAGACAGAAAATCTGTTGAAAAATTCGTCTGTAATTATAGACGGAAAATCCGTCGGAAAGTTCGTCGTCTTAGGGAAATGGATAGAGAATTTACAGAGGGAAAATCCGTCGGTAACTGGTAAAAATCTGTCGGTAATTTTCCGACGAAAAAAAATCCGTCGGTAAATAATTTCCGACGAGGCTTTTACAAAGGGACAAAATCCGTCGGTAATTTCGTCGGTAACCAAAAATTCGTCTGTAATAAAGACTAAATCTGTCTATAAATTTATCTGTATTAATCTATTTTCTAGTTGTGTCTAGTGATATATGCTGTCATATATGAACACTTTGTATGAATAAAAAAATACATATTTTTATTATCAAATAACAAAGACACCCTTATTACTTGAAGTAAGAAGTACTAGTAGACAACCTCACTTGAAGTAAGAAGTAGTACAAATGAATTAGAACTCTCAAAAAGCTAAAAAATAATTACAATTTTGGTTTAATAATCAACGGAATATTTTAAAAATATATATTAAGACTTGAAATCAACACTTCAAGTTAATTTAACATGGTTTTTCTTCTAGCTGAACTACATGCTTATTAGTTACAAAATACTAAAACTATTTATTTTGTTAATATTTAAAAAAGGTGTAAATTATATTGATTAATTATTAATGAATAAAAAATTATATTGAAAAGTAAAAAAAGTAAAAATATAATACATTAAATAAAATAAAATTTGAAAAACATTGCTTTTATTATTACTACTACTACTATTATTACTATTATTTATTTATTTTTTTTAGTTTTCTACGGTATCTTCTAATTATATGCCAAAAATTAATCTGTTGTAGATCGGAGTTTTATCTAAAAATTTGTTGTATGTACAAGACGAAATTCAAACTTTTGACACTTACTTAAACGGACTAATGAGTTAATCACTAGACCAATTCAACTTGGTTCTACTACTACTATTATAATTATTATTATTATTATCATTATTATTATTCGTACAAATATTTGATAATAAAAAATTAGTTAAAAACAGCTTAAATTTATATTTTTTAATATTTATTTATTGTTGTTAGAATTAATAAATATTAAATAAAATAAAATTAGATTGTTTGCACTCATTTTTTATTATTTCTATAGTATTATTGTTATTATTATCAGCGTGGTTATTATTATTATTATTATTATTATTATTATTATTATTATTGATACGCAACTGCAATGCCACTCTCCGTTGGTGCTCCTCTTCGATTCGTCCACCGCCGAAATCGACAGGCACCTCTCCAATCCTGTCAAGAACGCAATCGTTCGCCCCAAATGATGATCTCCGCTTTTCCTTTCCGACACAGTTGCCACCGACAATTGCTCGCTGAAAATCACCCCTAATGTGCCTATCGCCACTTAGCCACCAACAACACATGGAACCTAAGTTCATTCTCGATGGATCAAACTACCCCTCTCTCCAATATTATATATCTTCTTCATCCAAATTCCTCTTCCAACTTGCCCAATCATGCTGAATATGGAAGTTTTGAATTCGCAATTTTGTCTAAATGATTTGTCACATTGTTAAATTAGTTATATGTATTATGAAAGACTCCAATGTAAAATTAGCTAAAATTTTAGTTTTTTTTTTTTAATTTATAAATGGTAAGTATTGTTATGATATGTGATTAATGATTGATATATAAATGAATTATGCTTTACAAATTATGAATTATAAATTTTGAAATGCATTTAATGATAATTTAGAATTCTTAAGTTTATTGGTTTGATCTATAATTTACAAAACACGTTTTTTAAATAGGCTTGTGAGTTTGTCAGAACAATTTCATTCAATTCATCATTTATTCGTATGCAATTTTAAGATTATTTTAATTTAACAATACTTTTTTAGTATATCATAGTCACCAAAACATAATTATATTAGAATAACCTTTCATTAAATAAGATTACTCATTAAAAATGAATTATTATAATATAATATAACATAAAATTTAATTTAATGCATAAAATGGATTTTCTACAAATATTTAATTTTATATTATTATATTAGTAAAAATAATAATTTTTCAAAACTATTATTTAAAAATTATCTAAAAATATAAATATAATTAGATAATTATATAAAAACGTTTAAATAATCAATACATCAAAATTAAATTCTATAAAATATATTATGTATATACTAAAAATCAATCCTTATAAATTATGTATAAATAAATGATATGTGGTCAGGAGGACATTTTCGTCATCTTAGAGCTAAGGGACGGAATGATAATCTTGTCATATTCAAGGATTTGAATTCTAAAAGAATTGTCCCATGCCAGTCTTGGAGATCTAGAAGACCAAGAGTCCGTCTCAAAAATAGTGGTGCTGAAAGGGCAACAATTCATAAGGCCCATTGGGCTAAGTCAGGACAGCAAGAAGCCCAATAATGCTTTTCAAATTTAATGGGAGGCATAATTTATTATTAATTTTCGAATTTTTAGGCATTTATTTTGGTTTGTTTCGTTGTTAGAGTTTGTTGGAAGATTTGATTTACTTTTGATTTGCTTAGTAGTATTTTTAGGGATTTTAAATTTAAATCAAATCTGATCTAATCTAATAAGATCAAATCTGATTTAAATTATTTATCATATTTTTAGGATTTTAAAATTCAAATCAAATTTGATCTAATCCAATAAGATCAAATCTGATTTAAATTAGTTATCTTATCTTATCTTTTAGCTAGTTTGTTTGGGTCTATTTAAACACCTTCTGGTGAGACAATTTACATAACTTTGATGAATAAAATTTCCTTAGTGCTTTATGCACGTTTTTTAAGTGTGATTGAGTGAGGTGAGTGATTTGCTTCGCTGATTGCATGGAGAAGATTGAGTGATTCAATTTTCATCCATCTGATCTAGGTTGTCAAGGACAAGTTCTTTGAAGGTCTAGTAGGGAATCCTTTCCGGTGACCTAGGTTGCTAAAAACAGGTTTCTTAGAGGTCTAGTAGGAAAAAAACCCTTTATCTATCTTTTTTTATAAATTCTTATCATCTGGTATCAAGTCGTAGGTAAATTCTTATTTATCTACACGTTCCATGGGTCTTGTTTAGTCTTTTTTTCTCTTTAAATTTTCTGTAAATTCATGTTAGAGTCAAACGAAAAAAAAAAGGAAAAATTTTTTTTTCTTTTTTTAATTTTATTTTTGCAATTATTCTATCTTTAAGTCAGTGTCTGAAAAAAAAAACAAAAAAATATGATTGAGTACGAAAGTGACGATGACGGAATCTCATATGTGAAAAAGGGTTTTCGGTTGAAAATTCCTGCATTTAAAGGGAGGAACAACCCTGAAGCTTATTTCGAATGGGAAAGAAAGGTAGAGTCGTTTTTTGCAACTTGCATCCTTTCAGAGGAAAAGAAGGTTCGACTAGTACAAGCCAATTTTTCTGATGATGCCCGTATATGGTGGACTGAATTAGAAAGATCCAGAAGACGGTATGGAAAGAGTCCAATTTGCAGCTGGGAGAAGATGAAGAAAATCATGAGGAGACAGTTTGTGACATCATCATACCACATGAGGAATCGAGTTGTACTATCATCTTACCACAATGAATTTTTTGGAAGATTTTGTAAGTTACAACAAGGTTCACAATCAGTGATGGAGTACCACAAGGAGTTTTTATATTTGATGGACAAGGCTAATATCAAAAGGAGTCCTAAGGTTCTTATGGACCGATTTTTATTTGGATTACGCGAAGAACTTGCAGATAAAGTTTAAGGTTACCGTTACAAGACCCTAGACGATTTGGTCAAATTGGCCATTGACAAGGAGCAGGTGCAACAAATAATAGATCGCCATAACAAGAGGAATTCTTCTATGCCTATCTTTCATTCTTCTTCAAAGTCAGAGATGGAAGAATTTGTTGAGTATGCTGTGGAGGGTGATGTGTCCTTGGAAGATTCAACAGTACAGAATTTCTCAACTGGGTCCTTGGGATGTGAACAATTTGAAAAATATGAGAGAAAAGAAATTGAGAAAGAGATTGAGTGTTTGAGTGAAAGGAATCCATGTTTGATTGAAAGCGAGAGTTTTGAGAGAAAATATGAGAATAGTGAGCGAAAGGAGTCAATGCGTGACAAAGAAACTGATAGCAATAAACACACTTGTGAGAGAGATCTAGAAAGTTCTAGCTTAGACAAGAGTGCATTAGTATCAATGAATTCCATGGAATCCTTAGTTTTTCATACATCTAACCATGAAATTCCTAGTGTTTTTATATCAACTTTCCCCGGCTTTGTAGATTCACTGATCAATTATGGAGGCATTAATATGGATAAAAAGAAAGGAAGACAAATTGCACACTTTGGACAAGATGGTGAACGTATGGTTGGAAAAATTGAACTGGCACATATGAAGGACATAGCCACAATTCAATGGGTAGAGAAGAGTCATCAAACTATGGTATTTAAACCTGGAGATTGGGTTTGGATTCCTTGGAGGGACGAAGAGCATCTCATGCAAGATTCGAGGACGAATCTTTTTGAAGAGGGAGAGAATGATATGTGGTCAGGAGGACATTTTCGTCATCTTAGAGCTAAGGGACGGAATGATAATCTTGTCATATTCAAGGATTTGAATTCTAGAAGAATTGTGCCATGCCAGTCTTGGACATCTAGAAGACCAAGAGTCCGTCTCAAAAATAGTGGTGCTGAAAGGGCAACAATTCATAAGGCCTATTGGGCTAAGTCAGGACAGCAAGAAGCCCAATAATGCTTTTCAAATTTAATGGGAGGCATAATTTATTATTAATTTTCAAATTTTTAGGCATTTATTTTGGTTTGTTTCATTGTTAGAGTTTGTTGGAAGATTTGATTTACTTTTGATTTGTTTAGTAGTATTTTTAGGGATTTTAAATTTAAATCAAATCTGATCTAATCTAATAAGATCAAATCTGATTTAAATTAGTTATCATATTTTTAGGATTTTAAAATTCAAATCAAATTTGATCTAATCCAATAAGATCAAATCTAATTTAAATTAGTTATCTTATCTTATCTTTTAGCTAGTTTGTTTGGGGTCTATTTAAACACCTTTTGGTGAGACAATTTACATAACTTTGATGAATAAAATTTCCTTAGTGCTTTATGCACGTTTTTTAAGTGTGATTGAGTGAGGTGAGTGATTTGCTTCGCTGATTGCATAAAGAAGATTGAGTGACTCAATTTTCATCCCTCTGATCTAGGTTGTCAAGGACAAGTTCTTTGAAGGTCTAGTAGGGAATCCTTTCCGGTGACCTAGGTTGCTAAGAACAGGTTTCTTAGAGGTCTAGTAGGAAAAAACCGCTTTATCTATCCTTGTGTTTTTATTTCTTATCAATAAATGTATTATATTACAATTTTTTTAAATAATATATTTTATATTTTGATATTCATTTTATTAAAATAATTAATTTAATGACTAATTTTTTGTATTTATCTTACTAGGATTGATATTAGAATATAACTGGTTTAGATTAACAAATTAATCAAAATTAAAAATAAACACTTATTTAGATTGTTGAGGGATAAACTATTAATTAATAGTAGTAGTAGGTAGCAGTGTTCAAAACCAATCCAAACCGAAAAAATCATGTTTTACTTTTTTTTTTTTTTTGCGGTTCAATTTGGTTTTCAGTTCTGACACTAAAAATTCTAACCAAAATGAACCGAACCGGTAAACTAAAAACCTTAAAAAATTATTAGACCATTACCCCACCCCATCAGATAACCTAATGTCCTAACTCCTAACCTAGCACAGCCAAAGTCTCAAAGAAATCCCATTACCCCAACCCCTCCCAGCCCCGTCGAACCAGCGCTTCCCAACCCTTCCCAGCAGCCCCTCTCAGCCCCTCCCAGTAGCGCCAGACCAGCCCCTCCCAACGCTGAATACCAGATATGGAGCCTTCAAGTCAGGTATTAATTTGAATAATTTATGTTCTATGTTCAGTGTATTTTTGTTTAAATTTTTGGTAATTGTTAATAATTTTATTTTGTTTGAATTTTTGCTTTTGTTTGAATAATTTCTGTTCTATGTTCGGTGTATTTTTGTTTCAATTTCTGGTAATTATTAATAATTTTATTTTATTTGAATTTCTGCTTCTATTTGAATAATTTCTGTTCTATGTTCTGTGTATTTTTGAAATTGCTAATTGTTGTATTTGTTTATGCAATTTGTTGTTCAAAGTATTGTCTTTGCTAGTAATTTTATTTTGTTATGTTTTTACTTCTGATTTTTTAATTTTGTGGTTCAATGTACTTGTTCAAAGTATTTGTTATTAATTTTTTGTAATTGCTAGTAATTTTGTTTTGTTGTTCAATGTATTTGTTTATGCAGTTTGATATTAGTTCAAGTGAGAATATGGGCGACACTGGATTGCCTGTTGCGCTAGTTCCTCTTTTGAATGAACCTACAGGCATCAGATCTTTGACTGCATTGCCTGCTGCACCAACTCCTTGTAGAAACACAAAAAATCTTGCCAATAGAAGCCAAGGGAAGAGGCGGATTGTTGAAGAAGCTGCTATTGATGACACCACTGAAATTGAGACCGATGAAGGTAAGAGAAAGCCTTGTAGACCTAAATTTTGGACATGAGATCACTTTACTAAAGATGAAACTAGTAATCCGTAGTACCTTAAAGCTAAATGCAATTGGTGTGGGCAAGTTATGCTTGTAAATACACATAAAAATGGCACCAGTAACATGAAAAATCACTTGCTGTCGCAATGCAAAAAATTTTTGAAGGAGGTATTAAATCCTACTCAAAAGATTCTTTGTTTTCAAGATGTGATAAAAGATGATAGGAAAGGGATAGGTAGTTCACTTTCTGCCGTGTCATTTGATGTTGATCTTTGTAGACAAGCCCTGGAAGGCTCACAGTTGCTAGGGATTGTTGGAAGCTTTATTTGAATGAAAAAATTAAGTTGAAGTCTGTTTTTAATCAACCAAATCAAAATATTTGTTTGACAACTGATTTCTGGTTATCTGTGAAAAACTTAAACTATTTTTGCCTTACTGCTCATTGCATTGATGCTAATTGAAAAGTGCAAAAAAGAATCTTGAATTTTTGTGCTATCAAGAATCACAAGGGAAAAATAATTGGTAGGAAGATTGAGAGATGTTTATTGGGATGGGGGATATCGCAGGTTTTTTCTATAACTGTTGATAATGCTAGTTCAAATGATATTGCACTTTCTTACTTGAAAAGTAGAATGGAGGATTGGAACTCACATCCATTAAAGGGAGAGTTTTTGCATGTTAGATGTTATGCTTATATTTTAACTCTTGTTGTGTGTAAAACCCGGTCAAATTGTAGGTTAATTAAAAAATAAATTAAATATGGAAGAAAATGGTTAGAAAATATAACAATCATAAATTGGCAATTTCAATATGATATTTGGATTCAGTGGATTTTCCTAAGTCGGAAAACATAGTTTTTTGAGTAAAAACGCGAACAAAAAATTTGACCGACAGTACTGGCTAAGATCTGTCCTGTACTGCAGTTGAAAAAAACTAATTTTAGTAAGAGAGGTTAAAAAGTTAAAAATTGTAATTGAAATGGTAAAAATAATTAAAACGCATATTAAAATGCTAATCTTAAGGGTCTCGGCCCAAAAATGGGCCAAACGGCCATATATGCAAACTAGGACCAAATGGGTCTAAGACCCAACATATATAAGCATTAGTTATGAGCATTTCAGCTCATTAAACCAAGAAAAAAGAGAGTGAGCTGCTGAAATGGAGAAGAGAAAATGAAATAGAAATGCTAAGCTTCCAAAAACTTCAAATCACCATAACTTTCTCTATGGAGCTCCAATCGACGAGCCATTTATGGCCAAGCGTCGCTCTCGACGAGATCTTCACGTTTAGCTAGGTACTATGGTAAGAAATTTTGAAATTCAAGCCCATTTTTCGTTTCTCTCACAAAATTTGAGTTTTGACTTTGGATTTTAAGAAATCTTGTGATTTTGATGGTTTAAAGGTACTCTAGAACGTGTTCTAGTTGGGTTTCATCATAAATATTAGTGGGCAAGAGGTAAGTGATAAACCACTATTTTGCGGTTTATTTTGTATTGAATTGAGTGGATTTTATCCATTATTCTCACATTTATTCATATAATTCACATGTTTTACATTTTCCTTCCTAATTTTGTGCTATGATTGAAAACATGCTTCTTTGGCCTTAAATTCTCTAATTTTAATCTTTTCTTATTACCATTCGATGCCGTGATATGTTTGTTAAGTGTTTTCAGGGTTTATAGGGCAGGAATAGCTTAGAGGATGAAAAAGAAGCATGCAAAAGTGGAAGGAACACAAGGAATTGAGAATTTCAGAATCTGGTAGCGACGTGCACGTGTGGACAACTCATACACGTGACTGGTGCATTCGACAGATGATGCGCACGCGTGGATGACGCCTACATGTGGACAGTGAAAAGTCCAGCGAGAGAGGAGACCTCACCTCCCTCTAGGTTTATGGTTTCTTCTTTCAATTTTCCCTTAGGTTCAGATTTCAATCTTCCTTTAATTTAGTTTTCTCTTACTTTTATTTGTTTTAGTACTTTAGTTATCTACTTCCCTTATTGATTTCTTTATTTTGCTAATTTAGTTTATGAGTTCATGTGTTACTCTCAATTTTCATTAATGCAATTTATGTTTTATGTTTTTTATTGTTCAATTGCTTTGTTATGGTTATTTCTTTGCTTTTTTTAGTCTTAGATTTTGCTATGTCTTGTTAGTTTTCTATGTTTTTATTTTGTGCCTTTCAAGTATTTGATAAAATGCTTGGGTGGATTTTAAATTAGATTTCTATGTTCCTAACTTGGATTGATTAATTAGAGACTCTTGAATTGTCAAATTCTCTTGTTGAATGGTAATTGAAGATTGCCGGTTAGCTTGAACTTCACCAAAGCTAGTCTATCACTATGAGTTGACTAGGACTTGTGAACTCAAGTTGATTGTATGCACTTGACCTTCCTCCATTGGTTAGAGGTTAACTAAGTGAAGACAATTCACATTTACCATCACGATTGACGATAATAATGAGGATAGGACTTCTAATTCTCTTTCTTTACTAAGAGCTTTCTTAGTTATTAATTTATTTTCTCGCCATTTTACTTTCTTGTTTCTTATTACAAAATCCAAAAATATGCTTTCTCATAACCAATGATAAATACACTTCCCTACAATTCCTTGAGAGACGACCCGAGGTTTAATTACTTCGGTTAATTTTATTGGGTTTGTATTTGTGACAAACAATTTAAACATTGATTGAAGTTTAATTGTCGGTTTAGAACTATACTTACAATGCGATATTTTTGTGAAAATTTTTACCGACATTTTTTTTCCGTCAGTAAAAACCACTTCCTCTGTGTTTATGATGATTTTTGGAAACCTAGTATATTGAGTGATGTGTATATTGTATGAAAATAGTGTAGAGTGGCGTTTGGGGCATTAAATTGCTCATTGATGAAGTTTGGAGCTGAGTTTTGGGTGGAGATTCTCAAGTGGAAGCTTGAATTTGACTTTCAAGAGGTATGATTTTAGTTTTATTTAAATACTGTATAATGTGGAATGAATCATGGGCTAGATACCGCTAGAATTAGGTTTGAATTGAGTATTTGGATGGAATATGGTATGTGTAGAAGCTATGTTATGATAATTGATGTTTTGGATGATGCATTGTTGTTGGGTTGATTGAAATTGGCGTTGTTTTGGGAATTATATGATTATGAGTTTATGTATATTGATTTGATGAATATTAGGCTGGAGGTCAGAAAAAGGTAAGGACGGTAAGTGATGATTGAATTGTGTGATAATGTGTGAGATTGAATGAAGAATTGATATGGAATGTATGGGAAATTGATTGATTGATAAAATAGTGAAAAATGAGGTTTTTGAAATGTGGAATTGATGTATTTGAGTTGAAATGTGTAGATGGAGTAGGTTTGGATTTGGTTGTGTGAATATGTGACTTGAGTTGGTTGGGTTTATTTTGTTGGTTGAAAATGATTGAGACTTGTGAATCATTGGAAAATTAGTAAATGTGTGTTTTTGGTAAAAACAGATTTTTGGCCAACTTTGACGGGCCGTAACTCGTTCCTCGGTATTGGAAAACTTTCAAAATTATATTTTTATAAAAATTCATTTATTGATCTTTCCAACGGTTCAAGAATGGTTGGAAATAGAATTTTGTGGAAAAAGTTATAAGATTTTAAAAATTGGACTGAAAAACTGATTTCTGCAACATATCAAATTTTCTGGTTTCTGTTATGGATGCGTACGTGACTCGTGACGCGCGTACGCGGACATTGGCTTCTACGAAGTGCTTCCGCATATGGGGACATTACCTGCGTACGCGGGATGATCCAAAATTAGGGTTATGCGTACGCAGGCCTTTGCATGCGTACGCATACACCAAGTTTTCAGCCTATGCGTACGCACACCACATGTATGCGTACACACACCTCCCAAAATTTGAAAAAAATATGTTTTTATGGATTTCAACCATTCTTTTGGTCTTCTAAAACTTTATAAACTTCGATGCGAGTTTAGAGTTAGGGATAAGGCCAAGTGATTTGAGTTAGTAAAATTGAGAGAAATGAACAAGATGTTAGGTGAGAATGATGATGATTATGAGATTGATCGATAATGAGAATGATGATGATTATGAGATCAATAATGAGAATGATGATGATAATGATATTGATAAGGAGAATGATAATGACTATGAGATTGACGATGAGAATGATAATGATTATGAAATTGATATTTGAGTTTGATTCTGAATTCATTACACCTTCCTGGGTAGATTCAGTGGTATTGATCCACTTGCTCCAGGTTTGGTTTGAGTCTCTTGAGATAGATGCAGTGGTTAGCCCCTACTTGCTCCCAGTCGAGAATTATTTGAGGTTTGAGAAATTATCTGAGTTTCATCTTTCCTTGGGTAGATGCAGTGGGTTGGCTCCACTTGCTCAAAGTTGAGATCCGAGGTTCTGTTGACCCTGCGACGTAAGTGTGGTCGGACACTTATACCTTTCTGGATGAGCTCTCCCCCATGGATATATGTGTATTGAATTATTGTGGTTTTGAGCTTGGGAATGCACGCTCGCAGGGACTGTCCAATGGTTAGCTACCAGGACATGTCGGGTTGGCTATATAACCGATAGATGGTATCATCGGCCATAGGACAGGTGATGGATGAGATTTTGCACCGGTTCAGATTTTTCTACTTAAAATAACTTCCATTGCATGTATACACCAAACCAGCAACCAACTCCCACCATAAACGTTTAATTTCTAATACAAATAACCGAGAGTAATTAAACCTTGGGTCGTTCTCCCTAGGAACTAGTGACAACAAGTACATAAAATTGGTTGTGAAAAGCAAGGGGTTTTCAATGGTTGAAGCAAATAATTAAAGGAATTAAAGAACGATCAAAATTGCAATTAATAAACTAATAAAGGAATAAAAGAACTATCTATGTAATATGGACAAATAAAGCTTTAAAGTGATGAAATGCGGTTCAAAACATAAATGGAACCTTGACTTGGGATGAGTTATGGAATCCCTTCCTTGCTATAACCACAACTATGATAATTATGATGGATTAATCTCACCTAGTCAACCCTTAACGTCGAAGAGTAAGTCAAGTGAGCATAATTGTTATTAATCCACAAATCCTAGCTAACTTACTAATTGCCTTAGTAAAAGCTAGCGTTAGTGGAAACAATAACAACTAATAACCCAAGAATTATCACTAAATGTCGGACATTATGACTCTAGTATCTCATAAACTCATTCCCCAAGTCAAGGAATGAAAATCTACCTCATAATCAAAATTGGCATTTCATCAAACACTTGATAGGCATATTCACAAAACATGGCAAAATTATAAAATTACTTGAAACTATGAACAACCAATGATCAAAATCAACAAAGGTAACTCAAACAAAGATATAATGACCATCAAACCTCAATTTCATTAATTCAAACTCAAAATTGCAAAACTATGTATATATTGACAAATGAAATTAAAGTGTAAGAAAATGTAGAAGAAGTAGTGCAATAAAAGAAAAAATTAGAAATACTTACAATGGAAATAAGCTAGAGACCAAGATCAAAATTAGAAATTGAAAGCTTGAAATATAAACCCTAATTACATCCTAAGAAATTTGAAAGAAAACCTAAACTAAATTATCCTAAAACTATCCTAAGTGTGTTGTATAGTGTATTGTATGAAGTATGGTATCATGTGTGGTTGCTTGCCCCCTCCTTATAAGCTTCAAAGCCATCAGAAATGGGCCAAAGAGCCCTCAAAATTGCGAGCCACATGACTTTTTAATGAAGTCACCGCTGGTACTTGTGTGTACGGACAGGTGTGTGCGTACGCACACATGCTGAATTTTTCTCTTGTACGTACACACACATGGCTGTGTGCTTCTCCTTTATTTTCTTCATGTTCTCTCCCAATTGCATCCTTCTCTTCCACTCTTATCAAGCCATTCCAACCTATTACACCTGAAATCACTCACCAAAAGTATCAAGGCATCGAATGGAATGAAAGTTGAATAAAATTGATTAAATTAAGCACAAAATAGCATGTTTTCACAATTGGACATAATTTAGAGAGAAAACACAAAAGTATGCTATTTAAGGGAATAAATATGGATTTATATGATGAAATCCACTCAATTTGAACCAAAATCTATCATCAAATATGGATTCATCAACATGCATTCATCATTTACATATATTTGACTTGTTTGGGTTTGTTTACTTGTTTTGGATTGCCTAATTGTATATGCTATGTTACATGACTATATGCTACTTGCTTTACTTGTGACTACGTGTGTATTACTTGTCTAGTTTGTTTGTGCTTGTACAATTGAGAGGTCCCTCATACTGGTGTCGGTTGACGCTGAGGGTTGGTGCTATTTCGGATTATGGCTATGTTAGTTGGAGAATTGAGAAGGTTGAAAATTGTTGACTTAGACTTAGAATTTCCCTTATGTTAGTTGCCAAGGTTATGAATCAGATGGATAATGTGATATGTGGAGAATTAAGATTTCTTAGTGAGTTCATATTGCCTTATGCAGTATTTATTTGGCACTTTTACTGTACTGAAAACCCATGGGTCGAGGGTTCTCATTCCGTATATATCTCTTGTTTTTCAGATGCAAGTCCAGGTGCTCAGTAGTGAGCTGTGCTTCATCTGAGAGATGGCGAAGATTATTATATTTCTGCTTTATTTTGTTTAAAATCTCTCCACTTTTGTTTTGAAAAACTTCTGTTATTTATTTAATCCTTTTGAAAACTTGCCTATAGAGGCCTTTATGTATCTTTTGGGAGAGATAGAAGATATTGTTGTCAAACTGTTTTTATTCTGTACCCTAGCCGGCCTAAATTTCGCTGGTCATGACTAGTGGCTAATTACTTATGTTATATATCTATATTCTGACTTTATCTTAATCTTCTTTATGGTTTTAACCTTATATCGCTTTTGATTCACACTTTAGCTTCTGTTTGATCGATGCATAAGTGCTATGACTTCGCGATTTTATTTTGTTCCTCTTCAGGCTTCTAGTTTAATATTTTCTTTCAATTATATATATGTATGTATGTATTATAATCCACCTGAGAGTCGTACCATCGTAATATCATTGACTTATGACTCGAGTATAAGGATTTGAATATTAGGGTGTTACATTGTGAATGATGGGTTGAGAGAAATGCATGATTCAATTTTAAAGATTAGGAATGCAATTAGGCATGTGCATGCATCACTAGGTCATACTGAGATGTTTAAAGCTATGATTAAGGAAGCTAGAATTCTGGAAGAAGATTCTGGTGTTGAGTCTGATTGAGTACATCTTATTACGGTATAAATTGTTATCTTTATTATTAGAATGTATAACTAGATTAGAATGTTTTTCTACTGGTGCTATATTGTTGTTATTATTATTGTTCTTATTATGTAATTACTTTTTTATTTCAGGTCGATTTGCGTAAAGAAATTTAGCCGTTTTATAGGAGAAGACACTATAATGTGACTATTTTTTGCTAAAAATTTATATTTATTTTTTGTTGTGTTGAGTATTGAACTTTTAATCTTCTTTAATTGTCGTATTTTAATTTTTTTGTCGTTAAATTTTATTGTATTTGTGTTTGTTGATTTTGATGTTATGAATTTATGAAATAATATAGTAATATGTTTTTTGAATTGATTAAAAAAATCAAACAAATCAAACTGAACTAAATTAATTTTAATTAGTTTGATTGGATTTGGATCCTTTATAGTTTAAATTTCACTTTAAAGAATAAAGTGTGATCTCTAACCATTGATTTTATAGGTGAGACCAATAATAAATATGAAAGAAAAATTATTTAAGAGTAAAAAATCACACTTTATTTTCTAAAATAAAATTTAAACTTTAGAAGATCTAAATCCAGTTTGATTTGATTAAGATAAATAATTTAATTAAACGATTAAATCTGATATTTTTCTCTAAAAAAAAAAAAAAAAAAAAAATCGGATCAAATCGCACGGCCGAACATCCCTAGTAGTATGAGTAGTAGGAAGAGCCCGTGATAATAATTGGCGAGTCCATTAAGTCTCATGACATTACACTCTCTCTTGACCTTCCTTGAATCCAACACACACAAAACAAAGACGTTAGTTGCGTTACCAACATTACCCCCTTATTACTACAAAACACCGCAAAAACCGAAGGAAGCAAAACACGCGCGCCATGGCCGGCGAAGTTGCCGGAGACCGGACGCCGGAGCTTCTTGCCATCGTCCACGACATCGCCGGTATGTGTGTCGGAGCCGTTGGGACCGGGTCCTCTGCCGCCGCAGCAGCACCCACACCACCACTTCCCGCCGCCATTGCTGGCGACGGCACCTTCAGGAAGGACTGCACCGATCTGGTGCGACGGATCTCTCTCCTCACGCACCTGTTCGAGGAGATTAAGGAGCTGAACAAGGTTGCCGACTCTGCTTCGAGTTCTTCGTCTGAAAGTGGTGGTGGTGGTGCTGCTGCTTCTGATGGCGATGGTGGTGGTGGTGCTGCTTCTTGGTCGTTTGATGTGGTGGTGGCGCTTCAATCGGCGAAGCGTTTGCTTTCGGTGGCGAGGAACTTCCGTTCCAATTGCTCTTCTGTGAGTTTCTGTCTCTCGATCTATCTCGTTCTTCTTTTCTTTGGAGTTTCGATTTCGAGGATTTGTTTGGTGAATGCAATGAATTGGTTACGGAAAAGTGAGTTAGGACTTAGGAGTGAAGTGATCTGAGCTGAAAGTGTTTTACTTGTTTCAACGGTTTAGAAGAGACCAACATTCGTTTTTGGATAATCTTTGAATTCTAGATCTGTAGTTCACCCAATTGGAAATTGAAATTACTCGCTCAAATTGCTAAGCTTTTCTATCTACGTTGCAATTATGATTGGGTTTGTTCTTTTGGTTTGAAATGGAAGAATACTAGATTCAATTTTATGAACATAAACAGCATACCAGAAAGTTTGTTTGAGAGGGGTGAAAAATGGAATCTTGTGATTAGTGTTTATCTAGCTCAGCATAAAGTTCAAAACTTGTAATCTGATGTTCTATGAATTGTTACTTGTGGGTAGATATTCTGGGAAATGAATAGAACCTTTATCAGATTCGATTCCATTACTTGGAAGTCACATATATGAGACTAATTTTAAAGAGCTTTCACATCAATAGAGCACTTCTATCCACCAAAAAATTAAAATTACAGACTACAGAGCATTATACTGGTTTATTACGAAGGATCCGGTTCCTTTCATCAGTTGAACTAATGAGGTTTCAAATTCATCTAGGCTTGGAGAATGAGCACGGAAAAATTTATTTTCATTAGTTTTAGTAATGTTGAACTATTGTTAGTTTTTGTTATGTGGAAATGTGTGTGACCTAAGTTGTTATCGGAAACATGCTTACTCTTTTGAGTTAAATTTTTACTGATCTGTCTTTTGCTGCGAAGACCAGATCACTGTATGTAGTCATCTTTCAACAGGGGATGATAAGGTGTACAACATATAATTTAATGAGTTCTTATTCTTGCCATTTTCTATATTTTGCTTCGCAGATTTCTTGGGAAATATTTACTTCATTCGTTTAATGTTCTTCTAATAGAGATGGTTTTACAGCTCATGAATTATTTAACATGGAACCATACAAATGCTGAATTTCTGTCAGCATGTATATCTGTCAAAAGGTGTCTTTGAACATCTCTGAAATTTGATATATCTTGATTTAAGGATGGAGCTGCCAAGACCATTATCTTCCAATTTCAGAGTGTGACATGGAAATTGGAAAAACTACTAAGCAACTTACCATATGATCATTTAGAAATTTCAGAAGAAGTCAGAGAACAGGTAAAACACAGATGCATTTTTTTTTCAAATTATTATTATTGTTGTTGAAGGGGAGCCTTGGAGCAACCATTAAGTTGTCTCTACGTGATCTCATGGTCACAGGTTTAAGCCTACATGATGTCCTTTGGGTTCAACTCTTTCCCGGACCTTGCGTAACGGGAGATGCATGTGTTCTGGGCTGCCCATTGTTATTATTATTATTACCACAATAATGTCTTTAATTGAGCTTGTTGTGTATTTTATGCTTTTATAGGTGGACTTAGTCAGAACACAATTAAGACGGGCCACGGATAAATATGGGTTTATGATTTCACAAATGCCATCTTATAAATTATCTGAGCCACTTGCTCAAGAAATCAGTCAGGTTCCTGGTAGAACCACGAGTGGATTGCATAAACAACACAGCTGTCCTGAAAACTTATCAGAATTAGACAAAATCCGTACAAATGATGGAGGGGAAGTTTGCAGCAGACATCAGGGAGTTTCTCGCTTAGAAAGAGCCAGGAGCATCCCTACCATGTCTGAGATCTCCTTAACAAATGTTACTGATACCGAAAGTGAAGAAAACTCCGAGAGTAAGAGCCCACCTGAGGTTAAAAAGTCTGAAGGAGTTCTAATTCCTGAAGACTTTCTTTGCCCTATATCCTTGGAACTAATGAGGGATCCGGTTATTGTTTCCACCGGTCAGGTATGTTCATATCATATGTCGCTTAAGCACCAGACATTTTGCATTGAATTTTCAACATATATCCTTTTCTATTTTTCTTACATCTTTTATTGTTTCTTATTCTCTAGACGTATGAGAGATCTTACATACAGAGATGGATAGATTGTGGAAATACAACATGTCCTAAAACCCAGCAGAAGCTCCAGCATTTGACGCTTACGCCAAACTATGTTTTAAGGAGCCTTATTTCTCAGTGGTGTATAGAGCACAACATTGAACAGCCAACAGGACTAACTAATGGAAAAATAAAGAAGAGCGACGGATCGTTCAGAGATGTCACAGGTGACATAGCGGCAATCGAAGTCCTGGTACGGAAGCTCTCCAGCCGGTCTGTCGAGGATCGTAGAGCAGCCGTAACTGAAATTCGATCACTCTCCAAACGTAGCACGGACAACAGGATACTGATTGCTGAAGCCGGAGCAATTCCACTTCTGGTCAACCTTTTAACATCTGAAGATGTATTGACACAGGATAATGCAGTCACTTCGATTCTCAACCTTTCTATATATGAAAACAACAAGGGACTCATAATGCTTGCGGGTGCCATTCCATCCATCGTCCAGGTTCTCCGAGCTGGAACCATGGAAGCAAGAGAAAATGCTGCAGCAACCCTCTTCAGCTTGTCACTTGCCGACGAGAATAAAATAATAATCGGTGCCTCAGGCGCTATACCTGCATTGGTAGAATTGCTCCAAAATGGGAGCCCAAGAGGGAAGAAAGATGCAGCAACAGCATTGTTCAATTTATGTATTTATCAAGGAAACAAAGGCAGGGCCATTAGGGCAGGGATTATCACAGCACTGTTGAAAATGCTTACAGATTCAAGCAAATCGATGGTGGACGAAGCCCTCACAATAATGTCTGTTCTTGCCAGCCATCAAGAGGCAAAGGTAGCTATAGTTAAAGCCAGCACCATACCAGTTTTAATAGATCTTTTGAGGACCGGATTGCCTCGCAACAAAGAGAATGCGGCCGCTATTTTACTCGCATTGTGCAAGAGGGATACCGAAAATCTTGCTTCTTTAAGTAGACTTGGTGCTGTCATACCTCTTACCGAACTCTCAAGGAGCGGTACAGAGAGGGCAAAGAGGAAAGCTACTTCATTATTGGAGCATCTTCGCAAGTTGCAGCAGGTTTGAATGTTGGGTATGTAAGCAAAGGACTTCAAATTCAATGTCTTTCTTCCCTCTGATTATTTGACATAATTTTCCACACTTTGGTTTGAGAGCTGATCATACGAGGGTGAAGCAAGTCACAACCTCATTTGATTCAGTGTATTCTTTCCTTCTTTTTCTTGCTTTGTTCTTTTTGTAACCCATGTATGAGCGTGTAAAGAAATCAACTGATATATTGTCTCCTTATTAAGTTCTTACAGAAAGTTTCTGTTTTCCTCTTCATTTTTTTTTTCTCCTCTTAAAAAGTATAAGCTTTATTATGATGAGTCTTTATGCCTCCCTACCAAAGAAATCATCCTTCAATAAAAAAATTGGACAATAAGATCAAATTCACTCTTATTTATTCATGTTACTTAATGTATTAAGTATCAATAGTATGGACGATGAAAGTGTTAGATGGAAGAAAGATAAGTAACTTATTAAAAAGAAAATTTACTCATTGCAAGTCCATCTAAAACTAAATTATTTTATTCTGAGCAAATTGAATGCCTAGGTGAGATAAAATGTTTGTGCATACGCCTTGTGCATACAACAATTCATTGACCAGTGACAAACTCTTAAACAGAATTTAGATCCACGACGGATTAGTCTTTGACCTGTCAGGTTGAAATATACCATAAAAAACAAAAAAAAAATGTTTGTGCAAAGGGAGGTGTTTAGTTTGAATCCTTTCTCACTCATCACATATACATATTATTTTGGAGAATGATAGGACCAATATTTTTATTTAAAAAAACAAAATTTGCTAATGTTGAATCAAATATGAAATAAATATAGACACAAAAAAAATGAAGTAAATATAAAAAAAAATGTTGGTTATCTAATATTTCTCTTAAATATATATTAAGAAGATAAGGAAAAAATATTAAAATTTTTAAAAGTTAAAAAAATATTTTATAAAATTATTCTTAAATAGTTAAATTATTAAAAGATTAAAAAATATATCAATTATAAAAATTTAGCTAACATTTGTTTTTAGTTACCAATTTAAAATATTTTTTTGATAAATATAAAACATTTTATAAATCTATTATGCGATTATTAAAGTAAAATAATTAAATTTTTTTATTAATAATAGTTTTTAACTTTTTATAACTAAATCCTAATTATAATTAGTATTACAAAATTATTATGATCTTCAATTTTTAAAACACATGACGTGGGTTTCCGTGGCGTGGGATCTTCCAATCTTTAAGCACCACCATTGGCAGTATATCTATATGATGAGGTCTCCGGTGACAGAGATAATGGTGATTAACTGTGGCTATATTTTGACCGACAAATGAGGGAGTATCACGTGTTTTGGCAGAATTTTTATGGAAGAGCTGGAAGAAAAATACAATTAAAGGGAAGCATGGTGGAGAACGATTTATGAAGAAAAATACAATTAAAGAGCTGGAAGAAAAATACATTAATGTGTTTACTGCAGAGTTATTTATGTAATTTCGCATGTGGAGAACGATTTTTTTTACGGTGGGCTTTGGACTGAATGGAGAAAAACAACCATCAATAAGAAAAAAAAAATTCTAGGATGCGCTAATACAAATAAAAAATATATATAAATTATGATTTATCAAATAACTTGATAATTTCCGTAAAGAAAACCCTTCATAATTATATTTGGTAGTAATATAAGTAATCTATGCCTTTTGTTTAATTATTCTAATTTATATCTTATCTGTTGTGTTATTATTATTAAATAACTTGATGATAAATTAGTAGTCGTTTACTTTATTATTTTATATATAATTGTAGGACTTTATTATTTTAAGTAGATATATAATTTATCACACAGGTTATTCCAATTTATTATTTAATTGCTTTTCTTTAATTGACAGTTTTTTGGTAATACTACATGACCAAGTCATTTTAGTAATTAAGTTTAACTAAGTCTAATATTTTATTAGCACATATAAAAAGAAGGTAGAGATACATAAGAAAAATAAACAAAAAAAATTAGTTAAACTTGATTATAAAAATAATTTGTGCACTTAATATTTTTCTTTTATCTTAAAATTTATGGGTGAGATCCAAAAGATTAAAATGTTAAAACAATTACTATATTTATTTAGGAGAAAAGTTTAAAGGCCAATAGAATTTATTATTTTTTGCTAGTATTTTTAGTCATTAGTCTAATTTCTTTAGTCTAATAATGTAATAACATATTTTTAGTCCACATTTTTTAATATTGATGGCTAATTGCTGGTCAAAAATAATAAATTTTGTAGATCTTCTAGCATTCTTCTTTATTTAGTGAAATCCAAAAAATTAAATATTTTAGTATATAGTTAATAATAGTTTGATAAAATCGTTAAAGTAAAAAATTTTAGTATAATAAAAATTAAAATTTAAAAATATAAATGAAAAAATAATTTTGTAATAATTTGATTATTTTTATTATTTTATTTAAAAAAATTATTTATTAAGGTGTAAAAAATGAGATTACAATTAGTAGGATTAAGGAATATTAAAAATTTAATATTATGAAGAAAAAATAAGAGAGATTTATATATAGACAAATTTGATCAATTTTTAAAATTTTAATGATGAAAATGTCCTACGCCTGTATATTTATGAACTAATTTGACTCTAAATAAATTTATGACACATCAAATGACACATTGATGAGCGAGGGTTTTATACCGGTTCGGAATTTCACAAAATAACTCCGTTGTTAGTATAGTCCAAACCAATAGTCAATCCCCAAATCAAACTAAATTTGGTTTTGTAACAAGTACAAACTCCAATGAAAATTAACCAAAGTATTTTAGACTCTGGGTCGTCTCATAAGAAATTGCAATGAAGTGGTCAATTATTGGTTATGAAGGTGCAAGAGGGTTTGGTTTATAAAAGGACAATGAATTAAATGACAAGAAAAGTAAATCAAGCAAGTAAAGAGGGCAAGTAATAAAGAGAGACATTCATGGCAAGGGTTAAGAATATAGGCTTTCTATCCTAGTCACTAATAGCAATAATTAACAAGAATTTATCCTATTTCGTTATCTCTAATGTGGGAAGGTGTAAGTTATTTTCCATGAGAGAAAGTCAAACAAGACTAGTTAGTCTCAAGTCAAAAATCCTAAATAACTCACCGATTGAATTAGCAAGAGATTAGAGTTAATGGAAATGATATTAACTAACAACTCTAGATCATCAATCTAAATTGGGTATCAATGACTCAAGATTGTCCAATTAAGAATGCTCAAAATCTACTCTAACATCCAACCATACATTTTGTCAAACACTTGGAAGGCATAAATGGAAAGCATAATAAATGTGCAAGAAATAGTAAAATCTACAAACTACCAATTGCAATGAAAGTAAAATTCACAACTCAATTCAACAATAAAAGAACATAAACATCAAATTTCATTAAAAGAGATCCAAATCCAACATGAGTGCATGAATATAAAGGAGGCATAAGAGTAAAATTAACATCACAACTAAGAGAATGAAGGTGTAGAAGCAAGAAATTGTAGAGGAAACAAGATGAAAACATGAAATTGGATCTAGATCTAAGAGAAATTAACCTAATCCTAACCTAATTCTAGAGAGAAGAGGGAGCTTCTCTCTTTAGAAAACTAACTAAAGGCTCATCATTCCTAACTAAGTGCCCCCTGCTCTAGCTTGAATTCTGCATGAAATACCCTCAGAAACGAGTTGGATTTGGGGCTTGGCAGCTCAGAAATCGCCCCCAGCGATTTCACTTTAAGTGGGTCACGTGCCGAGCGTCACGCGTGCTCGTCAATGGCAAAAACCTCCACTCACGCGTACGCGTGCTTGACACGTGCGCATGGCTTGCAAATCTTCAATGCACGCGTACGCGTGCATGACGCGTGCGCGTGGCCCTTAATTCTTCATTTTGCTCATTTCTTTATGAATTTTCCACTTGCATGCTTTCCTCTTCATTTCTTCCATCCAATACTTGCCTTATGAACCTGAAATCACTCAACAAACACATCAAGGCATCGAATAGAATTAAAGTGAATGAAAATTATTTAAGGGTCTAAAAAGCATGTTTTTACACTTAAGTACAAATTAAGGGAGAATTACAAAACCATGCTATTCATTGAATAAATGTGGGAAAATGTGATAAAATTCCCTAAAATAAGCACAAGATAAACCACAGAATTGGGGTTTATCACACATCAACCAATTATCTTGTGACACGTGACATTAACCTATTATGTCATCATATCATGTGACACTTAACGTGACACACCATCATCTAACTGATGGTAAGGACCGATTGAACTTATGTTCTATATATCTTGTAGAGATTAATATGACTAATTTAATTTTTTAAAAATCAATTTAAAAAATTGGATCTTTCAAGAATGAATTTGAATAATAATTCCTCAATAGAATAACATTAATTTTAATGAATGAAAATATGTTGCAAACAAGAAAATGATAGAGAGTCATCAGAATTTATTATTTTTGGATATCAGTTAGCCATTAATATTTAAAAATATGGGATAAAGTATATTATTAGATTATTAGACTAAAGAAATTAAAAAAAAAAATTGAGTTAATAACTAAATAATTACTAAAAAATAATAAATTCTCATGCCCTTAGTATTTTTCTATTGTAAAATATGTTGCAAATATATATGAAGAATCAAACGAATTATCTATATGCTGAGTTAAAAATATTTTTTTTTTAAGAATAAAATAATTTTATGGAATTCGAAAATTATTTGGATACACATTTTGTAAGAAGTACTTTTACTAAAAATTTAAATTAGTTGTCCTAATTAAAAGAAAATAATACCTTTTTCTTAAAAGAAAATTAAAAGTAAAAGCAATTTCTAACATTTTAAAATTATTTTTAAAAATCGTGTCCAATTGTTTAATAGGTTTTCGTCTATTTAAAATTTTTTTAAATAGGTAATTTTTGCAAAATGTATAAAGGGTTTAGGGGTAGCAGTAATTTGGTGTCGTATTTTGATATTTTCAATATGTACAATAATATAGGTGGTTCATAATCAGTCTGTGACAAGTTATTATAAGTGGATATTAATTATAATCGGCCTAAATTATGCTAAGTATGGGGTTAAACTCGTGAGTGCAGATAGTTTGAAAATAAGATATAAATTAGAATAATTAAACAGAAGATATAAATTACTACTTACATTACTACCAAATATATATGTAACTTTTATTCGGCTTAGGGCAGCCTGAGATTGTTTCTGTTCATGGCCTTTTTGTCTGTTCAGTCCAAAGTCCACTTTAAAAATGTCATTTTCCATATGCAAAATTACATAAATGGCTCTGTAGTAACAGATTGATGTTAATATGTTACTGTGCTTTTCTTTAAGGGGTTGCACTATGGTACAGATGCTGTTTGGTATAGATTTACAGATATTCCATCTGCTTCAATAACATATCAACACATGGCATTGATAGATATAAGTCTTGGCAGGGCTTGGATAATGGTTGTGGCTAAGCCAAGCCTGATGAATGGAAATGGTAGCTACTAACTTGTAAAATGGACTTTAACACCAATGAATCATCGAATTGGGTATTCAAAAAACAAAAATGAACTTGAAGTGATTTTGATTTTGATAATATAAACAAAAAAAAAGTGAAATCCATCTTTATAGAAGGGCATTCCAGTTCAATTAAATAATTTATTTTTTAAATTAGTTCAATTAATTTTAAGCTTTTGCTAAAACATAGAAGATTTTAGTTTATATTGTTATAGAAGAAATGCACACAATGATTTATTAAATTAAACGTATTAAAAATTATTTTTATTAATCAATACTTTAAGGTTCACTAATGGTACTAATTTATTAATAATTTATAAATATTTTTTTAATTAATTTAATAATATTAAAAATTAAATATTTAACTACCTTGCGAGTAAATTCAAAAACTAAATTCTTGTTAATATCTATTAATCTAATCAAATAATTTATTAATTTATAAATAAAGTTTAAAAAATTATAATAATGAAACCTAAGTAAATAATTTCCAAACTCAATATATGAGCGTTATGTCAGCATTTTAAATTAATTCAATAATATTAAAAATAAAAATTAAATTTTTAACAAGTTTGCTAATAAATTCAAAAACTAAATCTTTGTTAATATCTAACAACCTAACCAAATAATTTATTGTTTACTAATTTGTAAATAAAGTTTCAAAAATTTCTAACGACAACACCTAAGAAAATAATCCACAAACTCAACATATGAGCGCTATGTCACCAAAAAAACTTTTTATTTGTATTGCTACTAGTGTTAAACCCGTGCGATGCACATACTTATATTTTAATTTGTCGTCTTCGTCTAGAATTAGAACCTTGAGACCACTACGACTCTTAACTCTTGACAAAACAAGGTAAGGATGAACACTGATTTTAGCAAATAAAGCCCTACATGTGATAATGATTGAAATAATAATCACTAAGCAAAACAACTTAAAATTTAAAAAATAACAATCTAAGCAAATAACTTAAATTTAAAAAGTAACAATCTAAGCAAATAATAATTTATAATTTATAAATAAAATTTTAAAAATTCAAAAGAGTAATATGCAAATAAATTAAAATTAAAAAGTAACAACCTAAGCAAATAACTTCAAAATTTTGAAAATAGCAACTTAAGCAAATAAAATTTATAATTTTTAAAAATTTCTAGTGACGACACCTAAACAAATAATTAGTTCAACAATATTAAAAACTAAATACCTAACAACCTAAAAAAACATAATTTAAAATTAAAAAAAAACCACCTAAGCAAATAATAATTTATAATTTATAAATAAAATCCTAAAAATTTATAATGACAACACCTAAGCAAATAAAGTCCCAAACTCAATGTATGAGCACCACGTCAGTATAAGAGCTCCCCATTTATATTATTATAAAGATAAATATAAAACAAAAAATACTCATAGTAGAAGAAATTAAATTTACTCTTTCATTACATTTATAGGAGCGTAGATGATTCACATAAGAGTTATGATATTTTTAATTTATTTTTAAAGTAGTATTTATTTTTTAGTGTAATAATTATAAACTAATACATGGTGGTAATTAGTTGGGATCGAAAAAGAGAAGGTGGAAAAAGAATAAGAAAAGGAAAAAGGAAGAAAGAAGAAGTCAATATAACAATGGTCGTGAGACAATGATAAATATGTATATAGAGAATAGTAAGAAAAAAGAATAATAAAAATAAAAATTAAAAAATCTAAAAAAATAATAATAGTATGGTGATAATTAATTGCAGTTAAGGTGAATAGATAAAAAAAAAAAGGAAAAGGGAATAAAACAAGGCAACATAATAATGACGGACTGATTGTGAGATAATAATAGTTATACATGTATAAAGAATGATAAGAAAAAAAGGGTAGTGTATGATATGATTGTTGAGTAGGTGTGGTCGCTTGTGGTGTGATGTACTGTAATCTGGTGTGTCATCGTTGATGCTGTGATCTGAATTTTGGAATCGTGCCTGCAGTTGGGTTCATTTAGTGGTTGGACTTTAGTTTTGATTAGTGGTAGAAAGGAGGAGTCTGTTTCAAAGAATTTAGAAAAGATCTGTAGTTACACTTCCTCCGATACAGAGGAAGACAACGATGATAATTTATACCTCAAACTATAATTAGAGAAAGTATAATAATAATAAATTTGAGCCAAAAAACTCATTCATATAAACTTCAACTAAATAAGTTTATTATTTTATAATAATGTTTCAAAATTTTTTTTATTAAATTTGGTTTAATATGTATTTTATCTTATATTTTAAGATACAAATTATAGTTTAATTTCAATGAACTAACAATATAAAATATTTTCATACAGTTATTCGATTACATTTGTTCCTTTAAATGAGACGACATAAGAGTTTAATTGTATTATTTTTTCTAAAATAATTTATTACTCTTTCATTTATGCTCTTCCAAAAATATAATTTTACTATCTTATTATTTTTTGTTTCTTAACACTATTACTATCTGTTTTTTATTGTTATTATTATTGATATTATTATTATCATTATTAAATCAAAATAAAATATACATGAATAACTAGTCAATTGGTCAATATTTTAAGATATTTTACTTCAATAAAAATTATTTATTCAACATAAAATTAATTGTCATTGGTTTATTTTTTATAAAAATACTTATTTTGTATTGAATATCTAATATGAAATATATATATATATATAAATTCGTTAAAGCCTCTTTAATTTCTTAAGCTTAGCATTCTTAATTTAAAATGAAATAATTTATTATCATTTCATTTTAAATATTTATATGCATTCTTAGAATTTCATAAAAAATAACAAAAAATTAAATACATATTTAATATAATATTTTTTTTAAAAATAAAGTTCAATCTAACCAAATAAAAAAAATCAAGAAAAAAGTCTATCTAATTAAGCACCCTGACAAAAAAAAAATAAAAAATAAATAAAACAAAAAGAAGAAATTCTATAACCACAAAAAACAGTTTATGACCAAATATTAAAATAATGGGTCACCTCCTTTGCAAGCAGCTGGTTATTTTTCTTTAAGCCGTGGCTCTCCTTGCAAGTGCTGCCAAGCCTATTTCTTTTCAAACATTATAGTGTCACTTGACACTTGTCACATAATCCATTAATCTGTATAAACAAATCTGTACGCTATAATTTCTCTTTCTTTAATTGTATTTTTTTCTGTGCTCTTCGAGGAAGATTCTACCAAAGCACGTGTTATACTCTCATTTGTCGGTTTAAAAATAGTCACAGTTAGCCACCAATATCTCAGCCACAAAAAAACTCATCTATATATCAATGCGAGACTTTGTTTTCAATTTCACTTTGCAATTTGGCTGTGGTTTCTCTATACGTGATTCTTGCTCTTCTTAATTTTAGTTATCTGTGGTGTCCTCCTTTTTTATTCTTCCTAATTGCTGCGTTCTTTCTTGGGGATGAAACGTTTTGAAAAGGTTGTTTTTTTATTTTTTTATTTTTTTATTTCCAAGATTATTTCTCTGTAATTGAATTGTGAACCATTGTGATTGAGTTTCGCCATCTTGACAAGTTTGGAGAAGCACTGGTTTCTCTTTTATGTTTATAGTTTGGATGTGACTCGAGAGTTTAAATTATTTCAATTCTACTTGATGGCTTGATGCAATGTTTGTTTGAGGCTCCGAAAAGAAAAAAAGAAAGAACAAGAAATTGTTGCAGAATAATAAATAGTTGACTTTTGGGAGTGGATCCTCTCCAGTGGAAAAAAAACTGGATGGTATCCAGTAGAAGATCTCACCCTTCATTGCATTCTTTCTCACATTTATTTTTGGTCCCATTTGTAGAATTAAAGGTGGGAGATTACACTTTATTTTCTCCAGTAAAAAAAAAATGGAGAGAATCCATTTCCTTGACTTTTACACCATGATAAACTTAGGATTTTAAGCATGTATGAATCAAGACTAGAAAAAAGCATGTATGAATTAACGAAAGAAACTTCAATCTTTGCATTTTTTTCTGCAAGTTTTAGTAATATGGATAGATTCATAAAGATGAATTTTTTTCACATATCTTTTTTGTTATGGAATATACAAGTCCAAGAAAAAGGATTTCTTTTGATTGGTGGTTTTACTTGTTGGTAACCCTTGGAATAAAATGGTTTTGAAAAGTGTAACGACCCAATTTTCAGTATAACAATTTACACTGACACTGTTATTAATAATATCAAGCCTGTAATCAGATTAACAGAATTTGATTTTTATGAAAAATCTTCCTTAAAGAAAACAAAATCGCAACCAAAACGATAAACAGATACATATACAAACAGGATAGTAAACTATTATATATATATATATGGTAAAGTATCGTTTTTGTCCCTAACATTTGGAGTAAGTCCTATTTGTATCCCTAACATTTAAATCGTCCTATTTGTATCCTTAACGTTTATAAAAGTGATTCAATGTTATCTTACTATCAATTATACTAACAAATCAGATTATATTTTTCAATTATTCTCACTTGGATATATTCATTCTCAATTAGGTCTCACTTGGATGAGGTCGATTTTAATATTATACCCACTATTTGTGTTTAGATTCAATTATGTCCCTAGAAAAGTGAATTATGTAAATATTGTAGGAATTAGTTTCAACATTTGATAAGCTATTTTTCGGAATAGATTATCGATTCTATCCCAGACATTTGTATTCTAACTTCAAGAAGAGATTTTTAAAACTCAAACTAAAGTGCTCATGATGTGTAATTGACGGTAGGATAACATTGAATCACTTTTACAAACGTTAGGGATACAAATAGGACGATTTAAACGTTAGGGACACAAATAGGATTTACCCCAAATGTTGGGGACAAAAACGATACTTTACTCATATATATATAGCACCCAAAAGAAAAAAAAGTTAGTTACTCCCTCACAGTTATATACATATATACAATTTAAAACATCTCCAGAGTTCTGGCTCATATAGGAAGTCCATAATCTGACGCCCATACTAGCCTAGTATTCTAACCTTATCTCTCGAAAAACAAAAGTGAGAGTCTAAAAAAAATACTAAACCGGAGAGATGCCAAAAGAAGATGCTGATGTCGCTATCTAATCGCTGTCAGAAGTCAAGTCTACGATCTCTATATCCATCTTAGGATCCTCATCGTCCTCAGAAGTCATATCCACAATCTCTATCTACTCGATATCCTCATCGCCAAAAATAACTATGACCTCTGATGTATTATGGGGACTACCATCACTGCTGTCACTTGCGAAAGCTGTACCACTAGGAGAAACCTGCATGCTCAACTGCTGAGGGCTGACCAGAAGCTATGGCTGAAGTCCCGATAGGCCCTATAGTGAAAAATTTAGAGGAGCGAGTAGAAAGAGACTCTATCGACTTATCCAAAACCATTGGAGAAGACTCAGGGATATAGTCATGGATGATAGAGCCAAACTCAGGCACCGCCTGACCATCCTGTTGTACTAGAACAGGACCTCCATGCATGAAATCAAAGGGATGGTGGACAGAATCGGGATGTAACTAAGATAGCGGAAAAGCGTACGGTGCATTAGGATCGAAGAGGGTTGAAGCTAGCGAGTGCTGAAAAGGATGATCTCTAACTACGTACTTACAAACTCGAGGCTCCGCAACCACTACATAGAAGCTGTGAAGAACAGGATCCTCGTACACATAAGGCTGCTTGAGCTCACTCCGTCTGAATGGGGGTAGAAAGATAGGGGGTGAGAACTGGGGAGTTCTTAGTAAGGTCGGGGTGAAACAAGTTAAGTTACTTTTTATAAATCGACCACGTGTCCTAGATTAATCAGACAACAACAAAGAAACATAGGGCAAACAACAATCAAGAGCAAACAATACATAACATAAACCACAAGAACGAATTCAAAACACACAAGAAATATGCACAAACAAGTATGATGCATGTCTAGCCCTAGTGCAGGTAATGAGCTTATTCGTCGGTTTTTGACCGGCGCTCGACATTACATCCTTATGGACGTTGTCTCCCGTTGCCATCATTTCGGGGTATAGTGTCCAATACACTCTTGGATTAGTTCCCGTACGCTCTTGGGCTATAGCGTCTGTACCGCTCCCACGATTAAAGTGACGGGTCACACTCTTGGGCTATAACGCCCGTACCGCTCTTCGGCAATCTGTCGGATAAATTGATGATAAGAAGAGTCAATAGTGTTGCCTTTCTAAACCTTAATCATCTCATCACATAATCAAATATCTTTCAAAATATAATAATTCTTTATCCATAATACCACAATTTCTCCAAAATAATAAACTGAAATAGAGTAGGTCATGAGATTTAACTTTAGAATCACTTTTTCAAATATCTCAGAGTTATTCTTAAATTCTATAAATAATTTTAAGAATATGCATAAATATGCCCACGGGAATAAAATACATAAATATGCTTAAATTTTAAAAAATGGCATATTCTACAAGTTACTTTAATAAATTGATGTACTTTAAAATTACTCTAAATAACTTTAAACTTTTATAAAAGAGATCCAGTCTTTACTAGTTACTTTATAAATTATTCAAAATATTTTATAAACTTTCAAACACCCAAAACTTCATTAAAAAAATAAGTATATTGGGCACAATTCTTCCGTTTTCAAAATAAAACTTTTTTTGTTCAATTAAAATCATATTTCTCCCAAAATCGTCTTCCACTTTAAACCCTTTATTGCAACACATTATTTTTTCTTCAAAAACCAAACTCAATCAATTTCAACAAAATTCATATATTTATAAATAAATAATTTTATTCATTAAATATTTCTCAAAAGCTAAGCCTCTGCTCCTTTTTATTCGAAATTTCGGTTCAAAATACTCATTTAGTTATAACTCAGTCGTATACTATTATATAACTCAGATTTCAGCCAATTATTCAACAACAACATCACAGTGCCTTATTTTTCATTATGGATGAAACATAACAACAAATTCAGCAGTAATTCAGCTAAATTTTTAGCAGCCAACAATCATAGATTTGAACAATAGACATCAACAAACAACAGTCTAACCACATAAATCAATTAATTCATAATTTTAACTGATTAAAGAGTCAAATCCTACTCCTGTGAAGTGCAGAACACACACAAGATACCGAAGGAGGTTTCTGATCGATCAAACGGAGTAAAAACGTCGAAAATTCGATGGTTCTTCTTCTCCTTTGGTTCGCCGAACTGGTTTCTGAAGATACGATCACCATGTAGAGGATGAAGATACGATCACTTCTATCAGATCAGAATTTTTGTGGGGTCACGGATCTCAAGAAATCGAGATCGGAAAGTCAGAAAATTAACAAAACCTCCCCTTTTTTCCATGCATGGCTTCGGCTGAAGTAGGAAGGAGAGAGAGAATTTTTGGGCTTTATATGAGGTAATTAATTGGCTAAGTGTCACTTAATTAGGGTAATGGCATGCGTCGTGACACGTGGCGCATTAATCCCCGCGTGTCGCAATTTTGAGCCGCTGAGTCAGCGAGGTTAAATTTTTAAAATATCTTGAAAGGTAATTAAGATAATGGAATATGGTAAAAACTCAAATAATTATCTCAGTATTTAATTAGAATAAAGATCGAGTAAATTACTAATGTAAATGACATTAGTAAAACCGAATTTTTTGAATCTTCTGGACTCAATATCAAGTGATCGTCTTTTGTCAAATAAAATTAAATAATAACATAATATTAATATTACATTATTATTTATTTTATTTAAAGATCGCAAAAAAATTTATTATAGACGTTATACGAATAAAACATAAAACTCGCATACACAACTCTACCGCAAAAGACAGGATGTTACAAAAAGAATGGTTTTTTTATTTATCCATTATTTCACATTATTGAATGATGAACCATCGTGATCGAGTTTTGTGTTCTTTCTAAGTATGGGGAAGCACTATTTTCGGATAAAAAAAAGAAGTATTTACTTTTTTTTGCTGTTATTTGTTTTGGGGGAAAGATACATACTCCAATTAGAAGAATTTTAATATAGTATTAAAAATTGTGCTCTAATTTGGTGCAAAAAGAAATCCAAAGCTGAACTATAAGAAGGATGCATATAGCTATCAAAGACAATGATCAAATTAGATCATATGACGGGTTCTTGGTTGTGTGATGTATTATATATAAAGTTGGTGATTATGCAACAAGTAGGATTGATAATATAACATGTATTTGTTTTACTCAAATTTTGGTAATGTTTAAAAAAAAATGTGGGTATCTTAATGTCGTAATTGTATCGTCAATAAAATTAAAAAAGATTGAAAGTAACAAATAAACAAAAAAATGCAAGGTGTGAAGGCAAAGTAAATTGCAGAAATTAAAACAAATGAGAAATTAAAGAGAAGATGAAGAAAGAAATATAAACGTAAAAAGAAGAACAAGTAAAAGTAGAAAAATTTTATTAATAAAAATGGGAAATAAACAAATTATAAGTATTTGAGTTCAGAGGAATTACTTAAGATTTCCAATTTTACTCTGTGATGCCAAGGGGCTAAGAGCGTTTTGGGCAATGTTCTGAAAATCGGACCGGATCAGCCGGTCCGACCGGTTTAATCGCGAACCGAATGCTTTTACGGTTTGGTTTAACCTATAAAACTGTCAGTTACAAAATCGTTTAAAAACCGCTGAATCGACCGAGAACCGGCCGGTTGGACCGAACCGGGAGCCGGCCGATTTTCCAAAAACAGTGTCGTTTCGCGTTTTGGATAAAAAGAAAAAATGGGAAGCCTTCAGACGTTCAGTGCCTCCTCTCAACTCTCACTCTCTCAAGCAACTTTCTTCCCCCCAAAACAAAAACCCTAGCAGACTAGCAGTAACCTCCACCGCCACCGCAAGGAGGGAGACATTGCCGTCGTCGTTCTTGAGCTCTCCAACTCCTGTTTACTCCAACTCCTCTCAACTTTCACTCTCTCAAACAAAGCTCTCTTCTCCCAAAAAAGAAACCCTAGCTTACACTAGCCTCCACCGCCGCGGCAAGGAGGGAGACAGTGTCGCCGTCCGTCACGCCGTCGCGCCGTCGTCGTTCTTGAGTTCTCCAACCCCTATTCACTCCAATCGTAGCTTCTTCGTCAAGCTTAGCGTTCGTCGTCTGGTCTACCTCTTCTCATCTGCGCTTCTACTGCCATCCATCGTCGTGCTTGTTGCCTAGTCGCCGTCGTCCATTGTGCTTAACCACTTTCTCTCATACCCTGGTCAGATTGTTCAAATCGAAGAAGGCAATGGCTTCTCTACTCACTGCTAGTGCTTGTTCTTCTTTTTGTTTTATTTTTGTTTAGCAATTATATGGATTATTGAATGATTAATTGATTTTTGATTAGCTCTGTTCACTACTATTGTGATGTACTGTACTGTTATGTTCTTCTTTGCTGCTGTGCTCTGTTGACTGTTGTGCTGTGTTTTTGTTTTCAATTTAAATTTTTCTTTGAGAACTTAGTTTTTCCATGCTTGATAAATTGTGCCAATTATGTATTTCTTGAAGTTGGTATGACTCTGTAGATTCTAAATAGTGTGCTTCATGTTTCTGATTTTGACAATTTGAGTTGTTTATGAAGCATAATTCACTGTTATTGCAAATGATTTGGGACCACTTTTAAGGAGTGTATGAAGCAGATTACTTGCTGTGTTTGGAGTTGTGTATTAATTAAATTGGTTAATTTGTTATTTGGGTCATGTTACAGCTTGTAGTCAAAGAGAGTTTAAAGTTCCAATATCCACTAATTAGTTGGCAATGTTAATATTATTAATAATATTATTAGTAATACTAATCATAAAGTGGAGAGGAATTGTAGAATTTGTCACATGGGTTTGGAGAGTGATAGTTCTGAGTTTGATATTCCAATTGAATTGGGTTGTGCTAAGACATGGTTTAAGATTAAGGGGAATTTGTGAGTATAAAATCCTATCTTTACTTCATTTTTTCAATTGAAAAATTTAATTTTTGATATTTTTTAAAATGTTGAATTTGATTGATTATGTGGATATTTTAGACACCCTTTTGTTTATGATTCATGGAATTGAGAATTGGATTGTTTGGTACTGTCCTATATGTATACTTGTTTTATGTCTTGGTGCTAAGTCTAACAAATATTCTCAATTACTTACCACTATGGTTTTCTTCTTAAACGGAATTTTATTTTTCCAAAAGAAATCATAGAGGATTAGGGTTGTGAATTGTTTAATTGAAGATGAGTGATGAGTGTAAAGATGAAGATGATGATGACAAAAGTGATCGGAAACATGTTGTAAGAGTGTTTTAAAAAAAATTTTGAATTTATATTTTGATAAGATTATATGGTAAAAGATATTTTAAGATTTATATTAGATGATAATTATTTTTTAGGATATATATTTATAATTTATTTATTATTTTATTTTAAAACAGTTTTTCTGGTTGGACCACGGTTGAACCGGTTAGACCAATGAACCAGTGAACCAGTGACTAGAGCGGTTCGATGACTGGTCCGGTTTCTGAACCTTGGCTTTGGGTTTCTAAGTGTTTTCCAAAAGAACTGAACTCCCTACAGTGTGTTCCTAAAGCTCTATTTATAGACTAACCTAATATCAGCTAACAGTTACCTTTTGTACACTACTTGCGGAAACTTTGAATTGCCCCGTAACTGTTCCCACACTTCTTGCTTGATTGTCAATTTCAAATATCAGATAAATAACCAAACTGTCAAATGACCTAATTAAAATAAATATAAATATTATATATAGAGACATCACCATGTAACTAATTATTTCTTTTTATAATTTTCTTATAAAAATTATAATTTGTCTAATATAGTATCCCCCAAAATTTTCACTTAAAGTCGTACAGTGATTAAAGTGAAAAAATTTTGTTGTTTATAATAATAAAAAGAATATATACAAACGTATATTTATTTGTTTTTTTTAATTTTTTATTATTATTTTTTATTTTATTATATATATATATATATAAAATAACAACACGCATTGACAAGAATGATATTTTGAAACGTCACTTAGAAAGCACACAAGAGTACTTGTACTCTTTCTCTTTTTTTTATTATTTTATTTATTTATATATCTATTTATTTATTTATTTTCATTTTGACAAAAAAAAAAAAAATTAAACAATCCAGTACCCTATTGTCTTGTAATACTTATGAGAGAGAGAATACGTTAGTGTTTGAACATTCAAAAGCTTCTTCTTCAACTCGGTGTTTCCCATTCTTTCGAATTTCATCTACTATAGTAGGCTTCCTCCATTCACAAGAGTTCGACTATACCTAACTCTTCTGATATTTTATGTAAGATTTCACTGCTAGCTCCATTTTTATCTTTCTCTTTTCCATTGTTGATTTAGAGGAGCCCTAACCCCCAAAAATGGTATACAAAATATCCCTTGTGTTATTTATGAGTACGAAAATCTTTCTCTAAAGAGCATTCTCTTTGATTCTTTTACATTCTTTGACTCAAATTAAGACTTGACTGTTGAACTCTTATTCTTCAATTCTACTATGTTACTGTCTTTTTCTGTTTTCAAGTATGAAAAAAGAAGAATATTTCTGTCAATTTTGCTCCCAAAAACAGGATAAAAGAGATGGTTTATTTTCTTGGCACAAACATGTCGAAATTTTATCCCCCTCTCTTGTTTTTTGGTAATATATATTATTATATCTAAAAATATAACCTGATGTTCCCTAATTGAAAATTGTGTGCTGCTCCAGAACCTGTTTCACGTCGTGTTGAAGATCAAGGTCTTGAATTTCTTCAGTTTGCTTCCCGCTGGTTCGACTGTCTTCTAATCCTTGAGGTCTTGATGAAAGAGATGCTTTACCAGACTTCTTTGTGTATGTACTTGCCGGTTTCTTTCTAACAGTAAGTGAACTTATTTTGCCCCCTTCACTAATATGATATATTTTAATTTAACTAGACTTTTTCCAATATAAGTGGAAACAATTGCTATGTTGTGGCCCTACTTATTAGGAATAATTTAGCCTATGCAACATTTTTGCCATTGGTTTTCTTAATGAAGAATGCAATTCTAGGATTCCTGGCAATCCTCTAAAGTACGTTACACAAATGCAATAGAAAACAAAGGGATGCATACCTATATTATATGCTTCTATCTTGCTTATATTATATACATATTCTCTTTACTTTTAGCAATGATCAATATAGTAGATAATGAATTTTTTCATATGCTTCATTTATGGAAAATTTTTTTTCTCTAATATTCATGAGTGTTGACAAGCAGTATTAAGTCTTGTTTCATGTTAAATCCTTGCTTACTGCTTCAACCAAATTAAACCCATATAAGTTCAATTTTTATTCATTTTTCTTTTTATTTTCTACCTTTACAGTTTGTTTGTTGATCATTGACAACCTCGGCACCCAATACTTGGATTTTTTCAATCTGCATATTTATGACAACTCAAGCCCCCATCGGTCAACAAGTCCTCCTTCTTCATCTAAATTAAATGGCCATTTGTGATAAGTCTGTTGTCAAAAATGGCAAAAATTTTGCTCCTGAACCAGAGACCTCAAAATAAAAAATATGGGAATCACAGGTGCTACTCCCTTTCACCATTGATGGTGTAGACTCAACTTTTGTCGGCCCTATTATCTCTCCCAAAGTCGCCAACAAGATAAAAAACTTCTTTTCCTGGTCACCCTCAAAGAAAATCCGTTGCTTTTCAGGACAACATTCCTATTGGATACTTCGACTCCAATAACAGGCTATTCAAAAATCCCCCAAAGATCAACATTGGAGGTTACCGTACTTGGTTGGATAGAGTTGAAATTGGGAAGATGACCCTGTGGAAAGGTGTAACACCCTAACTACCAAAGCTCACGCTTCCGGCTGCGCAACTCTGATAGCTCGGACATTACGACGACACTTATACTATTTAACATTAAAATATGAACCTGTCTGAAACTTTAAACCGCAATACTGCTCCCAAAATACTTTCGTTATACATCATACATTTGTACATACAATACACTTACAACAACTCACAAAGAGCACATCCATATATATACATATATATATAATATTACAAGCATTAACCAATACAATTCCTATCCCTCTTACAGAATATATCAAGATAAAGGCGAGGGTACAATAAACCATAACTAAAATAATACAGAGTATCTCAACAACAACTAAATAAACCCTTCGTAACTTCTGCGCCCATATCCTGAAAGGGGAAAAATGTAGGGGGGTGAGAACATCATCCTCGAAAGGGATCTCAGTAGAGGGTTTTTAGGAATTATTGTAATAGGATACGTGAAGATAAACCGTACTAGTGATTAATAACCGTCTTATGCCTCCTTTTCAAAAACAACGGTTTACAATAAAAGTAAAGTCTAAAAATCTTTTTGAAAGAAGAACCGTTCAATTCTCAAAAACTCAAAAGCCTTTCAAAATGGTTTATCTATGCGAAACCAAAATAGCCTTTCATATTTTATTCCAAACCAAAAACACAAAACCGAAATCAACCATCGGTTCATCTCATTCCAACCACGTCCCTAGGCCCAAACAATCCAACCATCAACCAATCACCACAGTCCAACAGAGTCCCAGCAGCAAACACAAATAGGAAGATGCAAGCACAAACAAACAGTTATTGCAGGTAGAACAATTAGCAATTAATCACATAGGCAAACCAAGTATAATATGCACACCTAAGCAATGTCACATAGATGCATATGATGCATGCCTGTCCCTAGTGGCTGATGATATCATCTTTCGGTTACCAAGCCAACCCGACGTGTCCGGTAGCTAACCCGGACACAGTCTCTCTGTTGCGCATTATTATCCTTAGAGGGTATCTGCGTCCTGTCGCCATTAGAGGGTATCTGCGCCCTGTCGCCATTAGAGGGTATCTGCGCCCTGTCGCCATTAGAGGGTATCGGTGCCCTGTCACCCTTACAACCAGAGGGAAATCACAAGCATTTTCACATACAACATTCATCTCAGCCATCCGGCTCACGGTTCAATCCAGAACCAGCCAATTTATCAATAAATACAGCCCTTCGGCTTAAACTCATAATTCATAGTCAGCCATATGGCCCATAACTCATTCGGCAACCAATCATAAATCAATATCATACACAGCCATTCCGGCTCACAGTTCAATCCAGAACCAGCCAATATTCATAATCATACACAGCCATTCCGGCCCATAATAAAAACAGCACTTCCACCATCCAACATCATCAAATTCATAAAACCGGCATTTAAGCCATAAATCACTTTTTCCGAAATCGTTTCACTTTGAAATCAAGTCTCAACTCCTTTCAGCCTTGGCTTTAGAAATCTCGTTTCTCAAATCATCTCAGGCTCATAAGCCAAATTTACTCAAAGTTAGTTCCCTTTTTAAAACAAAGCCACTCTCGCCATTCTCTTTCCAAAACATCCAAAACCATGGCAAGTTAAGGATTTATTTCAAAGTATTCAAAATCACCCATACAACAATGGGATTTTATAACAAAAGTTTCTCGGCAGAGTCCCAAGTCTTTAGGGAAGGTCAACCTATATCAATTCCTTAAAATTCATTGAAACTATTAAAATCATGGATTCTCGGTTCAAGTAAATAAAACTGAATTTCTTATGAAACCGACCACACAAAATCACAAGTTCCAACCCGGTCCTAAAATCAACTCATTTGAAAAGAAACCGGTTCATTTGATTCAAACCACTTTCAGGTTTCTTTTTGGAACCCATTTTTCTAACTCTTCCAAAATGCCTCAAACTTAATTACTCAATCAAAAGTCTAGATTCCTTTGAAATCACTAAAAGCTCCCTTTTATATTGAAATCAATATTAGAGCATCATTCTTTCCTTCAGTGATTCAAACGGTAAAAATAGTTCATTTCTAAATAAGTCAAACTCAAGGCATAAAGTTCACTAAATAAATTAAGCTTGAAAATATAAATATTTTCTTAATAAATCAAATAATACAACTTCTCAAACCCAATCCTTTTTAAATGACTTTTTAAACAAGACTAGGATTTTGTAGAAATTTCGGCAGCACCTCCCCTAAAACTTGGACTTTTGCCACCCGGTTCGGGTCCCAACTAAACCGTTTCTCATTCCTTTTCAACAGCTCAAAACCAGAAATCAATTCAAAGCAAGCTAAATCCAACAGTCGCCTCAGTGGCATATCTCAAGAAAACCATTTCAAAGTCAACTCAATATCAACCGATTTAACTCATTTCCAAAGCTTTAAAGAATCGGTTCAGCAATAAATCATTTATCAAAACCAAATCAATTAAAGCAACCCAGGCTGAATTTCAAGAGTATTCTATCTTTCACATCATCAAAATAATCAACTCAATTCAAATCAATCCTCAACGGATTAAACTCAGATTTCAAATATTTAAAGAATCAGCTTCAAAACATTACATTTCACAAAGCCGCACAACAACTCAGCCAAACCAACATTCATAAATATTCGAGTCAATCAAATAATACATAAGGCCGATACAATCACCAAATACATATTTTCTCACATCAGTATCCATATGTAATAATTCCAACATATAAGAATATAGTTTTTGGAAAGCGCCCCTACCTCAAAACACAATTCCATAACCCAAACGCCTCATCAAGTCCTTTCCGCCTCAACCCGAACTGACGGCAACCAAAACCTCAGCTCCAAGCCACTTTCGCAACAGTCTCAACAACTCGAATCGCAACATACAACAACCGAAACTCAATCCTATAGCAATTAACGCCACAAACCTCAGCGTATGATAACAGAATGGTAACTAAAAGGCTTTCAAATCTAAGCGCTTACCGAACCGAAGAAGGAACGACTGAACTGAAGCAGCGGCGGTCTCCGAACCGATTTGGCGGCAGCCCGGCAGCCACCTCAAGTGGCAGTGATGACCTGAACCATATGCAGTGACAGTGAGGTTTCCAGAAACTCAACGGAAAGGGGAACCAACTTAAGACCCTTACCGATAGACTTTTCCTGCGACAGCAAAAGCAGCCAGAAGCTATGGCGGTGGTTCCGGTGGCCTCAGAACTCCGGCGACAGTAGCAGAAGCTCCAGGTAAGCACCGCGGAGAAGCAGGTCGGTAGTGACAGAGGCAGACGACAGTGACGGGAACTGTCTCAGCCTCGGACCTCTCCCCTTCTTCTTCACGCACGCCGGTCCTCTCTCTCTTGGCAGAACCCCTTGATGGCGACGGCGGAACGGCGGCGGTCAGTGAGAGGCAGAACTGGCGAGCCCTCCTCTTCCAGTGGCGGCGCTGCGGCAAGGAGCACATCGGCGGCGTGTGAACCGGCAACGGCAGAAACGTGACGGCTCTCCCTCACGGCGCGTCTCCCTCTCGCGCGACTGGCAACGGCACAGGCTAGAGATGACGGCTCGGATAACAGTGGTGGCAGCGACGATGGAACGACAATGGCACCTCGGCGGCGTCTCCTTTTTCCCGACACGGCTCTCTCTCTCTCTCTCTCTCTCTCTCTCTCTCTCTCTCGTGAAATGGCGGCAGCTAGCAGGGGAGGCGACGACGCGACGACGGTGGTAAAGCCCAGCGCGCCGGCGTAGCCTCCTCCCTCCTCTTCTCTTCCTCCTTCCACGGATCCCGTTTCTCCCTTCCCTCTCTATTTCTTTCTTTCTTCCATTTGCCTCTAAGTATGGGTGTCTAGGGTAGAGAGGCAGCAGCTATTGCTGCTGAGTGTGGGTGAAGGGAACCGGGTCATTGGGTTAGGGTTAGGGTTTTTGAATAAAATTAGGGTTAAGGGCATTATGGTAATTTTACTTAAAAATAGGGATAATATAGTAATTAGAAATAAATTCTAATCCAACAATAATAATGTATAGAAATACTATTTGCTCATCAATTTTACAAATTATTTTCAGTAAAATGTCCCCACCAAATAATTAGAAATAATATACTTATTTTCTTCATTTTTCCAAAATAGCAATAGTAATATTTAAAATATTACTTATCTAATCCAAATCATATAAAATCCTTATTATTTCATAACTATCAACTTTATAATTCAAATATAGGAAATAATCCAATAATTATAAAATTGGATAATAATCATAACTTATCTCAAATTCAATAAATCGAAACTTGCCTTAATTACCCTTAATAAAATAATTTCTGAAATTAAGGCTATAAATAACCATATGATTTGAGACTTGATCATAAAAAGACTTTTCAAAGATTCTGGGTCTTATATTCTACCCACGTTATAAAAATTTTTGCCCTCGAAAATTGATACAAAACGAAAGAAAATTCATAACAGTCCACCCTTGAACACATTTGAGGAAGAAGCAAAAATATCTCAAAATATAAATATATATACAGTTTTCAAATACTTGGATGGTCGTATGCATAAAAATACAAAGGCAGGAGTGTGATTGTAAAGCAAACGTTATAAGATAGGCTCAATGCACAAGGTCATATGATCTCAATGCCTCACAAAAACTTGAGGTGCCAAAATAGGGTGCAAATCAAGATAGGCGTTCACAAAGCAAAGTGGTAATTAGTGTGGTAAAAGGCTGCAAAGCATGTTGGTATTTAAACAGCGGCATAACGTTTGCTGACAAATCTCGTTCCCACTTTAGAACTTCAATCTCCCAACTCCACCAAGCACTTTACAATCCCCATATCCGATCATAAGCCTAACGATCGCAAACCCGTTCACAAGGAATAAAACACCCACAACTCTTAACGTTGCACACCTACCGCTTCAACTTTCGTATGCACACATCACATCTTAAAGAACTAACGCATCGCGTTACTATATCTACAGATCGCACGTGATATCAAAACAATTCTCGAGTCTACTCAGAAGAATACGAGATCTTAGAAAGGGGAGACAATTGTCAAAGACGATACTCATAGATTTGAAAGAATATATCCAATTCCAGATAAACAAGGATGCTCAAGCAATGAAGTTTGCTAGACACAATTTCATTGACAACTTCAAAAATAACCCTTGGATCAAAGAAATTTAATAGGACCAATAAGCAGAAAATCAGCGCATTAGTTTAAAACAAACTCAAGCTGAGTTGAGGAAGCATGAGGTTTACAGAAGAGAATATTTCAAACCCAAGACAAAGCTCACAGAACTCGAGCATGATTAAAAATACTTTCGAATACATTGTTCATGAAAGAGTCGAAAACTTGCGAAAAAACCACTTTGCAGTCTAGAAGAAAAGTTGAGCAACAAACATTCTTCAAGAGAGTAGCAATAGCATAAACATGGCTTCACTTCAATACAATTTCATGTTGAAATAGATCATGTAGAGTTTTAAAAACAAGATGCACACCGGCTTGGCTAAGAGCTAAAATATTTTCATCAAATATTTTAGAAAATTAGTTAAGTGCACAATCTTAACCAAAAGTAATTCACAAAACTCAGGAGAGAAATCAAATGCTTGTTCAGAAACTCCCAAAGTCCATATTCAAACAAGCGTGTATAACATTTATAGTAAGTACGAAAGAGGAAGTTAAACTCTTTTTAGAAAAGAGACTCCGAAGTAAAAATTTGCTTACAATTTGGTAAAGGAAATAAGTGGTGCGTTACAAACGAACCGGTTTCCACTAAACAAGGAAGTTCTTCAAAACTTCATTTAAAATAGCGCATCCTAACTTTAAATTAACTTCGTCAAAATTGAACAATGGTTTCAATCTAAATCAAGCAACAGAAAATAAATTCCATTTAAAACTTTTTACAAGAGAATTCAAAACTTCTTTAAAAAGTTCAAAACAAGACTCCAAAAGTGTTCTTAAAATCACCATCTCAGAAGAACATTCAAGAAGTTTAAGATGTACTAAAAAGGAGTCAAGCCTTGCAAGAAAGGATCTTAAATCAAAGTAGTTCAAACAAGATTCACTAGGCATGAGTCATCAAACAAGCTTTCAATTGATCCAAAAGAATACAAAAGTCATAGAAAAAGACAACTCAATCATTTGTAATTTCTCAATGATAAATCTTTGACTAAAAACTCTTGTAGAGAAAATGAGAGAATAAACAATGCACTAATTTGAAACGAATCAAACTGACTCACATAAGAATGAGATTCACAAGAGAGGACAAACCAAGATCAATGGTAATGTTCACAAGATGTAAAAGATTAGTTAAAAACAGAATCACGTATGACATTCATAGAGGTGAAAAGCTTAAGAAGGAACGAGTCCGCTCATAAGAAGAAAGTTATGAGTCTAACATTTTCAAAAGAACAACAATGGCATAAGCCATGTAGTATGCTAAATCAAACTCAAATAAAAATGAATTAAGTAAAGTTTATCAAACGAAACTCAACCGGGATAAAGCAAGAAATCCCCTTTCTTTCCAGAAATTCTGAAAATACCCAAATACATAATCAAATAAAGATGTCCATTGGAACTATAGTAAAATTACTAGAAAGTCAAATTGTATTTGAAGTAAATGCGGTTCCGCAAATCAGTAAAAGTACAGGTGAGGTATTAGAAATAAATAGTTGTTAAACTGTATAAGAAATCTTCAAAGTTCCACGTATAGATAAGTGTATATCTAGTCAACAGCAATTTTTATAAAAATCTCAAAATTAGCTGTAATCACTGTCAAGTAAGAGGAAAACTGAATCAACAAGTTCTCTAAGAATGAACTCGGAACCCGGAGCTAAAAGTCACGGCACATTAAGACAAGTTCAAGGCTACATCAAGGAACACGTGAATCAAGAAGAACTCAAACAGAGGAAGATAGATGCAACAAGGATTCCAAACAAGCATATGTAATTAAGATCAAACAAGAATGCATATGAATAGAGGAATAAAGTTAAAAAATCAAACTACTTTTCAAAAGGACTAACAACCAAGAACTTCAAGTTAGGATACGAAAGAACAGGTCGACTCGAACAGAATTCAAGACACACAACTGAATAGCCTCGAGAAATAGTTTCTAGCGTTCCCAAAACCCGCGATTCGCTTTACTCAAAACTCGTATATCATCTATGATAACCCATTAGTGCTCTCATATAGATAATTCACTAGTATTAAGCTGGCCAAACTTAATATCAGGAATTATGCAATGCAAGACTAACAGCATTAATCAATAGACCGTCATGTGCATAAAGCTCTAATTCTCGTCATTCGACAAGACCTAATACATGACAAACGCTCAGAGTATGCAATTGAAGCATAGTCGGTCCATTCCTCAGGCTCTACAGGAAGGACTGCTCTGATACCATAATGTAACACCTTAACTACCAAAGCTCACGCTTCAGGTTGTGCAACTCTGATAGCTCGGACATTACGACGACACTTATACTATTTAATATTAAAATATGAACCTATTTGAAACTTTAAACCGTAATACCGCTCCCAAAATACTTTCGTTATACATCATATATTTGTACATACAATACACTTACAACAACTCACAAAGAGCACATCCATATATATACATATATATAATATTACAAGCATTAACCAATACAATTCCTATCCTTCTTACAGAATATATCAAGATAAAGGCGAGGGTACAATAAACCATAACTAAAACAATACAGAGTATCTCAACAACAACTAAATAAACCCTTCGTAACTTCTGCGCCCATATCCTGAAAGGGGAAAAATGTAGGGGGGTGAGAACATCATCCTCGAAAGGGTTCTCAATAGAGGGTTTTTAGGAATTACTGTAATAGGATACGTGAAGATAAACGGTACCAGTGATTAATAACCGTCTTATGCCTCCTTTTCAAAAACAACGGTTTACAATAAAAGTAAAGTCTAAAAATCTTTCTGAAAGAAGAACCGTTCAATTCTCAAAAACTCAAAGCCTTTCAAAACGGTTTATCTATGCGAAACCAAAATAGCCTTTCATATTTTATTCCAAACCAGAAACACAAAACCGAAATCAACCATCAGTTCATCTCATTCCAACCACGGCCCTAGGCCCAAACAATCCAACCATCAACCAATCACCACAGTCCAACAGAGTCCCAGTAGCAAACACAAATAGGAAGATGCAAGCACAAACAAACAGTTATTGCAGGTAGAACAATTAGCAATTAATCACATAGGCAAACCAAGTATAATATGCACACCCAAGCAATGTCACATAGATGCATATGATGCATGCCTGTCCCTAGTGGCTGATGATATCATCTGTCGGTTACCAAGCCAACCCGACGTGTCCGGTAGCTAACCCGGACACAGTCTCTCTGTTGCGCATTATTATCCTTAGAGGGTATTTACGCCCTGTCGCCATTAGAGGGTATCGGTGCCCTGTCACCCTTACAACCAGAGGGAAATCACAAGCATTTTCACATACAACATTCATCTCAGCCATCCGGCTCACGGTTCAATCCAGAATCAGCCAATTTATAAATAAATACAGCCCTTCGGCTTAAACTCATAATTCATAATCAGCCATATGGCCCATAACTCATTCGGCAACCAACCATAAACCAATATCATACACAGCCATTCCGGCTCACGGTTCAATCCAGAACCAGCCAATATTCATAATCATACACAGCCATTCCGGCCCATAATAAAAACAGCACTTCCACCATCCAACATCATCAAATTCATAAAACCGGCATTTAAGCCATAAATCACTTTTTCCCAAATTGTTTCACTTTGAAATCAAGTTTCAACTCCTTTCAGCCTTGGCTTTAGAAATCTCGTTTCTCAAATCATCTCAGGCTCATAAGCCAAATTTACTCAAAGTTAGTTCCCTTTTTAAAACAAAGCCACTCTCGGCAATCTCTTTCCAGAACTTCCAAAACCATGGCAAGTTAAGGATTTATTTCAAAGTATTCAAAATCACCCATACAACAATGGGATTTTATAACAAAAGTTTCTCGGCAGAGACCCAAGTCTTTAGGGAAGGTCAACCTATATCAATTCCTTTAAATTCATTGAAACTATTAAAATCATGGATTCTCGGTTCAAGTAAATAAAACTGAATTTCTTATGAAACCGACCACACAAAATCACAAGTTCCAACCCGGTCCTAAAATCAACTCATTTGAAAAGGAATCGGTTCATTTGATTCAAACCACTTTCAGGTTTCTTTTTGGGACCCATTTTTCTAACTCTTCCAAAATGCCTCAAACTTAATTACTCAATCAAAAGTCTAGATTCCTTTGAAATCACTAAAAGCTCCCTTTTATATTGAAATCAATATTAGAGCATCATTCTTTCCTTCAGTGATTCAAACGGTAAAAATAGTTCATTTCTAAATAAGTCAAACTCAAGGCATAAAGTTCACTAAATAAATTAAGCTTGAAAATATAAATATTCTCTTAATAAATCAAATAATACCACTTCTCAAACCCAATCCTTTTTAAATGACTTTTTAAACAAGACTAGGATTTTGTAGAAATTTCGGCAGCACCTCCCCTAAAACTTGGACTTTTGCCACCCGGTTCGGGTCCCAACTAAACCGTTTCTCATTCCTTTTCAACAGCTCAAAACCAGAAATCAATTCAAAGCAAGCTAAATCCAACAGTCGCCTCAGTGGCATATCTCAAGAAAACCATTTCAAAGTCAACTCAATATCAACCGATTTAACTCATTTCCAAAGCTTTAAAGAATCGGTTCAGCAATAAATCATTTATCAAAACCAAATCAATTAAAGCAACCCAGGCTGAATTTCAAGAGTATTCTATCTTTCACATCATCAAAATAATCAACTCAATTCAAATCAATCCTCAACGGATTAAACTCAGATTTCAAATATTTAAAGAATCAGCTTCAAAACATTACATTTCACAAAGCCGTACAACAACTCAGCCAAACCAACATTCATAAACATTCGAGTCAATCAAATAATACATAAGGCCGATACAATCACCAAATACACATTTTCTGACATCAGTATCCATATGTAATAATTCCAATATATAAGAATATAGTTTCTGGAAAGCGCCCCTACCTCAAAACGCAATTCCATAACCCAAACGCCTCATCAAGTCCTTTCCGCCTCAACCCGAACTGACGGCAACCAAAACCTCAGCTCCAAGCCACTTTCGCAACAGTCTCAACAACTTGAATCGCAACATACAACAACCAAAACTCAATCCTATAGCAATTAACGCCACAAACCTCAGCGTATGATAACAGAACGGTAACTAAAAGGCTTTCAAATCTAAGCGCTTACCGAACCGAAGAAGGAACGGCTGAACCGAAGCAGCGGCGGTCTCTGAACAGGTTTGGCGGCAGCCCGGCAGCCACCTCAAGTGGCAGCGATGACCTGAACCATATGCAGTGACAGTGAGGTTTCCAGAAACTCAACGGAAAGGGGAACCAACTTAAGACCCTTACCGATAGACTTTTTCGGCGACGGCAAAAGCAGCCAGAAGCTCCGGCGGTGGTTCCGGTGGCCTCTGAACTTCGGCGACAGTAGCAGAAGCTCCAGCTAAGCACCGCGGAGAAGCAGGTCGGTAGTGACAGAGGCAGACAGCAATGACGGAAACCGTCTCATCCTCGGACCTCTCCCCTTCTTCTTCACGCACGCTGGTCCTCTCTCTCTTGGCAGAACCCCTTGACGGCGACGGCGGAATGGCGGCGGTCAGTAAGAGGCAGAACTGGCGAGCCCTCCTCTTCCAGTGGTGGCGCTGCGGCAAGGAGCACAGCGGCGGCGTGTGAACCGGCGATGGCAGAAACGTGACGACTCTCCCTCACGGCGCGTCTCCCTCTCGCGCAACTGGCAACGGCACAGGCTAGAGATGACGGCTCGGCTAACAGTCGCGGCGGCGACGAAGGAACGACAATGGCACCTCGGCGGCGTCTCCTCCTTCCTAACATGGCTCTCTCTCTCTCTCTCTCGTGAAATGGCGGCAGCTAGCAGGGGCGGCGACGACGCGACGGCGGTGGTGAAGCCCAGCGCGCCGGCGTAGCCTCCTCCCTCCTCTTCTCTTCCTCCTTCCACGGATCCCGTTTCTCCCTTCCCTCTCTATTTCTTTCTTTCTTCCATTTTCCTCTACGTATGGGTGTCTAGGGTAGAGAGGCAGTAGCTATTGCTGCTGAGTGTGGGTGAAGGGAACCGGGTCATTGGGTTAGGGTTTTAGGGTTAGGGTTTTTGAGTAAAATTAGGGTTAAGGGCATTATGGTAATTTCACTTAAAAATAGGGATAATATAGTAATTAGAAATAAATTCTAATCCAACAATAATATTGTATAGAAATACTATTTGCTCATCAATTTTACAAATTATTTTCAATAAAATGTCCCACCAAATAATTAGAAATAATATACTTATTTTCTTCATTTTTCCAAAATAGCAATAGTAATATTTAAAATATTATTTATCTAATCCAAATCGTATAAAATCCTATTTCATAACTATCAACTTTATAATTCAAATATAGGAAATAATCCAATAATTATAAAATTGGATAATAATCATAACTAATCTCAAATTCAATAAATCGAAACTTCCCTTAATTACCCTTAATAAAATAATTTCTGAAATTAAGGCTATAAATAACCATATGATTTGAGACTTGATCATAAAAAGACTTTTCAAAGATTCTGGGTCTTACAAAAGGCATTGGAATATACGATCTAATTCAGCTTAGTAAAAGCTTTTACATTGTCAATTTAGGATTAATGGGAGGTGCTTTGTATTTCTGGGATGAGACTTCTCACACTTTTCACACCCAATATGGTATGATTACGCCTACTCTTCTGGATGTAGCTGCTATAACCGGTCTACCTCCTTTGAGAGAGAAAATTTTAACTACCACCAAATCGACCACAGGAGTTAAGTATGCCATTGATATCTCTTCCACCACTTATCAGAGCTTCATTCTCAATAACAGAGGTCAAGATGAAGCACCTGTTTCTGATGATGAGCACATAGCCTTTCTTTTCTATTGGTTGAGCGGTGTTATTTTCTGTGCCTGGAGTATTCAAGTTGAAGTCACTTATCTCCCAATGGCCATTATGTTAGCCAAAGGTAGGAAGTTGTGTTTAGCCAAATTGTTTCTAGCTCGACTATACCTCACTCTGGATTGGATCAAGGACCTTAGGAGGGAGAAGAAGAGAATTACTAATGTTGACGGTCTTGTTTGGTTCTTTCAATTGTGGCTGTCTGCTATTTTTGAGTCAGAGCTACAACCGCGTTTGACCCAAAAAGGTCCTACAGATTCTGTGATTGCAGGACACCATCTGCTCAACTTAGTTTTTCCCGATAAGTTGATAGCCTCACATGATAAAATGAAACACTTCTTCCGTGCTTTCTATCATTTTCCAAAAAAAGACTAGTGCGGAATTTCTAACCACAAACTAACCGACAAGTGCACCGGGTCGTACCAAGTAATACCTCAGGTGAGTGAGGGTCGATCCCACGAGGATTGAAGGACTAAACAACAATGGTTAATTGATTTACTTAGTTAGGCAAACAGAAAATAATGTTTGGGACTTCAAAGATATTAAACAATAGCAAGAATATTAAAGAAAGGCAAGTAAATAAGTTGGGAATAAAATATGGAGAAACAGTTAAGGCTTCAGAGTTATCTATTTTCTGGATTGACTTTTCTTATTAATTTATTTTAATCATGTAAGATTTAATTCATGGCAAACTATATGTGACTAGACCCTAATTCCTTAGACCTTCCCAGTCTCCTCTAAAATTCATCAACAGCCAATTCCTTGGTCAATTAATTCTAATTAGGGGTGAAGTTCAATTCTAGTTATATGCCACAGAAATCCTAATTAATCAAATATAAAAGGATTATATGTCACGTATCCCGTTAAATTCAGATAAACTAGGAATTTAGGAGAAGTTATTTTCAAACTGTTGTTCAAGTAAAGAGCTTTTCCAAGTTATACAAGAACTTAATTAGAAAGAGGGTCATACTTCCGTTCCACCCAAATTCATAAAATAAAGAACAAAAACAATTCTTGAAATATAAATTAAAACATGAATTAAAATAGAAAAACAATAAAATCAATCCATACAATAGACAGAACTCCTAACCTTAACAGTAGATGTTTAGTTACTCATGGTTCAGAGAGAAAATAAGGATTCTGATAAAAATGTATTTTGGTAGTTTGAATGGAATAATGTTGGGCTTGAATCCCCCTGTTGGAATCCCCTTTTATATCAAATCCTAATTAATTTAAAATCTATCTTCTAAAACTAAAATAATATCTTTTCCTATTTTAAAATAATATTTAAATTTAAATCAGAATTAATTATGGCAATCAGCAAGTCTTCAATTGATGGATGGGGACCACTTGATTCCTTCACTCTGCAGCTTCTGATCTACGCTTTTTGGGCTAAAAACTGGGTTGAAACTTGGCCTGAATTCGCCCCCAGTATTTTCTGTAGATTCTGCATGTCGCGCATGTCACACGTACGCGTCAGTCACGCGTACGCGTCGTTGGTCTTCTTCACGTGTCATGCGTACGCGTCAGGTGCGCGCCCGCGTCGCTGTGCAATTTCGCTTTTCATGCGTACGCGTCAGGTACGCGCACGCGTCGCCATGGAAAGCTCCAAATCACGCGCACGTGTCAGGCACACGCACGCGTCGCGCCTTGCTGGTCAGCTCCTTGGTTTCTTCTCTTTCTCTGCAGAAACTCCATCAAATTCATCCGAATGCTACCTAAAATAAACAGAATTGCACAAGACTCAAAGTAGCATCCATAGTGGCTAAAAGATAATTAATTCTTGATTAAACTCAACAATTTAAATGCAAATTCACTAGGAAAAGATAGGAAAGAAGCTCACGCATCACAACATCAAACTTGACTTGTTGCTTGTCCTTAAGTAACCAAATTAATATAGGCTTAGAATGTGAATTTGCATGAGAGTGAGAGTTCAATTAAGCTCATGTCTCTTCTTATAGTGGGGTTTACAACTGCAATCTTGAATAGTTTTGGCATCTCACTCTCCTTTGAATCAGAAGGATGTCAGTGTCATTCGGAATTAGAATCTGGATAATATTATGAATTCTCTGATCTTTTGTAGCTTAATCTAACCCTTGAACACAGTAATTTTTTTTCTTTTCTTTGGTGCTTTGCACCTTGAGCCTAGCCGTGACTTTAAAGTTTTGTCACAAGCTTTACTTGACACAGAAACACCACAGGCACTTAACTGGGAAACTCTTTTTGGAGTTTTGATTTTTTTTTTTCAGCTACTTCCAGACAGTGGTGCTCAAAGCCTTTGACACACTCTTCTAATTGAAATTGATCTCGACTCTAAATGTTTTGTCTCAAGGATTAGTTTACACAAGAACACCACAAGCATGTAACTAGGGAAACAACTCTTTGAGCTTTTAATCATGTCTGACATCCCTAGTCATTGATGCTCAGAGCCTTGGACCTTGCTTATATATATATATATATATACACTGTTTCTTTTGCTTCAAGGATTAAATTTTTATTTATTCCAGAGAAGTCATAATACTTCTCTAAATTCCTGTTCCTTGTACATCAACATTCTTTGATTCAAATTTAAAAATGCACTATTCATATCATGCATTCAGAATCACAGAAAATACCACCAGATTTAAGTGAATAAGACTACTCTTCAATATAAACTCAATTTCTCATGCAATATACCACTTCTTTTTCTTTTTCTTTTTAGATTTCAAGTTTAGTGAGCGGTACATGAGACAAATAACAGAATGAAACTATTTCTAAGAACTAAAAGTACAAAATATCATGCAGGCAATCAAAGTAATAGAAAACAGAAAATAAAAATCTAAGAATGGAAGAAAAATAGAATGAAGGGAACTCAACCACCTCAGTTATGCTGGTGGCCATCTCATTCCTCCATGAAGAACATTCATCTTCCTTTAGTGCTATTAAAATAAACAGAGAAGCCATAAGCGTAGCGACAACACCAAACTTAAAGGTTTGCTTGTCCTCAAGCAATGAGTAACTGAAAAAAAAAAAACAAATAGTAAGATGAAAGAATAATAAAAGGATAAATGAACAAGAGAGAATTAGGATTGAGGGGGTGGATGATTTGAATTCAGGCACTGAGGGGTTTAATTTGGGCGTCGCGTGCGATGCGTACGCATAAGGCACGCGTACGCGTGGATTTGGTTTGTGCAAATCGCGCGAAGGCGGCCGCGCGCATGCGCAACTCTCTGTTCGCATGGCCTGGGAATCAAAATTTTTAGATGACACATGTGCGTCATGCACGCGCACGCGTGGATGGCCATTTGAGGAAAGGACGCGCACGCGTTAGGGACGCATACGCGTGATGGGGCTTGTACTCCCAGCATCATTCTAGCCCCACACCATCACAACTTTCGGCCATGCACCCATTTACGTCAATTTTTCAAGGTCACGCGTACGCGTTGGTGGCCATTTGCGCAAACGACGCGCACGCGTCAAGGACGCGTACGCGTGATGCGACTTATGCGCCCAGCATGGTTCCAGCCCCACTCCTGCTAAACTCTCTGTCCAATTTAATTTTTCACATGCACACACATGACGCGTACGCGTCAGCGACGCTTGCGCGTCGTATGCTCGTTTTTTTATGTGAGTGTGTGTGTCGCCTGAAGTGTTCGGTTCCTATTATAAAATAGTTGCATGATCAGAAAAATAGTAAAAACTCAATAAAAAAAATCAAACAAGTAAGAAAACTACTACTACGAAAAATAACTAAGGATATGAAATTATCGGGTTGCCTCCCGACAAGTACTTCTTTACCGTCACTAGCTTGATGGTCAGCTCTTCTAAGGAGGAGGATCATAGGGGCTCAGCTCTTCACCCCTTACTTTGAACTTCTTTCCTGTGTCTCCATACATTAGCTCAATATGCTCCAGAGAGAGGATTCTGTTTACTGTATAAATCCATACTGGATTTCTAGTCAACACCACCTTCATTCTTGGGGAGAAACCTTCAGTAGGGATCTTTTTGTTTCTCCATCTCCTGGGTATTTTCTTCTTTTTGGGAACCTTCTCCTTAGTGGATGATGCATTCCCGACACCAAACTTAGGTTTGATATCAGGAGGGATTTTATTAGTTGTCACTAAAGGAGGTTTGAGCTGCAATTTCTGCTGTGTATTATCAGGGGATTCTTGAAGGTTTGGATCAATAAGCTCAGTCTGCATGCACCTCTCTTCTTTACCTGCTGAATGTATATCTTTGAAGACATGAAAGACCAGTTGCTCATTATGCACTCTGAGCATTAATTCACCCACTTCTACATCAATGAGAGCTCTTTCAGTGGCTAAGAAAGGTCTTCCTAGGATTATAGAGGCATTCTCATCCTCCCCTGTGTCAAGAATCACAAAATCTGCTAGGAGGAAGAACTTACCCACTTTGACCAAGATATTTTCCACTAATTCGTATGCAGGCTTCATAGACTTATCTGCCATATGTAATGCTATCCCTGTGGGTTGTGCCTCTTGGATTTGCAGCTTCTTCATCACAGACAAAGGCATTAAGTTGATGCTTGCTCCAAGATCACATAATGCTTTCGCAAAGGTTGTGCTCCCAATGGTGCATGGAATTTGGAAGCTCCCTGGATCCGGCATCTTCCTTGGCAAGTTATTTTGAATGATGGCACTGCATTCTTTAGTCAGGACCACTGTCTCATCTCCCTTTAAAGACTTCTTCTTTGACAACAACTCCTTCCTGAATTTGACATAGAGAGGCATTTGCTCCAAAACATCAGCAAAAGGAATATTGATTTGCAACTTTCTGAAGACTTCCAAGAACTTTGAAAACTGCTTGTCCTTGGTCTCCTTTTGAAGTCTCTGAGGATATGACATTTTAGGCTTGTACTCAGGAGCTTTTGGCAGTGTAGGATAAGTGTCAAGAGAGTCTGGGAATGGGTTGTCTGCACGCTTTGGAGGGACGTGCTCTACTTCTTCCTTCTTCTCATCTGAAGCTTCTTTTTCAACTAACTGTTCATTGACCTTGGTCTCAGAGCCAGCTACTTTACCACTTCTCAATTGAATAATCTTGCAATCTTCTTTTTCAACTGGCTCCTCATTAACTTGTGCTTCTATACTTGCCACTTGTACATTTATCAAGGTGATAGCCTTGCATTCCTCTCTTAGATTTGGAATTGTGTTACCAGGAAGGCTATTAGTGGTCCTCTGATCAATTTATTAACTTTTGTGGCTAGCTGACCCATCTAAATCTCCAAGTTATTGATGGATGCTCTGGTTTCCTGTCTGAAACTTGCCAATATTGCTTCCAAGTCATTGTTCTGCTAGGGCTGAGAAGTTGCTTGCTGAGATGACTGAAACTGGTGGTTATTAAAATTTTTTTGTTGAAAACTACCCTGAGAATTATTATTAAAATTCTGTGACCTCTGAGGTTGTTTTCTCCACCCAAAATTTGGGTGATTTTTCCACCCCTGATTGTAGGTTTGAGAATAGGGATCATTATTGGGGTTTCTAGGAGCACTCCCCATGTAATTGACCTGTTCAGAAGAGGATTGAACATAACCATAATTATCATTTTGCACAAAATTACCTGTCATGTCATAAGAGACCTCTTGAGGTGGATTTTGGGTGTTGATAGCTGAGATTTGCATGCCACCCATCTGTTGAGTAAGTAGACTTATTTGCTGAGACATAAGCTTATTCTGAGCAAGAAGAGCATTAAAAGTTTCTACTTCCATAACACCCTTCTTCTGAGGAGTCTCAGAGTTTGCAGAATTCCTGTTAGATGAGTATAAATATTGGTTGCTAGCAACCAATTCAATCAGCTCAATAGTCTCCTCCGGTGTCTTCTTCTTCTGCAATGAACCACCTGCAGAATTATCTAAGCACATGTTGGACATTTCACCCAATCCTTCATAAAAGATATCTAGTTGGGTCCATTTGGAGAACATGTCCGGAGGGCATTGCGTAGTCAGTAGCTTGTACCTCTCCCAAGCTTCATAAAGAGTTTCACCATCCTTCTGCCTGAAGGTCTGAACCTCCAGTCTAAGCTTAGTCAGCTTCTTTGGTGGGAAAAATTTAGTAAGAAACTCAGTAGCAACCTTGTCCCAAGTATCCAAACTCTCCTTGGATCGGGAATCTAGCCAAAGCTTTGCTCCATCCCTCAGAGCAAACGGGAAGAACATGAGTTTGTACACCTCCGGGTTCACTCCATTTGTCTTCACAGTATCACAAATCTGCAGAAAGTTAGAAATAAATTGATTTGGGTCTTCGTGGGGAAGACCATGATACTGGCAGTTTTGTTGCACCAGGGTGACCAATTGTGACTTCAACTCAAAGTTGTTCGCAGCTATAGGAGGCACCACAATGCTTTTTCCATAAAGATCTGTAGTAGGAGTAGAGTAAGAGCCAAGCACTCTCCTTTGTTGATCATCCCCATTCGGATTTGCCATATTGGCATTAACAGTATTATTGTGATCCATAGTGGATTCTACAGCCTTGTAGAGTCTTGCTTGTTGTAAACGTCGCCTACAAGTCCTTTCAGGTTTTGGATCAAAGTCTAACAGAGGTTTCTTGTCCCCGTTCCTGCGCATAAACAAACAGAAGACAAGAAAAGATGGAATTCTCTACGTCAGAGTGCAGAGAAGTCTCTGTGAGGTAACCTATGTAAAATAATAAAATAAAAATACTAAATAAAATAAATAAACAAATTTTGAAATTTATAACTAAAATTAGATAGAAAATTTTGAAAATTAATAGGGAAAATAAACAAAAAAAAATTAACTAGGTGACACCAAAGTTAAATTTAGAAATTAAGGAAAAATATTATTGCTATTTTTTTAAAAAAAATATATATTTTTTTGAAATATACTAAAGTAAAATTTAAATAAAATTAAAACTAAAATGCCTAATCTAAGCAATCAAATAACTAATAGTTGTTAATCACTATCAATCCCCGGCAACGGCACCAAAAACTTGGTGTGAAATTTCTAACCACAAACTAACCGGCAAGTGCACCAGGACGTACCAAGTAATACCTCAGGTGAGTGAGGGTCGATCCCACGAGGATTGAAGGACTAAACAACAATGGTTAATTGATTTACTTTGTTAGGCAAACAGAAAATAATGTTTGGGAGTTCAAAGACATTAAACAATAGCAAGAATATTAAAGAAAGGCAAGTAAATAAGTTGGGAAGAAAATATGGAGAAACAGTTAAGACTTCAGAGTTATCTATTTTCTGGATTGACTTTTCTTATTAATTTATTTTAATCATGTAAGATTTAATTCATTGCAAACTATATGTGACTAGACCTTAATTCCTTAGACCTTCCTAGTCTCCTCTAAAATTCATCAACAGCCAATTCCTTGGTCAATTAATTCCAATTATGGGGTGAAGTTCAATTCTAGTTATATGCCACAGAAATTCTAATTACCCAAATATAAAAGGATTATATGTCATGTATCCCGTTAAATTCAGATAAACTAGAAATTTAGGAGAAGTTGTTTTCAAGCTGTTGTTCAAGTAAAGAGCTTTTTCAAGTTATACAAGAACTCAATCAGAAAGAGGGTCATACTTCCGTTCCACCCAAATTCATAAAATAAAGAACGAGAACAATTCTTGAAATATAAATCAAAACATGAATTAAAATAGAAAAACAATAAAATCAATCCATACAATAGACAGAGCTCCTAACCTTAACAGTGGAGGTTTAGTTGCTCATGGTTCAGAGAGAAAATAAGGATTCTGATAAAAATGTATTTTGGTAGTTTGAATGGAATAATGTTGGGCTTGAATCCCCCTGTTGGAATTCCCTTTTATATCAAATCCTAATTAATTTAAAATCTATCTTTTAAAACTAAAATAATATCTTTTCCTATTTTAAAATAATATTTAAATTTAAATCAGAGTTAATTATGGCAATCACCAAGTCTTCAATTGATGGATGGGGACCACTTGATTCCTTCACTCTGCAGCCTCTGATCTGTGCTTTTTGGGGTAAAAACTGGGTCGAAACTTGGCCTGAATTTGCCCCCAGTGTTTTCTACAGATTCTGCATGTCGCGCATGTCACGCGTATGCGTCAGTCACGCGTACGCGTCGTTGGTCTTCTTCGCGTGTCATGCTTACACGTCAGGTACGCGCACGTGTCGCTATGCAATTTCGCTTTTCACGCGTTCACGTCAGGTACGCGCACGCGTCGCCATGGAAAGCTCCAAATCATGCGCACGCATCAGGCACGCGTTAGGCACGCGCATGCATCGCTCCTTGCTGGTCAGCTCCTTGGTTTCTTCTCTTTCTCTGCAGAAACTCCATCAAATTCATCCGAATGCTACCTAAAATAAATAGAATTGCACAAGACTCAAAGTAGCATCCCTAGTGGCTAAAAGATAATTAATTCTTGATTAAACTCAACAATTTAAATGCAAATTCACTAAAAAAAGATAGGAAAGATGCTCAAGCATCAAAGACCACAACATCAATTTAACTCCTTTTGCTAATTGTCAAACTGGTCCAAAATGGTTGATGCAATCTCTTACCCCAGCTAAGATTTCACAAAAGGAAAGTATCAGTATTTGGTCACAATTCTTAACTCCCCAACTACTTTTTGCTGGATTTTCAGGTGAAGATGACCTAAGAACCATAGTCTACATTCCAAATGCCGTTTCTAGACAGTTTGGGTTAGCTCAGGCCATTCCGTCATCTTACCATCTTCAAGGGTCTCAATCTTTGCACATCAAAACTACTTCACTAGAAGATCTGTTGAACTTTCAAAAGGACAATGCTTCACAGAGAAATAAATTCCACCTATTCACTTTTAAACCTTGCCTGTTAACCACATGCTCATTCTTCTCTTGGTGGAAAACCTATTACTCTTCCATGTAGGTCACTTTTAGTACCTGTTGTCAAAGGATGACTACTGCTCTTGTAATGCAACAAGTAAGGAGAGCATCAACCGTAAAAAAAGGTAATTACAGCCAAATTATTTGTCAATTGAATTCATAAAATTATGCTCTTCTCTATGCTGTTTAATGTTATTTCCTTCATGCATAATGCCTTCTAAGAATGACACCTATTTTACTTATTTTATTATTATTATTATTATTATATTTTTTATATAGAGGAAAAGACCACCTCACTTGATGCCAATCCTCCCTTGAGGAAAACTTTTGGTAGGCTTGTAGGAAAAAAGAAACTCAATTTTAATTACTCAAGCCGCCAGGTAAAGAGAAGACTTGAACCAATTGCAGTGTCAACATCTTCAAATAGTGATGACAAGGATGACACATCAAATGCATCCGATGGCAACCTTGACGGACCGGTAGTCTCTCAGAAAAATGAAAAGGAAAATGAGAGCAACTCGTTTAGTGATAAAGTAGTGAGTAAATCCTCTTCGGAAGATAATGATGTCGACGCTCTTAGTCTCAGTGGTCAACTTGTCTCTCAGGTATTTTTATATGTTCTCACATCCTCCATATTAAAAATAGCATTATCTTGAAGAGCTTAAATGATGATGATGTCTCTCATACTGATTTTTACTCTCATTAATTACCTTTGTCATCATTTCACTTCTTGCTTTAGGTCACTGCGGTTCCTACCATTTCCTTGATTGTGTCTAGCGCTGAAAATCTAATGGCTGCCATATCTGACCAGCCTACACCTAATGCCAACGCTGATAAGGTATGACATTTTATTTAGCCTGATTATTAGTATCTCTTCCTGGTATCTCTTTTTTTTATTATGTTGACACTTTCTTTGCATTTTTGTTTACCTTTAAAATTCTAAAATTCCCTCGAGTGAGCGGTCGAAAAAACAAATACCAATCACTTCCATTCATGCTTAGACCCCTAATGTAGTGGATGATTTGTTGGCTGACTTAGGAAGTCTGAATGAAGCATATGCATGTAGTATGGATACACAGAAGGCGATAGTTGCATCTTGTTCTACCATTCAAAGTCACCTTTTAACAGAGCAGCTATATACTACATGCCCCACAACCAAGACTGGCGACAAATCCTTCCTACTTCTATTGGCCCAACAACTCCGTGCTTGTAAGAACCAGGGTTTTTCACGTAAACCGTTTTGATAAAATAATAATTTTAAGTGCCCGAGATGGATTCAAAATTTAGAAGTTTTAATTTGAAAATAAAAAGATAAAATTTGGTTTCAGTGAATTTTTCTGAGTCAGAAAAGGTATTTTCTGTGAAAGACCGAGAACCGGCAACCGAACCGATTGAACCGATTTAAGCCTGTCCGGTACTGTGTTTTGAGAAAAATAATATTTTGAAAATGTATTTTTTTTGAAAAGGTAAAAATAATTTAGAAGTGAAAACTGGGCACTAATCTTAAAGGTTTTGGCTCAAAGTGGGCCAAACGAACCAAAAACGCTACGCGGTTGGATCGGGCCCAAGTTGGGTCCAAGGCACAACATATATAAGCTCATTAAATGAGCTTTTCAGCTCATTCCACCCTCATTTGAAGAAGGGGGCACTGCTGAGTTGAGAGGAAAGGGAGAAGAAAGAATACTATTCACCCTCACATTCTTTTGCTTGTAACTTGAGCTATGGAGCTTCGATTGATGAGCCATTTGCAGCCATGCGAAGCTCTTGTTGAGCTCTACATTTCTATTCAAATAAATCTGGTAAGATCCTTCTTTTCGTGCTTCAGTTTCCAGCCCTAAGTTTCTGCATTTTTGGGGTTTGGTTTTTGAGTGGTTTTTATGGTTTTGCTTATTTAGGTGATCTCTAGTAGCGGATAATTGTTAGATTTTACCCCTAATCTTGTTGGACAAGGTAAGGTTTCACTAAACCCTTGTGTTTAGTTGTTATGTGTATCTTAGATTTTGATTTTGATATATATATGATGTTAGATTGAGTTTTGGGTGTTTGTTGGAGTTGGTTGAGGCTTTGGATCAAGCTTGGTAGCTTCGTTTTGATGTTTGATACGTTTGGGAATCGGCCAAGGTATGGTTTTGGTTTTCTTTATGTAATATGTAATGTTTATGGAAACTTAGGCTAGTAGCCCATAGGATAGGATTGAATTGGATATGTGGTTGTTTGTGGTATATGTATGATGATGGTGGTTGTTGAGGATTATTGGTGCTAATGATGTATTATGATGTTGGTTAATGTTAGTTATTATTTGGTGATAAATTGTTGGAATTGATGAAGATTTGTAGTGGTTGTTGATGTTGGTTGGTTGATGATGCTTGACGAATTAATTTTGTAAATATTGTTAAATAATGATGTTGAGGTATGATGTATATTGAATTTGAATGAATGTATATTGTTGATTATTGGTATAAAGCATGGATGAGGTTGTTGATGAAGATGGATAGTGAAAGAATGTTGATTGGTGAATGTAGTTGGTGGAGGAATGATTATAGTGTTATATATTTGATATTGAGGTTGAGGATATTGAAGGGTGAATGAAAATGTTAGTATGAATGGTAGATTGTGACACAAAGGGTCAGTTACGAGGTAAGTTGGAGTTGGTATGGTTTTGGTTTGATTTTTGGTTGAAATATTTTGAAAGTTGAGGTTTGGCAAAATTCTGCATAATCTATTTTCTGGCAGCAGCTTTGGACGCTTTTTGGGAATGATCTAATGATCACAATTGCATGGGATTAATTTTTCTCGAATCTATGTGATGTTAGAAAAATCCTGGAAATTTGGTTAAAGTTTAACGGTTGGATTAGGAGATATAAATTTTTGAAGTTTGTTACTTTAAAACTGATTTTCTGCTGCTACATAATCAAACCAGCAACTTTCCAAGCCTATATCTCCCACTCCTGACCATAATTTTGAGTGGGACCAAAAGGATATTGAGACTTGGACTATTTTTTGTTTGTGTCAAAATTTTAGACTATTATAAATTTTGTAGAAGGAGTTGTGCTCGTTTTAAAAATAGAGCTTTAAGCTATTTTGACAGCAAAACTAGTTTTTGAAAGTAAACTTGTAATCAGTATAACTCTCACCAGAAAATGATTTTTCTATGAGACTTTAACTGATTTAAAGCTCTACGAGTCTAGTTTATATATGGAAAATTTCACATACATCAAATGAAAGTATGATTTTTGGTGGATTTTGTAAGAATAGGGTAGCTTGTTATCTTGGAGCAGAGATTTCAAACTTAAAATCAGTTTTTGCAAGAGAAATGGTTTTCCTTTTTATTTTATTCAACTATTTTACCTTCCCAACAAGCTTGTAAGCTTCTGTGATACCTTTTTAAGATTCTTGGACTTGTTTTTGGGCATCAAACATGGGAAGGGTCCTAGGAGACTTAATTTTGGTTTATCTTTGAAAAGTTAGCAAACGGAGATTTATGTTTTGGTGTATTGAGGATGAGTTTGGTTGACAGAGAGGGAAGAGTAGTGAACTTGGTGATTACTGACAACGAAGTGAGAAATTGGTGAAACTGATGAGTTCATAATGGAATTGCTTATGATGAGTTTGAGAAATATAAATATTTAAGAATGTTAATGGAATGATTATCATGATGAATGTTGACAGTGTGCCAGGTACTATATCGTTGGAATGATAATGATTAAAAGAGAGTGTGCTAGGAACTATATCCTTGGAATGTTGAGAGTTGATAATTAGAAGTGATTTGAGATGAGAAATGATGATGATTTGAGGTTGATGGACTTGCGGATGTGGATAGTGAGCCAGGCACTATATCCTTGGAATGATTTGTGATGAATTATATGTTGTTGTTGTTTTCTTTTTCTATCGCAAGAGTGTACCAGGCACTATATCCTCGGAATGATAGTGTGCCAGGCACTATATCCTCAGAACAAAAGCGTGCCAGACGCTATATCCTCGGAAGTGGCAGAAAGGCGACATCCGAAAGGATGTGTCGGGTTGGCATACATAGACCAACAAATGATATCACGAGGCAATAGGACAGGCATTCATCATATGCATTTCTTATGTGCTTGTTTGCTTTGATTACTTGAGTTTGCCTAATTGTATAACATACCTACTTGCTTCTTGAATTACTTGATGTATATGAAAACTATTTGTGTTTACTTCCTTGCATTATCTTGTGTTTGTCTAGTGCTGAGGAAGTTAGGTAGGTGGTGGCGATGAGATCACATGGAGGTTAGGTTGGCGAAGGCTGTGGGATACAGCGGTGTGACTAGTACTAGTTAGAAATCCTTTAAGTTTAGAAAATCCTATTTGTTGTTTATGGTTTACGTTAATTATAATTGTTCTAAGCTTGATTATCAGTTTGGTGTGAAGTTCTAGGATTGCCTTCGGTGTTCCGGAGCCTTACATCTTACATTATTGGGCACTGTTACCATACCGAGAACCTCCGGTTCTCATACCATATGTTGTTGTTGTTTTTCAGACGCAGGTTGCAAATCTAACTCGGTGAGATTGCGGGTATGGTGACAGAGCGGAGTATGGTTCCTCTTTGGTTTATTTCTATTTTCTTGTGGTAGTTACTCTCATATCTTTTGTATATTTATCTTTATGGCCTTAGAGGCTTATTTGAGGGAATAGTTGTATAAGCTGTTTTTAACTCCAAAACTCTGTATGTCTGTATATTCTAGTTAGCTTAAACTCCGCAAGCTGCGGCTAGTTTCCTATGATTATTATACTTTTATATCTATATATATGTTCCATTCTTTTACATCTATACCTTGTGTCTTGTGCGTTAGCTTCGTGTGAACGTTTCGCGCTTTTGTAATCCTATTTTTGAGCTTAATCCTTCATCGGGCTTCTAGAATATATTATTTCCTTCTATATAAATATGTATAAGCCTTAGAATATCGTAACCTTTGATTAACATTTGCCTTATGGCTAGAGGTAAGGGTTAGGGTAATTGGGGTGTTACATTTAGTGGTATCAAAGCGGTTCGTCCTCGTGAGCCTGAGGAGTGGGCCGATTGTGCTTCATTGCACACTCTGGGTCATTTTTCTTTCATGCTATTTAGGTCATCTACTTGATATGCATAGCATGCTTATTTGTGAATGCCTTTGGGGATAATCGAAGCACTGAGCTTGAGATATTGAGACTGATCACCTTGATATCGATTGTTTGGTGTGGAAAGGAAACCCGAATGGCAACTCACGGATAAGGTCGATCACGTTAATGGAGAGGTAGTGAGGATGGCTATCCTAGTCTATGGGTTTCGATCTCAACATATTCAAGAGGACCAGTTCGTGGAGTTTGCGGCATATCAGTGGATGGATGCGGCTAAGCACTAGTGGCAGGGGAGGTATTGATGGATGCTTTTGCGGTTTTTAATTCTAATTTTCAATTTTTAACTGGTATGGTCTTGAACCATGTTAAAAAAAATTTAAAGGTTAAAATGATTTTGAAATTTGGTTCGGAACTTTGGTTTAAATAATTTGGTTTTGCAAGATGGACAGAACTCTTGGTTTAAATGTTATGGTTTAAAAGAAGAGTGAGTCTCTGATTTTGTTCAATTGTGGATTTGGTTTCTGAATTCTCTTATCAAGAAGGATTCAAATTGAAAGGTTTTTATTTAAGAAAATCGTGATTTAAAGTAATCTTCTTTTCAGTAAATGATTTTTGACCATTTTGAAAAAACTTTCACAATGAGTTGGTTTAGAATAAACTTGTTTTGGAGATTTTGGAAAATGTTCCAACAATCGGTATTTGTTTTAAGGAAACTTTTGGACTACTGATGACGATAATCAGAGTGACGCAGCGAAAGGCGAGAGGGGACATTGACACGGTAGAACGCTTTGAGGAGAATATATAGCGTAATTCGAATTTTCGAGGGCGAAAATTTTATTAGGAGAGGAGAATATAAGAACCAGGGTTTTTCACGTAAACCATTTTGATAAGATAATAATTTTAAGTGCCCGAGATGGATTCAAAATTTAGAAGTTTTAATTTGAAAATAAAAAGGTGAAATTTTGTTTCAGTGAATTTTTCTGAGGCAGAAAAGGTATTTTCTGCGAAAGACCGAGAACCGGTAGCTGAACCGGTTGAACCGGTTTAAACCTGTCCGGTACTGTGTTTTAAGAAAAATAATATTTTGAAAATGAATTTATTGTTTAGAAAAGGTAAAAATAATTTAGAAGTGAAAATCGGGCACTAATCTTAAAGGTTTTGGCCCAAAGTGGGCCAAATGAACCAAAAACGCTACGCGGTTGGATCGGGCCCAAGTTGGGTCCAAGGCCCAACATATATAACCTCATTAAATGAGCTTTTCAGCTCATTCCACCCTCATTTGAAGAAGGGGGCGCTACTGAGTTGAGAGGAGAGGGAGAAGAAAGAACACTATTCACCTTCACCTTCTTTCGCTTGTAACTTGAGCTACGGAGCTCCGATTGACGAGCCGTTTGTGGCCACGTGAAGCTCTTGTCAAGCTCTACGTTTCTATATAAATAAATCTGGTAAAATTCCTCTCTTCATACTCCAGTTTCCAGCCCTAAGTTTCTGCGTTTTTGGGATTTGGTTTTTGAGTGGTTTTTGTGATTTTGCTTATCTAGGTGATCTCTAGTAGCGGGAAATTGTTGGATTTTACTCCTAATCTTTTTGGGCAAGGTAAGGTTTTACTAAATCCTTGTGTTTAGTTGTTATGTGTATCTTAGGTTTTGATTTTGATATATATATGATGTTAGATTGAGTTTTGGGTGTTTGTTGGAGTTGGTTGAGGCTTTGGATCAAGCTTGGTAGCTTCGTTTTGATGTATGGTACGTTTGGGAATCGGCCAATGTATGGTTTCGGTTTTCTTTATGTAATATGTAATGTTTATGGACACTTAGGCTAGTGGCCCATAGGATAGGATTGAATTGGATATGTGGTTGTTTGTGGTATATGTATGATGATGGTGATGGTTGAGGATTATTGGTGCTAATGATGTATTATGATGTTGGTTAATGTTAGTTATTGTTTGGTGATAAATTGTTGGAATTGATGAGGATTTGTAGTGGTTGTTGATGTTGGTTGGTTGATGATGCTTGACGAATTGATTTTGTAAATGTTGTTAAATAATGATGTTGAGGTATGATGTATATTAAATTTGAATGAATGTATATTGTTGATTATTGGTATAAAGCATGAATGGGTTGTTGATGAAGATGGATAGTGAAAGAATGATGATTGGTGAATGTGGTTGGTGGAGGAATGATTATAGTGTTATATATTTGATATTGAGATTGAGGATATTGAAGGGTGAATGAAAAATTTAGTATGAATGGTAGATTGTGACACAAAGGGTGAGTTATGAGGTAAATTGGAGTTGGTATGGTTTTGGTTTGATTTTTGGTTGAAATATTTTGAAAGTTGAGGTTTGGCAAAATTCTGCATAATCTATTTTTTGGCAGCAGCTTTGGACGCTTTTTGGGAATGATCTAACGATCACAATTGCATGGGATTAATTTTTCTCGAATCTATGTGATGTGTAGAAAAATCCTGGAAATTTTGGTTAAAGTTTAACGGTTGGATTAGGAGATATAAATTTTTGAAGTTTATTACTTTAAAACTGATTTTCTGCTGCTACATAATCAAACCAGCAACATTCCAAGCCTATATCTCCCACTCCTGGCCATAATTTTGAGTGAGACTAAATAGACATTGAGACTTGGACTGTTTTCTTGTTTGTGTCAAAATTTTAGACTATTATAAATTTTGTAGAAGGAGTTGTGCTCGTTTTAAAGATAGAGCTCTTAGCTATTTTGACAGCAAAACTAGTTTTTGAAAGTAAACTTGTAATCAGTATAGCTCTCTCCAGAAAAATAAATTTTCTATGAGACTTTGACTGATTAAATCTCTATGAGTCTATTTCATTTCTGGAAAAGTTTAGATATATCAAATGAAAATATGATTTTTGGTGGATTTCCTAAGAACAGGGTAGCTTGGTGTCTTGGTGCAGAGATTTCATACTTAAAATCAGTTTTTGCAAGAGAAATGGTTTTCCTTTTTATTTTATTCAACTATTTTACCTTCTCAACAAGCTTATAAGCTTCTGTGACACCTTTTTAAGATTCTTGGACTTGTTTTCGGGCATCAAACATGGGAAGGGTCCTAGGAGACTTAATTTGGGTTTATCTTTGAAAAGTTAGCAAACGGAGATTTAGGTTTTAGTGTATTGAGGACGAGTTTGGTTGACAGAGAGGGAAGAGTAGTGAACTTGGTGATTACTGACAACAAAGTGAGAAATTGGTGAAATGATGAGTTCGGAATGGAATTTCTTATAATGAGTTTGAGAAATATGAATGTTTAAGAATGTTAATGGAATGATGATCGTGATGAATGTTGAGAGTGTGCTAGGCACTATATCCTTGGGATGATAATGATTGAAAGAGAGTGTGCCAGACATTATATCCTTGGAATGTTGAGAGTTGATAATTGGAAGTGATTTGAGATGAGAAATGATGATGATTTGAGGTTGATGGACTTGCGGATGTGGATAGTGAGCCAGGCATTATATCCTTGGAATGATAGTGTGCCAGGCACTATATCGTTGGAATGATTTGTGATGACTTATATGTTGTTGTTGTTTTCCTTTTCTGCCGCAAGAGTGTGCCAAGCACTATATCCTCGGATTGAGCATGCAAGTGTGCCAGGCACTATATCCTCGGAACAAAAGCATGCCAGGTGCTATATCCTCGGAAGTGGCAGAAAGGTGACATCCGAAAGGATATGTCGGGTTGGCATACATAGACTGACAAGTGATATCACGAGCCAATAGGACAGAAATTCGTCATATGCATTTCTTATGTGCTTGTTTGCTTTGATTACTTGAGTTTGCCTAATTGTATAACATGCCTACTTGCTTCTTGAATTACTTGCTGTATATGAAAACTATCTGTGTGTTACTTGCTTACATTATCTTATGTTTGTCTGGTGCTGAGGAGGTTAGGTAGGTGGTGGTGATGGGATCGCACGGAGGTTAGGTTGACGAAGGCTGTGGGATACAGCGGTGTGACTAGTACTAGTTAGAAATCCTTTAAGTTTAGAAAACCCTGTTTGTTGTTTATGGTTTACGTTAATTATAATTGTTCTAAGCTTGATTATCGGTTTGGTGTGAAGTTATAGGATTGCCTTCGGCATCCCGGAGCTTTACATCTTACATTATTGGGCACTGTTACCATACTGAGAACCTCCGGTTCTCATACCATATGTTGTTGTTATTTTTCAGATACAGGTTGCAAATCCACCTCGGTGATATTGCGGGTATAGTGACAGAGCGGAGTATGATTTCTCCTTGGTTTATTTCTATTTTCTTGTGGTAGTTACTCTCACATCTTTTGTATATTTATCTTTATGGCCTTAGAGGCTTATTTGAGAGAATAGTTGTATAAGTTGTTTTTAACTCCAAAACTCTGTATGTCTGTATATACTAGTCGGCTTAAACTCCACAAGCTGCGGCTAGTTCCCTATGATTATTAAACTTTTATATCTATATATATGCTCCATTATTTTACATCTATAACTTGTGTCTAGTGCGTTAGCTTCGTGTGAACGTTTCGCGCTTTTGTAATCCTGTTTTTGAGCTGAATCCTTCATCGGGCTTCTAGAATATATTATTTCCTTCTATATAAATATGTATAAGCCTTAGAATGTCATAACCTTTGATTAACCTTTGCCTTACGGCTAGAGGTAAGGCTTAGGATAATTGGGGTGTTACAGTGCTGTTCTATCCAAACCTGTTTTGACACTTGCCATCGATCCGAACTTTAAGGCTCAGCTTTCTGATATTATTTTGACCTTTTCAATTACACCACATCCTGTGACTATTGATCCTTTGTTGGCTCGCTTGAAAAAGGTTTATGAGGACTGAAGAGAGAACTTTTGCGTGGTCTAGAAATTCACAGATAAATCCTCGTTGCAAGTATAGCTTCTAAACCGACAAAAGTCCTTTCTTACAAACGTTTTGGTTGTCACAAGTAACAAACCCCTTTGAAATTGATAACCAAAGTATTTAACCTCGGGTCGTCTTCTCAAGGAACTGCAGGGAGGTATGTTCTTATTATTGGTTATGAGTTTTGTAAATTGGGGGTTTTGAAAGTAAGGAACAAGTATTTTAAATGACAAATAAAATAAATAAATAACTGTAAAATAAACTCTTGGCAAGGTATGAAAATTCGAAAGTCCTATCCTAGTTACCCTTATCAATGGTGATGAGAATTATATTTTGCTCTCCACTAAGTCAACCTCTAACTATGAAGGTAAGTCGAGTGGGTAAATCAATTTAACACCTAAAGTCCTAGTCAATTCCTAAGGAAAGACTAGAATTATAGGGATTTAAATCAATCAGCAAGGATAACAATTATCAATCATGATGAGTTTGACAACTCAAGAGTTACCAATTAATCAACCAAAGCCAAAAGGGAAAAATCTAAATTATTAATATAAATAAAGGCAATCATAATTCTGAAATACCTCAAATTATATTAAATAGAAAATCAAATCTAAACATGAATGGTTCATAAGCCAATTTGGCAACAAAAGTAATTAAAGGAAAGCATTAAAGTATCTGAAAGTAAAAGAGAAATATAAAGTAAAAGGAATATTGAACCTGATAACGAGTTGGAATACTAAATTGAAATAATAAGAAATCCTAATCCTAAAACCTAAGAGAGAGGAGAGAACCTCTCTCTCTAAAAACTACATCTAATTCATGAAAAGTGACTAATTGAAGACATGATAATGAATGGATGCATTCCCCCACTTTATAACCTCTAATATGTGCCTTCTGGACTTGGATCTGGGCCAAAAAGGGTTTCATAAATTGCTGGAAGCGTTTTCTGTAATTTCTGGTGTGTGGCGTCTGTCACGGGTCCGCGTGGGTCACGCGGTCGCGTCATCTGGAGTTTTCCTTGTCACGCGTTCGCTTCAGTCACGCGTACGCGTCATCTGTGTTCTGCTCATGGCGCGCGTCCGCGTCAGTCACGCGTTCGGATTGCTGCCTTTTCGCGCTGGGCATGCGACCGCGTCGTCCATGCGTTCGCGTCGCTTCCAGTTTCTTCAAAAACTCCATTTTGTGCTTTCCTTCTATTTTTGTATGTTTCCTTTCCATCCTTTAAGTCATCCCTGCCTTAGAAGATCTGAAACTTCTCAACACACAAATCACGGCATCGAATGGTAATAAATTGTAATTAAAATAAATAATTTCAAATTATAGGAAACATGTATTTCACATATATCACATAATAAGGAAGGGAAAGTGAAACCATGCAATTTACATGAATAAGTGGGTGAAGGATTGAATAAATTACTTAAATTGAGCACAAAATATATCATAGAATATGGGTTTATCGACCTCCCCACACTTAAACAATAGCATGTCCTCATGCTAAGTCCAAGATAAAGAATAAGGTAAGGTTAAAGTGGTGGAATCTCATGCAATGCAATCTACTCTAAATGCAAACTACCTAAATAAATCATGCAATTCTAATTGTTATTCACTTGTATATAAAATTTACATGTAGTTAAATTAATTCACATTCTCAAGGAATCATATATGCATAGCCAAACCCTAGATAATGTTAAAGCACTTTTACAATTGAGATGGGTAAAAATATTTTACAAACTTGCAAGACAATTAACAATTTAAGCAGAGATATATGGTGATGAGCTATTGAACCCTCACTGGATTTTGTGTTTACTCTCTAGTCACTCAGTGTTTATTGGGTTAATCACTCTATTCTTCTTTTTTATCCTTACTTTCTATAACTTTGTTCTTCAACTAACCAATCAACAATTATAGAATATAGGCATACAAAAATCATGAGGTCTTTTTCAAGGTTGTAATGGGGCCAAGGTAGGTAAGGGTATATGTATAAGGCTAAGTGAGCTAATAAGTGAATCCTTGATTAGTCTAAGATCTCACCTAACATACATATTTTATAAATCAAAGTTTCTTAACCTATTTGCCCAAATTTTCTCACTTTGTATTGCAAGCTCATGCATTAACTTAAATTTTATCCCATGTGCATTGATTCTTTTTATTTTTGCAATTGGGGGATTTTTTGCATCCCCTTAATTAAATACCGAAAAAATTTTTTTAATACACATGGTAATTCAATTGTTTTGATTTCACATGAGCATGCTTCCCAAATTTTTATTTTGAAACATCTTTATTCTTTTTAACTTTCCACCTTTGTTTCTATCATCCATGTTCCCATAAAGCTCCCCACACTTAAACAATACACAATTTCTATCTTAAGCTAACCAAGGATTCAACTTGAGATTTTTATTTTGTTTTTCTGCTTAAGGCTAGTAATGTGGTTTATAGAACAAGAGGGGATTAAAAAGCTCAAGGGGGCTAACAAGGGTGATGTAAAAGGTAGGCTAATTTTGGGATAAGTGAGGAAAAATTCAAATGATGGCCTCAATCATCTCTTTAGTATGTATCTATACTCTCTAATTGGACATATAGATTAAAACAAAGTAAAGAACACCAGAATGAAAAAGAAGGGCAAAACACACAGGAATAAAAATTATGGTTTGAATGTAACCATACAATTAAGCTCAAAACTCACAGGCTGTGTGTTCTCTAGCTCAAAAATCATATATCATTTATACATATCATGCAAGTAGAAATTAAGAGCTCCCATTATTCTCAATGTAAATCTTAGGGTGCCTTTAAAGTTTTAATGTTGTTCCTTGATGAAATGTTGTTAACTAACTAACATGTAATGCTATATATACAAGGTCTGTGGATTGTTTTTGATTATGTTAAAGTCTCTAGTTTACTTCCTTTTTATTTTTAATTTAAACCAAACTATCATATGCTAAAAGGGTAAACTATACTAATTAATCCACATTTTCTATAACTAATAAGTTTAGAATTGCAACTAAACTAACTGGCTAAGGTATAAACTAAAGTGCAAAATGCTGAAATAGAGTAAAAATACAGCAAAAGGATAGTGTATAAGTACTGAACAATAAAAACAAAGATAAAAATACAAAAAAATAAACAAAATAAGATAGAAAGAGTCTATAGTGGTTCACCAAAAAGAAATATGCCAGGGATGGCGACCTCCCCACACTTAAAATAAAGCATCGTCCTCGATGCTCACTCAAGCTGGGTGTGAAGGAGTGTCATCACTGGAAGGATGGGCTGCTGGAGTCTCGGTGGTGGCCTGAGGAAATGCAAACTGGGTAAAGGTAAGAGGATTTGTCTACTGCAGGGGAGGCTCTGACTAGATAGGAATCTCTGCATCTGCAGCCTATATCTGGTGTGGCTCCTCTTGCTGTGGCACAGCTTGCTCTGAGCCTGCCTGCTCGGTCTCTCTCTGTGGATGGGTCTCCTTCTCATGCTCCTTTGCCTCCTCCTCAGATGGTTCTGATGGTGTGTCAGGCTCGGAGGGGAAGTCGCTGCCAGATCGGATCATCATCTTGAGGTGCTCATAGCGTCGCTTGTTGCGACGCTCGGATCTCTCATATCGTCGCTTGTGGCGGCGCTTCATCTGGTCCAGCTGCTGGAATAAGTGGTGCACGAGGTGGTAAACGGGCTCTGAGGCAAGTGGAGGTGCAGTGGGTAGGGCTGGTGCAGCAGTGGAAGAAGAAGGGGCAACTGAAGGCGTGGCTGTCTCATTAGAAGCGGTCATGAATGGAGGTGTATAGCCTAAAGCCCGAAACTTCCTGCTGTGAGGGATAATCTTCTTACAGTCCGCAGCAGGTGGCTTCTCATCAGCATTCTCCCAAGGCACGTCAGCTCGACGGCGTAACTGGGTGACCAGGTAAGCGAAAGAAAGGGTGCCTCTGACATGGACCCTGGCCATATAGTGCCGGATGAATCGTGGGAGGTACAGGTCCTTACCCTCCATCACACACCAAAGAAGGGTGATCATAGTGGCAGGCAGCTCCGTCTCATGAGTGCTCAGCATAACAAAGTTGCTCAGGATCTGGTGCCAGAGCTGAGCCTCATCATTCAGATATATCAGCTTGATTCCCTTAGGCATTGTTGTGTTCTTTCCCATGACCTAGGGGACAGTAGGGTCAAGGGATATCCTTTGCTTGACAGCATCCCAGTCAAATCTCAGAAAGCGCATGTCCTCATCAGCTTTTTGGTAACCGTCAGGCTGATCTGACTTAGGCTGAAGCTGCAGAATATCCTCAATGGCCTCTTCAGTAACCAGTATCTGTTTCCCTCTGAGGTGCACTGCATCCAGGGAAGTCTTGAAATAGTTGCAGTAAAACTCTCTTACCCAGGAAGCATTGACCTCTGTCAAGTTTCTCTCCAAGAAGAACCAGCCTCGCTGTTTGATCTGATCAGAGGTGTACTGCTGTAGTTCTTCTGGAATTTTCAGAGTTCGCTCCAGGTACAGGTTTCTGGAGGTGGCAAACACTGGATACTTCAGCTCACAGTATCTGTTTGCAAATTTAATGGGATCATTGGCAGGGAGGAGCTGGTCAGCCTTCTCCTGCAGGGTAAAGTGATTTTCCCGCCAGGAGTCATCATGCATAATGTCTAGGATAGACATAGAGGATTCACCTCTTTTTCATTTGCCAGTTGTTGCCTTTCCTTTTCCTTTTCGTTCAGGGTCAGACATCCTGAAAAACAGAAATCTAGGATATAATTGAAGAATAAAAACAGGAAAACAAGTAGGCAAATAGCAAGATAAGCACATAGTGGCAAAGGAGCAGTGGAATTATGAAATGAGTTGAATAATTGTGCATTTTGGATTGTTTCGGAGTTAAAAAGCTGAGATGAGAAATCACAATCCAAAATATATTAAAAGTAGAACACCTGTTAATTAGGAGAAACAATAATCATGCTATGAGTTAAAAAGTTGAAGGAGTTAGTAAAAAGAGCAAAGGGAGAAGTTAGAAAGTTAAAAGCGGTTAGAAGTGAAAAAGTGGAAAGCAGTGAGTTAGAAGAAAGAAAGTTAAAGTAAGTGGCATTGAGAATTGTTTCCTAAGTAACAAGAAATTTATAAATTTAAAGACTAGTCAACTCATAAAAAATATCAAGTTATTGACGATGATTCATAAAGATATAAAAATAGCAAAAATTAAAATTGAATAATCAAAAGTGCAATTTATTAATCAGGAAATCGAAAGGAATAAGAATGCTGGCCCGTGCATTCATGAAGTGGTTTGGAAAAAGCTAAGGAATGCCAAATTCAAATTACCAAAACCAAAATATGAATGAAAATCAAAACAATTTACAGAAAATTGGGCAGCATTCCGGCTAAAATTGGATGATCTCGGGTAATAAACAGTAAGCAGAATAGTTCATAAAAATTAAAATAAAGCTGCAAATAGACATAAATAATATGAACATGAAAGAGCGGTCTCAATAGCAGCATGAGCAGTAAGAACATCATATGAACAATACTAACATCACAGGCAGAACAGAATTGCAGAATAGGTAAAACAGCAACAAGTACGGTGCAATTAGCAGGCCTAAATCCACTAACCACATCCTAGCTACCTAACCACCTAGAATCCACTACAACATACATCTCTATCTATCCTAAATTTAAACATAAACTGAAAAATATGTAACTAACTACGAATGAAAGAAAAGTGGCATTCGGCAGAACCTGATGGTTAGAGGCACAAGTATGGAACTAAGAGAGGTGGTGGGAGTGGGGTGGTGTTGGCGGCAATGCGGCGGTGACATAGGGCGGCGCGGCGGCAAACCGTGGTTGGCGCGGCGGTGGGTGGCTGTACGGTGGTAAGGGTTTGGGTTGGGGTAATGGTGGGGAGGGGGTTAAGGAGGAAGGAAGAGAGGGGGTGAGGGTGTTGGTGGTGGGAGTCGCGGCGGTGATGGCGCGGTGGCGGTGGCTGGCCGCGGTGGTGGAAGGGAGAGAAGGGAGGGGAGAAGAAGAAGGAGGGAAGAAGGAAGAAGGAGGGGGTGGGCGGCGCGGTGGGTTCGGGTTGTTGGTGAGGGTGCGGTGGTCGGAGGTGGTTGGGGGTAGTGGTGGTGGTTGTGGGTGGCAAGGAGTAGAGAGGGAGCAGTGGGGGGGGTTTGGGGAGAAGAGAATAGGGGCGCGATAGGGGTAGGGTTTCGCGTCACTGGGGTTAGTGAATTTGAATCCACGCAAACGCGTGGGGCACGCGATCGCGTGGCTTGGGTAGAATGGGTTGACGCGATCGCGTGAGCGACGCGATCACATGGAATGGGAAAAAGGATGCACGCGACCGCGTCACTAGAAATTGTGCTAAACGCACAAGTTCAACGTCGTTTCAGCGCAACTCTCTGTCTCCATTTGGGGTGTTATGCAATCCACGCGATGCGGACGCGTCGCTCACGCTTTCGCGTGGGATGGGTATTTTGCAAATGACGCGTTCGCGTGATGGATGCGAACGCGTGAGCTGTGTTGTGCTAAACGCACACCAGCCACACGATTCCAGCCCAGATTTCTAGGCGTTGGATTTTTACGCCGATTTTCAGATCACGCGTTCGCGTGATTGACGCAGACGCGTGGGAGGTGGTTTTCGCAACTGACGCGAATGCGTTAGCAGTGCGGTCGCGTCGCACGCCTTCCCTTTTTTTTTATTTGCAGGTATGCAATTATGCAGTATGCAATGCTAATGCAAATGCTATGAATAACATCCAGGTTCAATAATATAACATAAAATCAAACAGTACGAAATAAAAATTGAAAAAGAAACGACTATACCATGGTGGGTTGTCTCCCACCTAGCACTTTTAGTTAAAGTCCTTAAGTTGGACATTGGATGAGCTTCCTGTTATGGCAGCTTATGCTTAAATTCATCCAAAAATCTCCACCAATGTTTGGAATGCCAACAGCCTCCGGGGTCCCAAACTAGGCATGTGAAGCTTTTGAGCAGCTTCAAACAGGTTCTCAGGCTCCCGGGGTGACGATTGTCATAATAGATTCCAGGATCCCAAACTTTGCTTTTAAATCTGCTTTTGTCTTGATCTATATGCTTCCATCCGGGCGGTTTAGAAATTGTATTCTCACCAAGATGACCAAACGTCTTCCGTGACCCATTCAATTGAACTTGATACCAATTCTTGCACTTCGAATTGAAACGTGGAACCTTATTGAATCTTGTACACCAGCTCTGAATGCGAGCCATTTCCCTCTTACTCTTAAAGCCGCAGAGAGCTCTAAGCTGGCCATTTGTTTCAAGCAAACCATATTCAAGTGGAAAAGTAAGGATAAAGGTTAAGGATTGTACCCACTTGAAGCTTGTATTAGGTGGTAATGGCCTTGGGATAGGTGTTTCCAGTGGTTCTGTAAGTTCTACTCCCTTGTAATCTTCTGCGAATTCCTCCACTTTTTTGCAAACTTCTTCAAATGCAACCACGTCTTGATCAAAGTCGTCCATGTCTTCCTCATCACTCAAGTCATACGTTGGAGGTTGAGAGAAAACTACCTTGACATCATCTTCGTATTCACTTGGGGAAGACTCTTCAATCTCAGAGAATTCACATGTGGATGCAAGCTCATTACTAGGAGAACTTGACTTGAGATTATCATCATCAAGGAAACTTGTGTCTTGGGTTATTCCGTCTAGTTCTTCATAAAATACCTGCTTTGGGGGTTGTGCACTATCCTCCTTAGCATCAATTGTGACGTCCTTGACGGAATTTTTCACAATTCTGGATTTCCATGGAGGTTCAGCATCTCCTAAATCTTCAATTAGTACTTCTTCTTCTTGGATAATTTGAGCTTCCTCCAATTGTTCCAGAACAAAGTTATGCTCATTACTGCCCACTGGGGTTTTTAATGTCTCCTTCATGCTACGTTTGTCCTTAGATTCTCCATATAAAGCTATTGGAGTTCCTTGAGTGTCTAAACGTCTGGAAGATAATTAATGTATTGCTTGCTCCAGCTGATGAAGGGTTGTATGAAGTTGATCTACTATTTCCTTGAGGCGAGCCTGTGATTCTTGAGGTGATGGATATGGACATGGTACATAGGGAAGTGGTGGTGTTTGGGAGTAATTGGATTGGAATTGGGGTAAATAAGGATCATACGGTGGTGAATAGTGAAAAGGAGCTTGTGAGTGTGGTAGTTCAAAGTTATGTTGAGAGGACGGTCTATAAGCACAGGGTGGGGCTTGTTTGTAACTACCAGGAGGTCCACCATATCTATCAGCTTGGTATGCATTGTAGAATGGTCTTTGTCCATGATATCTTGGAAGGTGTTGTTGCCGAAAGGGTTGATCAGATCCTCTTGGCTCCATCCATCTTTGATTGCTTAGACCTTGATGCATATTCCTGTTATAACTTCCGTTCCCTTCAACAATATTAGAACCAAACTCAAAGCGAGAGGGGTGAGAATTCATAGTAGCTAATAAAAGTAAAAAGGGAAAAACAAAAACAAATAAACAAATAAAAGAAAAATATTTACAATAACCAATAATAAGGCACACGTTTGCAGTTCCCCAGTAACGGCACCATTTTGAAGAGAGAACTTTTGCGTGGTCTAGAAATTCACAGATAAATCCTCGTTGCAAGTATAGCTTCTAAACTGACAAAAGTCCTTTCTTACAAACGTTTTGGTTGTCACAAGTAACAAACCCCTTTGAAATTGATAACCGAAGTATTTAACCTCGGGTCATCTTCTCAAGGAACTGCAGGGAGGTATGTTCTTATTATTGGTTATGAGTTTTGTAAATTGGGGGTTTTGAAAGTAAGGAACAAGTATTTTAAATGACAAATAAAATAAATAAATACCTGTAAAATAAACTCTTGGCAAGGTATGAAAATTTGAAGTCCTATCCTAGTTACCCTTATCAATGGTGATGAGAATTATATTTTGCTCTCCACTAAGTCAACCTCTAACTATGAAGGTAAGTCGAGTGGGTAAATCAATTTAACACCTAAAGTCCTAGTCAATTCCTAAGGAAAGACTAGAGTTATAGGGATTTAAATCAATCAGCAAGGATAACAATTATCAATCACGATGAGTTTTACAACTCAAGAGTTACCAATTAATCAACCAAAGCCAAAAGGGAAAAATCTAAATTATTAATATAAATAAAGAAAAGCAATCATAATTCTGAAATACCTCAAATTATATTAAATAGAAAATCAAATCTAAACATGAATGGTTCATAAGCCAATTTGGCAACAAAAGTAATTAAAGGAAAGCATTAAAGTATCTGAAAGTAAAAGAGAAATATAAAGTAAAAAGAATATTGAACCTGATAACGAGTTGGAATACTAAATTGAAATAATAAGAAATCCTAATCCTAAAACATAAGAGAGGGGAGAGAACCTCTCTCTCTAAAAACTACATCTAAATCATGAAAAGTGACTAATTGAAGACATGATAATGAATGTATGCATTCCACCACTTTATAACCTCTAGTATGTGCCTTCTGGACTTGGATCTGGGCCAAAAAGGGTTTCAGAAATCACTGGGAGCGTTTTCTGTAATTTCTGGTACGTGGCGTCTGTCACGCGTCCGCGTGGGTCACGCGGTCGCGTCATCTGGAGTTTTCCTTGTCACGCGTTCGCTTCGGTCACGCGTACGCGTCATCTGTGTTCTGCTCATGGCGCGCGTCCGCGTCAGTCACGCGTTCACGTCGCTGCCTTTTTGCGCTGGGCATTCGACCGCGTCGTCCATGCGTTCGTGTCGCTGCCAATTTCTTCAGAAACTCCATTTTGTGCTTTTCTTCCATTTTTGTATGTTTCCTTTCCATCCTTTAAGTCATTCCTGCCTTAGAAGATCTGAAACTTCTCAACACACAAATCACGGCATCGAATGGTAATAAAGGGTAATTAAAATAAATAATTTCAAAGCATAGGAAACATGTATTTCACATATATCACATAATAAGGAAGGGAAAGTGAAACCATGCAATTTACATGAATAAGTGGGTGAAGGATTGAATAAATCACTTAAATTGAGCACAAAATATATCATAGAATATGGGTTTATCAAGGACCTTTACGTCAAATTTCCGGACTCTCAAGCAGCTATCTCATCCTATCAACAATCAACTAAAACTCTTTCTAAGTTGAAACGAGACACCTCATCTTTTGAGACTGCCAAAACTACCTTGGCTGCCCATATTGCAAAACCAAAGATCGGGCTCATAAGTTATCTGTGGAGATTCGAGACTTGGAACAACAGTTGACTGTCAAGAGAGAAGTAAAAAATAGGCTGGATGCTGCTTTGATAAAGAATGAGGGTCAATTTGCCAAAGCAAACAGCATGATTGACAGTAGCAATGCATGCTTACAGTCACTTTAAGAGAAGATGCTTTCCTCACATGAAGCTGCAAAAGAAGCCAGGAACTTCCAAACCATTCTCCAAACTGAAATTACTCGCTTGAAGGAGATCTTTGAAGCTTAGTCTTGTATTTCTTATGTGAACTTCTGTCATTTTAATATGTTCCTGCAATCTTCACTTTTTGAACTTTGAGTTTTTTTTTAATTTGTCTTTGTATGCACCTTATCTTAATCGTGTAGACTGGTTGACACTTGTTATCTTTGTGAAGTTATTACATTACTTCACACTGAACCAATTATTAATATCATAGTGACCTCTCTTATATTTCATTTAAGATGACCTCCATTTCTGTTTATATTAGGTTGCACTGGTGTATGCCATCTCTTGTGCATTCGCCTCAAGTGCTGTCAAAGTAAGTCAACTATGCATTTGTTGACATGCCTCTAGCTTTACACATGTTTATTCACTAAACCTTTTATTTCTATATGTTGGCATGTACTGTACTGCACTTAAGGAATGATAAGTTATTTTCTGTATTGACTCCTATTTTAAATTAATGCTTTGGACACATATCTGCCTCATAATCTTTAATGCTTTACACTGTCATTGGAACTTGCAACTTATAGAAATCACATGGATATGTTAGCTTTTACAAACTAAATTGCAAATATTAGTTAGCTTTTTATTTTATCCCTTGACACTTCAACTGGATATTTTTGTATTCTTAAACATGTGGAATGTTATCTCATGAATACCTGGCCTATATATTTTTAAATACTTGGCATTTATTGAAGTAATTCTTCTTCCTAATCCGACTTCAATAATCTTATAGGCATTTCCGGAATAAATCTTGTCAATCACATAAGGTCCTTCCCAAGTTGGAGACCACTTACCATAAGTTTTTGACTTTTCTTCCATAGGCAAAATTGTTTTCCACACTAAATCTCCAACCGCAAATGTCTTTGCTTTAACACGGCGGTTGTATGATTTTGACATAACATCTTTTCGTCGAATCACCCGCTCTAAAGCTCTCAACCTTTCGTCATCTAGTTCATTGAGCTCATCATATAAAGAATTCCAATAATCTACTACTGGTATCTCATCTTGTCTAGCCACCCTTATACTTTGCAAATTAATATCAATTGGCAACATCGCATCATGACCGTAAACTAACTTATACGGGGTGGTTCCAGTAGAACCTCTTGGAGAATTTTGGTAAGCCTAAAGAACTTGACTGAAAGTTTGGTGCCAATTTCTTGGCTGCCTTCCAATGTGTTTTTTTACTAATGCAATCAAAATTTTATTCGCTGCCTCCACTTGTCCATTGGCTTGGGCATAATACAGTGTAGAAGAAAGCATTTTTATATCCCTAAACTTGGCATATTCGATGACCTTTTTCCCAATAAACATGGTTTCTTGATTAGTGGTAATAGACTAAGGAATTCCAAACTTATGCACAATATGCTCCTCAATGAAATCAATTATTTCATTGTGAGTCACTTCCCTTAAAGGGACAGCCTCTACCCATTTAGAAAAATAATCAACACCAACCAAAATGAACTTATGACCTTTAGAAGTAGGTGGGTGAATCTTCCCGGTCAGATCTAAAACCCAACCTTTAAACGGCCATGGCTTAATTATAACATGCAATTCTGACGTTGGAATATGTTGAAGGCTTCCATGTTTATGGAATTCCTCATAGGACCTAGCATAATTTATACAATCTCTTTGTATAGTTGGCTAATACAATCTTCTCCTATTTATCATCCATTTCATTTTTCTCCTGCCTGATGGGCACCACAGATTCTCTCGTGCACTTCAGCGAGAGCCAAATACGCTTCTTTGTCTCCCAAACATGTTAAAAAATTTCCATCAACAGATTTCTTAAACAAGGCATTATTCATTAGAACATAACTTTGAGCCTTGTATTTAAGTTTTCTATCGACACTAAAACTTGGATTTTTTAAATATTTCACAATTGGTACTCTCCAATCTTTTGGGTCTAGTTTTTCTAATAACAACACTTCTCTTTCTCTCAAAGGCATAAATATGTCATTTATCCTTACCAATTTTTCTAGTGTTGAGAACTTGATCTTATATCTTAAAGCAATTTGAGCTAATTCATTTGCTTCTTGATTTAACTCCCTTGGAACCTGCCTTACAATGACATTGTCAAACTCGCTCAACAGCTTTGTAGCCACATTGAAATACTTTCTTAAATTTTCACTAACACACCTATACTCAAGTGATACTTGACGGACTACAAGCTGTGAATCTCTAAAAATTTCCACATTTTTTACTCCTCTTTCTAATAATAATTCCAGGCCCATTATTAACGCTTCATATTCTGCCTCATTGTTGGAACATGATAATTCAATTCAAAGAGGAATTTACTTGGCTTGCTACTTGGAGAAATAATTAAAATACCTATACCAATACCACCTTTATGACATGAACCGTCAAAATATAATTTTCATGGCACCAAACTAACAAAACCCAGTAAACTCTCATCAATGTCAATACAAGGATGGTCAACCAAAAAATCAGCTAGAACCTAACCCTTAACGGCTCTCGCAGGAACAAAATGTAAAGAAAATTCCATTAAGGCTAACATCCATTTTCCTAGTCTACCATACAATATTGGAGAAGACAACATATATTTAAGAACATCAGACTTAGAAATTACATAAACATTCCTAGGAATTAAATAGTACTTTAGTTTTAAACAAGAAAAATATAAAGTTAAAAAGTTTCTCAATTGGAGAATAACGGCTCTCAACATCATTTAGCACACGACTTAGGTAATAAATTACTCTTTCGTTGCCGTCCTCATCTTCTTGAGCCAACATTCCACCAATTGTTACTTCAAAAGCTGATTCATAAGGTTTTAAAGGTGCTCCGTACCTTGGAGGTGTTATAATAGGAGGATTAGTCAAGTACTGCTTGATATTGTCAAAAGCTTCCTGGTGCTCTACCTTCGACTAAAATTCTTCCTCTTTTTTCATCTTGATCAGAGGCGCAAAAACCTTAGTTTTCCCTGACAGATAGGAAATGAACCTTCTAAGGTAATTGACCTTCCCTAAAAATGCTTGTAGTTATTTTTTGTTAGCTATAGGAAGAGCCTCTAAGATAGCCTTTGTTTTATTCTTGTCAATTTCAATCCCTTTTTTTTTTGCAACAAGAAACTAAGAAAATTCTCTACACTCACACCAAAAGCACATTTTAAGGGATTCATTTTCAATTTATGCTTTCTCATTCTTTCAAATATTTTTTTTTTAAATTTTCTAGGTGCTCTTTTTTAGCATTTGATTTAACAACCACATTGTCAACATAAATTTCCATAAAATTCCAATAAAGTCATGAAAAATTTTATTCATTTTCCTTTGATAAGTTGCACCATTTTTGAGCCCAAATGGCATTGCAACCCATTTAAAAGTTTCCAAAGCCCCTGGACACCTAAATGCAGTTTTTCACACATCTTCTTCAGCGATATATATATGATTATAACCTAAATATCCGTTCATAAAACTTAAAATTTCATGACCAACAGTAGAATCTATCAATATATCAGCTGTAGGTATTGGATTTTCATCTTTTGGTGTTGCAAAATTTAAATCTCTAAAATTAATGCAAACCCTTAATTTTCCATTCTTTTTCATGACAGGAACAACATTAGAAATCCAGTTGACATACCTTGTTGTTCTTATGAACTTAGCCTTAAGAAGTCTTTCAATCTCTTCTTTAATCTTCTGCACGACTTCAGGAGCAAATCTCCTTGGTGGTTGCTTTATAGGTTTTCCATTGGCCTTCAGTGGCAATTGATGCTCTACTAATTCAAGACTCAAACCTCGCATTTCTTCATAATCCCATGCAAAACAGTCACAATATTCCTTTAATATCTCCACCATTTCTTTTTTGAAATCATCAGGCAACATCTTGCTCATATATGTTGGTCTAGGATGATCACCGTTACCAATATCTACCTCCTCCAAAGGATCCTGCACTTCAATCTTTTTCACATTGTTAGTATTTTTTTTTCAAAAGCTAAAGGACCATCATCATATATACAATCATAAGGTACATTGTCAATGCACCCTTCTTTGTCCGCCATATAGGCTGACAGCTGAGCTAGTTGGCTCGTCAAACTCATCATCTTAGGGACCAAAATAAAGCCTTTCATATCTATTTTGCACATCTCAATACTTTCAGGATTAAATGCCTTGGTGTCAACTGTCAACGGCTTGACTCCAGGATTATACATCCTGAACTCCACATACATTTCATCATAGTAACAGGTACTATTGTAAGTAAGAACTTCTTCCACTCCTCCATCTTCATTCCAGAAAATCAATTTTTAATGTAAAGTGGATGGAATAGCACCTATTCCTTGAATCCAATCACATTCCAGAAGCAAGTTAACACTAGCTTTAGATGGAACAACAACAAACAGAGTTGGCCTATTGACAGAACAAACCTCAATTGACAGTAGAACCACACCTCTAACAAAAGAAGTCCTTCCATTAAAATTTGTCACCCCAATGCTACTTTTAATCAAATCTTTTTCAATCTTTCCAAGCCTTCCCATCATTCTTTCAGGCATGAGATTGATAGTAGCTCCCCCGTCAACCAAAATCTTATTGACTATCCTTCCATCAACATGATTGTTATGCAGTGGACGCAAATGTTCTTTATCATTTTCAGTAGGTTTCTCAAACAGTCTTCCTCCACACATATTGTCATCTAGCAATAGGCATTCACTTCCAGGAAAGACATCATAACAATCATCTTCTGATGATTCCACTTTCCGGACTTGACTATACTCCTCAGGCAGTATTGACACCACAACTATATGTTACTTAACCCCAAATATCGCTTCTAAGCTATCATCAAAACCAGTGTCAAAATTGTCAATAATTAAATCTTCATCTTTTTCTCCTTTGCTATTATTACCTTCTTTCTAGCAAGATTCTTCTTTATATTTTTATTGCATTTAGGGTGATTGGAAGAATTGCCTGTTTTTGTAGACTTAGCCATGGTTGGGAAAGGAGGAAAATCTACACTGTGCCCCTTGTATGGATCTAAAGGAACATACTCAGGTATATTATCTTTTTGCTCAAAGGTTGTAAAAGGAGAATACTTTGGAATATTTTGACAATTTGACCAAGGAGAATAATTAGGAACCTGCTGCATGTTAGGATTATAACAAGAATAACTTGGCTTTGAGGGAATAGGTATATTTTTTGGAAAATATACACTACCTCCATCTTATACATAATTCAGGTTTCATAACTGGGACTCATTGTATCTAGGCTTAAAAGGTCTAGGCCTCACCCACTTGTTTTTTCCTCTTCAGAAAGTGGTAGGTCGATTCTGCACATTTTTCACATTCTGGACCCATTTATTGTTTGAAATTTTGTTGGGAGAAACCCTTGTCTTTTGAGAAAATCGATCGAGTTTTCCGTCAATCATGACTACAGTCTTCATCTTCTGGTTGACGGGTTGTATCCCAGCGTTGATGACACACTTGTTCAAAGGAGTATGACCGCTCAGCTTTTGTTTTTCCTCAGCTATCTTTTGTTTTAGCTAATTAGTTTCATTCTCTTTTTTAGCAATCCTATTTTTCAACTCAGCCTTTTCTTTCTCTTCAACTTTGTACTTTTCAAACTTCTTTGCAACTTCCTTGTCAAAAACAACACTGCACTTTGGGCACATAGCGATAGTGCTGTCAGATTCTTTAATTCTCAACAAAAAATCAAACAAATCCTCACCAGGACGAGGAGAAACTGGCTTTTTGTCTTGCTAAAAAATTCTCAGGTCTTTATTTTCATCTTGAGCACTAGTCACTGTAGCATCAATTCCTACCATGTTGACTGACAAATTAAATGGCTCAACATAATTTGAATCAGCAGCAAACAGTTCAGTGTCCACCTGATGAAACTTTCAAATTTTTTTATTCTTTATTTCATCAGCTGAAGGCATCTTTTTTTCTTCCAATAAAATAAACTGCTTATCTTTTAATAAAACTTCAAATATTTGATCTGCCTTGAAAATATCAAAAGAATAAGTCTTATTTTCAATTTTAGAATATGAAGAAACTTTTTTTTCCTTTAACAGGCTTCAAATATTTGCATACATAAGGAAGACCCCTACGTAATTTAGCAATATAAACTTCTTTCTCATCTGAATCACTGCTATCGGAAAAACAATCAACATATGCAACCTTTTTAGAACCTTTTTTGAAATTTTATTTTTCTTTCTTAATTTTCTCTATTTGTCTTACTCTCTCAGCTAATTGAGAAAGATCTAAAGTATGTTGGTTGACAATTTTCTTCCTAACTCCAAATTCTAACCCATTAGTAGCCATTTTGATAACTTCAGTTTCTGGAATCGGAATAAAACACTTATTTCTCATATTTCTAAACCGTTCCAAATAAGTGTCAATGGATTCCCCCTCTGCACGTTTGACAGAGAATAAATCCGTAAGGCTAACTTTCAATTCACCTCAGAAAAATTGATCATGAAAATTTCTATCTAACTGCGCCCAAGAATGAATAGAATTTGGTCTCAAGTTGGAGAACCATGTAAATGCATTTTTTGTTAAACAAGAAGGAAAATATCTCATCTTGAGATATTCATTAGAAGCTGCATCCCCAATCTCAACAGTATATGGAGCCATATGCTCTGCTGTGGACTGATTTTCTTCTCTAAAAAATTTTGTAAGGGATTTTCAGATTTTCCAACCCCTTGGAAGCTCTGCTTGTTGGACACATTCAGGAAAAGCAGACACGAAATATTGCCTATTTAAGCAACCAACATTAAATCTCAAACGGTTTAAAACTTGTTCAACATTCCTAGCTAGATTATATTGCCCTCCTAAGTTATTTTGCCTAAGTATTTCTAACATATCATTAACATTTTAACCATGTCTAGGCATATGAACGTCATAATTAGGAATTGCTCCGCCATTTTGGTTGACATTATTAAGCCCTAAACCATGGTTATTATTTTCTTCTAAATTTACCACAGTAGCAATTCTATTAACTTGCCTGTTTAATTGTTCAATTCTAGTATTTGTGTTTTCTAAAACAAGATTCAAAACCGTCACCATTTGATGAGTTAACATGTTTACTATATCATGGTGACTTTCATCCATCTATTGCCTAATATTTGCTAAAGATCCTAGGTTGATTAACAGACATTGCTCTTGATATGTCAGGAAACACATGCCTGAAATTTTCTACCCTAGTAACAGTGGGTGTAGTAGAATTAGGTGTGCTGTTATTTCCTGTGTTAATAGCATGTGAAAAATTTTACTGTGATATATGTGAACCTGACATCCCAGAAATAGGTACATTTGACATGCCATATGCATTCTGGTAAAAAGAATTTTGAAAAGTTGAGTAGAGAGGCACAGAAAATCCTTGTGTCACCATGAGGGGACATACCCCGGTGGCAAGCCATAAGGCGGCCACCTCACGGTATTTATGTGAGTTGCATTTAATCCTGGATGGGCATGGCCAACGCCATCATGCCTCACTGATAGCAAGGTAGGCTCTGGGTTTGAACTCACGAGAGAATTTCCAGACTCATTTTCTCTAGTCTAATTGCTGGAAGTAGAAGAAGATGCTGCAGATGTATTTGACATGTCAACTGACGCTGATTTCTTGGTCTCTGGAAACACAATCTTCCCACTACGTAACCACATGCAAATTCAAAACTCCTAATTTTCTTTTACAAAATACAATCTATTGACAAGGTCCCACCGGGCATGCCAATTTGTTTTACTCAAATTTTGTTAAGTTTAAAAGAAAATGTGGGTATCTCAATGTCGCAATTGTATCGTCAATAAGAATTAAAAAGAATTGAAAGTAACAAATAAACAAAGAAATGCAAGGTGCCGGAGGCAAAGTAGATTGCCGAAATTAAAACAAACAAGAAATTAAAGAGAAGATGAAGAAAGAAACATAAACGTAAAAAGAAGAACAAGTAAAAGTAAAGAAATTTTATTAATAAAAACGGAAAAAAACAAATTACAAGTGTTTGAGTTCAGAGAAATTACTTAAGATTCCTAATTTTACTCTGTGATGCCAAGGGGCTGAGAGCGTTTTGGGTTTCTAAGTGTTTTTCAAAAGAATTGAACTCCCTACAATGTGTTCCCAAAGCTCTATTTATAGACTAACTTAATGTCAGCTGACAGTTACCTTTTGTACACCACTTGTAAAAAATTTGAATTGCCCTGTAACTATTCTCACACTTCTTGTTTGATTGTTAATTCCAAAAATCAAATAAATAACCAAACTGTCAAATGACCTAATTTAATTAAAATAAATATAAATATTATATATAAAGACATCACCATATAATTAATTATTTTTTTTTATAATTTTCTTATAAAAATTATATTTTGGCTAACAGTATCTTTTATTGATTTTATCGAATCTTTGTCCATTATTAATACTGCTTACAATGTTTTGGGGATATCAGAAAATGATCGGTTCATTTCTCCTTATGATGTTGCCTGAATTATTTTTTTTTTCCAAAATGTGTTATCACGAGTTTCTTACGTTGTATATGAATAATTTTGTAGGGCCTCATCTGGGTTGAATAAAATTGAGCCATTACATCTTGATAGAAGTGTAGATGAGATCCTAGTTTCGGTTTTATCCTCTTCTGATATTTGTTTAGTCCCTTATATTTGTTTGGTGAAAAACAATGGAAAAATTGCTAATCTAAATTTGAGCATGTTTTGTATCTAATTTTTTCATGTATTCTGAGAAGTGCTTTAAAAATTCTAATGAGCATGAGTGATCTTGTAAAGTCATATTGTGAGGGAAGGTAATATATTTGGTATTTTTTTTATCCAATAACATGGAAGTCTGATGTTATAGTTGCTTTATGAAATTGAATTTTGATGGAGGATTTTGGGCCTTAAATCTATATAAAATGAAAGAAAGATATGTACTTGAACTACCTTATGATAACATTGCAATTTGGCGATATATTTGATCTCTAGGTCCGAGTAAAATTGGAATGATGATATATCATACGTGGCTCTAAAGTTGAAAAGTGATGAAGGATATTGACAACTTCATAAGATTGGAATATGACTATGTTTTGTTTAGGACATACTAAACTACTAAATAGTAAAAGTTAACTACTCACATTGCTTCCAATGATCAATTTAGGATCTTTCTTTCAAATGATTGATGGAAAAAGGGGTTTCATTGTACTCCAATGTTCAAGTCAGATTATGTTCACAATATCTTGATAGAATAAGTAAATTACTTTGAATGAAGAGATATCCCCCTTATTTTTAGAAACCTCTTTGAAAAAGCTTGGTACAGATAACCATTGACGGGGTGGTTGCTAATATCCGAGATCTTCAACTCCTTTGATGGTACTCTAGCACTTATACGAGCCAATGAGGATAAGAAATTCCATGACTCTTGAGCTTTTCTTTCCTAGGTGTCATGCTAGGAAGGATTGTTTAGTTCAAAGCATTGTTGTCAAGGGCGCTTGGCAAGGTTTCATGGGGATGGGACGATTATGCTGAGCATTCTGGGAATGTTTCAAACAAAATTGACATTTTGATCTCTATGTCTGCTGATATCATGTGAGAAATTATGGTGGACTTTATGACCTTCGAGTGTGATAACTATTTTGTCCCAAGTGGTGTTAGTGTAGTACCACTTGTACCCTCATTTGAATTATGGAAAAAATGATCTCTATTTTGCAACTTTCATTTCATCCATACCCTTTCTTTGGTTTTTCACTCCCTTACAAGAGTATGATATCTTCTTTTCCTCCGTTAGGAGATTAAGGATATTAGCAAAAGGGTTTGCATTTTTTTTTCAACCTTCAATCTTTTTTTTAGGTAATCTTTTTACTCCACTTAAGATTGAAAATGAGGCGAATTGGACCAAACTAGGTCAAGCATAAGTGCTGCTCATAGCTCGATTCATTATTAATCAATACATTTATAAAGTTTGGTTTTGCTTACCAAAAACTCACGGACAAACTTAAATAATAAATTATAGTTTATGTTTCATATCAAAAGCAAATACTAGTATTTAGATGTTTTGCTCTCTTCTATTATAAGTAATTTAATTAAACTTCTTGTTGTAACAACTAGTATTTGCACAAAAAAAATAAAATGCACATGCACATATGCACCAAGAAAATTGCAAAGGAAAATGAATCAAGATGATTCACCTTTTTTATTACCAAAGATAAGGAGATTCGAACCTGCGACCTCTTAAGTGAGTATAGAGAAACTATACCATTTGAGCTCTAACTTTATTTTCTTGTTGATAGAAAAGTACATATTTGAGAAAATAGAGAAAATTGTGGTTGAGATCATAAAGTCAGCCTTCTCTCCGAATTTAATCTATACTTCTCACTAAAAATTTACACCTTTTCATCTCAATTCCATTACAAATACTCCTCCTAATTCTCTTTCTAATCATGCGAAATAACTACCTGTCTCTCATGCATATCCACACTCTTCACTTACTACTAGGTAATTAGTTAGCAAAAATATTCATACTAACACTTTTTTCTCTTTTACCCTCAATTCTATTTCACCATCTATAATCAGAAGACAGTAGTACATTCTATTCTCTTCTCAAATGCTTCTCCTCGGCTTTTACTAAGCTCTTTTGTTAGTTCAGGTATGTTATATTACCTTTTGTGAAATTTCACCTTATCATCAAGGTGTAATAATGAAAATACTTATTGAATCTTCACTACTCCCTTTATGATGTCTGAAGTTCTGCTAAATTCTTCTATCAAACTAGAATTTTAAGTTGTCAAATGTTATTTTTTCTCAACCACAATGCTCCTAAGTTCTACTTAGAGTTCATAATCTTTACTCAATACTGCAAGTAAAGGTTGGGTTGAGATTGCTGTCTTGACTATTTTTTTTTGGCAGTGACGCAAGAAAAATAGGATGCACTCGTGAGTCTTCTGATAACTCTAGTGGATAAGTAGGAAAGGATTCGATAGTCCCACAATGTTTGGACCATTAAATAGTCCCATAACAAAATATGTTTTTTAAGTTTTTCAATAACTGCTAAATAGTCTATTTCTAATTTTAATTACAAATTAACCCTATATATTTTATTTAATCATAAAAATAATTTTTTATTTTATAAATTATTATTTTATTATGCATCTATTATGTTTATTAATAATAAAAAACAAAAACAATAACGAATTAGATCTTCCATTGATTGTAATAACTTTTTGGCAATCCTAATCGATTAAAAGTTTATCTTTGATCTATTATATCTGTCGAGGATTTTGAAATCGTGTTTCTTAGAAAATCAATCGATTGGATTAACAAAACAATCGATTGAATTTCAGGTTTCCCATAACTCAATCGATTGGACTTCAGGTTACCAAAAAACAATCGATTGAAAGTTGCAAGGCAATATGGTTTTCGCAAAAATCAATCGATTAGTCATATTACCCAATCGATTGAACGATGACTAGAATATAGGTTTTTTATAATTCAATGGATTGTTTATATTACCCAATCGATTGAAGGCCGCTATTAAAATGATATATGAAAGTTTAATCGATTGATATGATAATACAATCGATTGAATTTTGTGTGTGACTAATGGTATATTCCAATTCAATCAATTGGTATGATCATTTAATCGATTCAAATGTGACGTAAATAAGTTTTTTTCTGCATTCAATCGATTGGTAGGATAATCCAATCAATTGAATTTTGAATCGCGCTGTTCTCAATTTTCATATCTCTTTTATAAATTTTGAATTGCGCCGTGACTAATGGTTAATAAATTTTCATATTACCCAATCGATTGAGTTATGAAAAATCTGAAATTCAATCGATTGTTTTGTTAATCCAATCGATTGATTTTTTAAGAAACACGATTTCAAAATTCTCGACGGATGTAATGGATCAAAGATAAACTTTTAATCGATTGGAATCATCAAAAAGTTATTACGATCTAATTTGTTATTGTTTTTTTTAAGGGTAAAGTATATTTTTTGTCCTTGAAGTTTGATAAAAGTTTCAAAAATATCCCTAAGTTTTATTTTGTTTCAATTTTGTCCCAAAAGTTTTCGATTTGCATCAAATATACCCTCAACGGCTAAATTTTCAAAAAATTTAAGATCAATCTAACAATAATGCATGAAAATTATGCTTGATTTGCTTGTGTTGAGGGATTATTCTTATGAAATTGTTGTTGAATCGGTCTCAAATTGTTTGAAAAATTAGCCATCAGGGGTATACTTGATGCAAATCGAAAACTTTTAGGACAAAATTGAAACGAAATAAAACTTAGGGATATTTTTGAAACTTTTGTCAAACTTTAGGGACAAAAAATATACTTTACCCTTTTTTTAATTATTAATAAACATAATAGATGAATGATAAAATAATAATTTATAAAATAAAAATAATTTTTATAATTAAATAAAATATATGGGGTTAATTTATAATTAAAATTAGAAACGGACTATTTAACAATTATTGAAAAACTTAAAAAACATGTTTTGTTATAGGACCATTTAATGGTCCAAGCGTTTTGGGACCATTGAATCCAGTGTCGGATAGGTAACCTTCTCAATACATTCCAGCACCTTGAACAACTCATAATAGTGGGGCTAAAGTTTTCATTGCTTCTTTTAGGTAGATATTTTGTAAGACCTAGAATTCTTGAAAAATCTTATTATAACTCGATTTTAAATTTATTTATTTATTAGAGATTTATTTGCAAAAATTATTTCATTAAAAATAATTAAATCAAGTTTTGATAATTAAAATAAAAATTTTACTTAATATCATAACTATTGAATAATTTTCTATATTTAAATTATAAAGTTTAACAGTTGTAAAAGAATAAAAATTTCATATAATTTAGTTTAAATAATTGAAATTTTGAATTTTACTATTTTAATTTTTATAAATAAAAAAAATTAATTATATCATCTTATATTTTAAATTAAAATACTTAATTGAGAATTAATTAGCAAATTGATAATTAAATAATACTTTTAAAATAATTTTTGGAAATAAATTAGCTTTCAATTAATTACAATATCCCCAAATTTTATTAAAATTACCCCAACCTCAATTTACCAAAATATCCCTAATTTCAAATTGTCCCAAATCAAATTCTAACTCTAAAAATAAAACACAAAATCCGAGATAAGTCTCAAGGTGGTCCCTGAAGTTGTACTCGAGTCTCATAGTAGTCCCTGAACTTAATAGTTACTCATATTCGTCTCTGAAGTTGCACTCCGGGACTCAGATTCGTCCTTCCAGCACATTCCATCCACCTGGCACTACCGGAAAGCTGATCTGGACTCTTTCATGATACGCTGGCCAGGTAACGGCTAGCTGACGTGGATTAGTAAACTTTTATGGTGCAATTTGGTCCCTAAATCAAAGTTAAAAATTTTAATCCCCAAATTTAATTATTATTCTCTTCTCTATAATAGTAACCCCTATTTTTTCTTTTTTTCTCTTCTCTTCTCTATATGAATGTGAAAGAGATTACAAATTACAACTTCATTGAAAGCACGCATATATTTTGTTAATTAAAAGTCACATACTATGTCTTTGTATTTAACATTTTATACACTCATTTAACTCTAGTTTAATTAAAATATTTTATAAAATTCAATTTTATATTTTTATATGATTTTACAAAAATCTATCTCTTGTATTTATGGAATTAAAAAGTTACATCGTTATTATTATATACTACATTACATTTTCTTTTGAATCCTCTTCCAAAATAACCATGCATCATCTTAATTTAACTGTCATTCACATAGTATTAATATAAAGTGTTATATTATGGCATTTCAAATCATATGACATCTCTATTAAAATGACGTGTTTAAGATTTTATTATAATTAAATAGGTATTTCAAATTAATTAAGGGTAATATTAGAGAAACAAAAAATAGTAAAAATTTACCTAATTTAATATTTATTATTTTAGTCTCTAATTAATAAAAAATTAATTAAGCAAAATAAATATAATTAACTAATTGAAGACACTAATTTGATCATATTAAAATATTAATCATATCATCTTTTTGTTTGCAAATGTCATGCTAACATTTTAACATTTTATATTAGCATTAGAGATGAGTTGAGATTCACAATTTATGAATTTAGGAATCAATTTAATCATTTTTAAAAGTCAACAAATTTTTATGAATGTTCACAATTTTAGAAACTAAACTTTGCATTATTTCTTTAATTATATATATCACATAACTTTTTTTCTGTTATAATTTCATCATCTTTCTTACAAAAAAAAGGGATAAAAGCGGTTAAACTTGTTCAAATAATGGTTGTTAAGAAGACTCTAGTTGTTGTTATTGTTATAAGATACTTCAACTAAAAATAAACAAAAAGAAAAATCTTGTGAATTTGGGATATGAAGATCTATGCCTGTAGAGAAAAGAGGGATTACTGTAGAGAAGGGAATGGTGGTTAAATTTGGAGATTAAAATTTTTAATTTTGATTTAGGGATGAAATTGCACCATAAAAGTTTACTAATCCACGTCATCTAACCGTTACCTAGCCAGCGTGTCACGAAGGAGTCCAGATCAGCTTTCCGGTGGTGCCAGGTGGACGGAATGTGCCGAAAGGACAAATCTGAGTCTCGGAGTGCAACTTCAGGGACAAATATGGGTAACTTTTAAGTTCAGAGACTACTATGAGACTCGAGTGCAACTTCAGGGACCATTTTGAGGCTTATCTCCACAAAATCCTAATCTCCTTTTACCCTATCAGCTGCCACTAACCCCCTTCCCCTATCACACCCATGGAAGAATGAAAGAAAGAAAGAAAAGGGAGAAAGAAGAAGGGTGAGCTGCAACGGGCTAGAAGAGAAGAGAGGGAGGATGGCGTCGGCAGGTATCACTGCCGCCGCGCCAGCGTGTCGCCGTTGAGGGAGAGGAAGCCGCGAACCATATCCACAGAATGGAGAAGAGAGAGCGTGCGTAGGGGAGAAGAGCTGCCACTATTGTCGCAACTTGCCACCGCCGCCACCATTGAGCTACCGTCGTCGAAATTGAAGCTGAAGAGAGAGAATTTGCGAAGAGTGAGAGAGAGACTGATGGGAGATTAACGCGTGCGGAAGGAGGCGAAGTAGTTGCGCCACCTGTAACACCCTACCATACAGAGTCTTATGCTTAAGTCATAATTCAGAGATGGCAAGGTATTATGACCTCTAAAACAAAAATTTAGTACGTATAGTAGTATGAATAATTGATTATAACTAGGAGCCTTTGTAGAAAAAGGGGTAAACAAAAACCGTAACTCGAACGCGCAACACTCCGATCGATAACGTAACGAGCAAAGGATAAGCTAACGCAAGATCATATATATAAAGAGTGTCAAAAACGGGAATATCAAGACTCAAAATCCGGCTGCGAAGATAACCGGTCCGAGCATAATAATATATACATATAATAAAATAAGGAAACCCCAAAGGAAACCCAAAGGGACACAAATACATACAACCTATTCTCCAAAATCCCCTCTAGAAGGAGTCATCACAGTTTGTATTATTTAATGGAGATAAAAGTATCTAAACAAGATATATAAACCAAAACAGAGTCCCAAGAACAAAGGATCTTCGCTAATCCAGAAGTCTCCAGCATGCCTCAACGAGAAGCCTCGCGTCCTGCATCTGAAAACCACAAAATCCGCATGGGTGAGAACCAGAGGTCCCCAGCACGGTAACAGCTTCCACATATATAATACATAATAATAGAGGAAAGCCAAAGGCAATCCTAGAACTTCCTCCAGATAATATCAAAGCTTATAAACAAGCTAAACCATATAAGGGTATCTGACTAAAGATTCTTCAGTCTAACTAATACTTCCCTTTCCAATTCCTTCAAACCTCCCAACCACCAGCAGGAGTATATTATAGCAAACACAGTTATATCAGACAAAGAATATACAAATAGGAGCAGTTAAGACATTTAGACAATTAGCAAGTAATATGCAGTCAAATAGGCAATCTCAAACAATTCACATAGTATGCATATGATGAATGCCTGTCCCTAGTGGCTGATGATATCATCTGTCGGTTATAGAGCCAACCCGACAAGTCCTGGTAGCTAACCATTGGACTGTCCCTCTGTCGTGCATCCCCAACTCGAGTTATACTCATCATAAACTTGATCATAATCATGATCCATATCCATCACCCTCACTGGTGAATATTTATCCATCACCATCACTGGTGAATATTTATGGGGGCGAGCTCATCCGGGCCTTTCACAGTGCCCGGCCACACTTACGACATACGGTCAAAAGAGCTTCGAGTCTCAACCTGGAGCACATGGTGGCTAGCCATTGCTACTACCCAGGGAAACCCTCATCTCCAATGGTGGAAGTGCAAACCTTCACAATTCAATCAACATCATATATGCATTTATACTTGGCCATAAACATGGCTCCGCCGTAACACGGCAATAATCTAGCCATCTGGCTCACGGTTAAATCCATAACCAGCCAATTCATTAACAATTACGGCCCTTCGGCCCATGGCACAACAAGCACTTCCACCGCCATTCTCCGCATCTCACATAATCATCTTTGATCCTCAATGATCATTCATTTTTTCCCTTGCTTCACTCGCAAGTTACCACATTCACTAGCCCTTTTTCTCATGCTAGGCATATCATAATGATTTAAGACATAAGTGGTGAGATCGGAGGCTTAGAAGTATGAAATTTGGCTTTTAAAACTCAAAAATCAACTTTGGGATGAAAACAGGTCCACGCGTACGCGCACTCCACGCGCACGCGTGGATGGCCTTAAAACTCATCGACGCGCAAGCATCATATGCGCGAACGCGTGGGTTGAAAATTAGCCAAACGGCGCGCACGCGTCAGCCACGCGTACGCGTGGGTACTCTTGCGCCCCAGGCACAAAACTGGCACAACTTTGGCACAACTCTCGGGAAAATGGCTGGGCATTGGGTGCAGCACATTCGGCGCGCCCGCGCACATCACGCGCATGCGTGGATGGCGCTTCCTGAAAGAACGGCGCGTACGCGCCAAGTGCGCCTACGCGCGGGGGGTCATTCTGCTAAAAATTTTCTAAGTTAAAAACTGCAGAATTCACAGATTCAACCCCCAATCTTCCGACGGTCATAACTCTCTCATTTTAAATCATTTTCACCCGTTCTTCGAACGGCATGGACATCCCGGATCCAATTTCATTTCTAAACAGATTTGGCACAAATCAGAGATCCGTAGTCCAAGTTATGTCCCGTCAAAGTATGCCCAAAAACCATGTTTTCATTCAAAACCACAAAGTGCCATTTTCAAAACAAGCCACTTTCAACTCTTTTCAAAATCAATCAAAACATGCCAATTTCAACCCTTCTCTTTGAAATCATTCAAAATGTACCAAAATCAACAACAAGCCATCCTCAACTCACACATTGACATTTTACCAAAATTTCCAAAACCACATCCAACCATTTTAACACTTCTCTATCAAATGGCTAAAGGACAAACACAATATCACGTCATACATCCTTCCTCATCCCAATTTTCCAACAATGCCATTTCCAATCAACAATCACTATACATAATCAACATCATACTCACCATCAACATGGTACCATCCACCAATTCAACCTTAATCATCCATCAAGCATATATCACAACATGCATTTCTTATATATCACACAATCAAGACATCAATATTCATAATCACATATATGAACACATCATATATCTCAACCATTCAACAACACCAACAATTCAATGCCTATCTTAGGGCCTCTAGCCTAAGTATTTCCTACCACATTACATATTAGATACGGGAAACCGAAACCATACCTTAGTCGATTCCCCAAGCTCAACCGGAGCACTTCCAAACCACTTGTCCACAAGCTCTCAAGGTATCAACACCTCCAAGAACAGATTTTATCACACAAAACCCTCTTCCAAGCTTTCCAAAATCACCAATCAAGCTCCAATATTCACATATACACAACCTAAGCCACAATCATCATACCCATACACAACATCTCAAAACCCAAACATCATAGAACAACAAAATCACACTAGGGTTGAGAATCTTACCACACCCAAGGTCCAAGGAGACAACATTAACCTTCTCCTTCAAGAGAGTTGGGTCCTATAACATCAAAGAACCCAAAATCTCAACATTTTACCCATGAAACTCGAAAATAAGGGCTGGAATTTCGAACAGAAACACGTGGCTTACCTCAAGATTAGTTGTATGGGTTTTGTAGAGCTCTCCGCGGTGAACGCGTGGCCGCAAACGGAGCGGCAATCGGAGCTCTAGATCAAAAGTTATGGTGGTTTGAAGATCAAGTGAGAGAAAGAACTTGAGAGAGTGTTCTTCCTCCCCTCTCTTCAATTTCAGCGTGTTTGAGTGTGTTGTGAGGAGAGAGAGTGCTGAAAACTAGGGTTTTGGTTTAGTTATGTTGGGCCAAGGGCCCACTTTGGGTCCGGTTGGCCCGGTTTGGCCCGTTCGGTCCAATCTTGGTCCGAATTCTATAAAATTGGTACCGAAATTCTCGTCTCAATTTCCTCTATCATATTAAGCCATAAAAATATCATTTTTGGCTTTCTAGAATAAATTCTCATATATGGGTTAATTAGCCGTTAATTAACCGGGTCTTACACCACCGTCACTAAGCTTTGTCGCTGTCACCATTGCGTGTGGAATCGCCGTCATTGACAAGCCCAGCCGCCATCGTTGCATGCTCCGTCGCCACTGCTGGAGGTGGGTGGCCGAGACTCTGTCACTGGAAAAATGGCACTACCGTTGCTGAGGTCCATTGCCGGTAAGGGTTTTGAATTTAGTTTGTGTTCTTTTGGATTCCGGGAAGATTATTGTCACTGCTTGGTTGTTACAGTTGCCGTCACTGGAGTTCTGGTCGCCGTTGTCGCTCGAGATAGTTGTCGGAGCTGCTCGCAGATCGGTTCAAAGAACGCTGTTGCTTCGTTCTGTTATTTCAGTAAGTATCTCTATCTCAGAACCCTCATCGTTAGTATTTTGTTACATGTTATTAAGGATTTCATGACATTGATGATTTAGGATTGAGTTATCAAGTTGCATGTTGTGATCAAAGCCGTTTCTGTTGTTGCGGACGTAAGCGGCGCTGTGGGCACAGTCGACGCTGTTGCGGGCCGAGGGAGAAAGAGATTTATCGCGTTAAAGTCGCTACAGACTTGATTCCTTGAGGTAGGGGTTTGTTTTAATAAGAAAATATTTTGGGATTTGAATACCTGATAAGTTTAGTAGATTAATACAAATGGATGAATATCTGCGATGTAAATGATTTTCTGTTGATATTGATATGTTGTGTTTGTTATTGAATTGGTTGATTTCTGGTGAAATGGATTGAATCTGTGGATTTCGGTTTTCTTTGCTTTAAATCGATAATGATTGGTCATTAAAGGCCATATTTGAAAACGATACATTTAAATGTTGGTTTTGTTTAATTGAGGCTGAAAAGAGGGAACCCGTGATGGGTGGTAAACTCCAGTTTTTAGGGAAGGTGCTGCCGAAATTTTTCTAAGAATTTGAAGTTGTTTTGGTTATGATTTCGAAAATGAGTTTTTTTTAATTAATTGTCAAAAGAGACAAGTTTTGAATGTTTTAAAGGATTTCAAGGAGAATCGGATTTTTATGATTTATTTGATTTATGATTTTAACTTATGTAATTTTAATAGAAACGAGAAGAGATTTGGTTAACTAGCTTATGATATTAATAAGTAAATTATTTATAAATTCAAGGATTTAGGAATAGGAGTGTGAGTTTGAAGGTCATGCTTGAGATTGAGATGTGATTAGTGATAATTGGTTTTGATTAAGGAGTTGAGATGTGAATTGGATGATTTTAAGTTTGGTCGATTATGAATGAATGATTTGGAAAGGTTTGGAAATCATTATATTGAGTAGAAACTGATAAGGCTTGTGAATCTTTGGAAAGGTTGGTAACTTATATATTTTGGTTCAAAATGATTTTTTTGCTAACTTCGGCGGGCCATGACTCATCCCTCAGAGTTGGAAAAAACTTTACAAACTTGAATTTTTATGAAGATCTAGTTATTGATCTTTCCAACGGTTCAAGAATGGATGAAAAATGAGTTTTCTAGAAAAAGTTACGAAGGTATGAACTTTGGACTGAAAAACTGGTTTCTGCAACATATCAGAAATTTTCAAGTATTGATATGTAATGCGTACGCGGAACTCATCGTGCGTACGCGGGAGTTGGCCACTGCCAACACTCATTCGTACGCAAACATGGGCTGTATACGCGACCACCCCTGTTTTCCGAAAAATGAATTTTTAGGCTTTCAACCATTTCTCGAGTCTATAATCCTTATACGAGTTTAAAGCCAGTGGAATTAAGGATAGAGGGGTTAGGAACGAAACCTAAAGAGTTAAGTTAATGAATTAGAGGAAAATGAACAAAATAATAAGTAATGTATGATGAGGGTGATTGTGATGATGAACGGTAATTAAATATGATAATGAAAAATGATGATGAGTGAGTTTAAATACTATTGAATATGAGATTGAGAATGATATTGATAACAAAATTGGGAATGAGATTGATGATGGGATTGATGATGAGATGGATAATGAAAAGTGGTAATGAAATTCATATTGAAATTGATTCTGCTTGATATATATATATATATATATATATATATATATATATACCTACTTGGGTAGATGCAGTGGCATTGATCCACTTGCTCCGGGTTTAGTTTGAGTCTTCTGGGGTAGATGCAGTGGTTAGCCTCTACTTGCTCCTAGTCAAGAATGATTTGAAATTTGTAAAATTATCTGAGTTTAGGATTTTCTTGGGTAGATGCAGTGGGCCGGCTCCACTTGCTCCAAGTTGAGATCCGAGATTCTGTTGATCCTGCGTCGTAAGTGTGACCAGACACTTATTCCTTTCCGGATGAGCTCTCCCCCATGGATATATAGATATTGAATGGTTATGATTTTGAGCATGGGGATGTGAGCTTGCAGGGACTGTCCAATGGTTAGCTACCAGGACATGTCGGGTTAACTATATAGCCGATAGATGATATCATCAGTGGTGCACAGAAATTGTGATTACACTTTGATTATGTAAAATTCATTGCTCTTTCATTCCCTGGCAATGGCGCCAAAAACATAATGCCAATTCCATGGTTCACAACCTCGCACAACTAACCAGCAAGTGCACTGGGTCGTCCAAGTAATACCTTAGGTGAGTAAGGGTCGAATCCCACGGAGATTGTTGGTATGAAGCAAGCTATGGTCACCTTGTATATCTCAGTCAGGCGGATATAAAATAGTAATGGGGTTTTTGAAAGTAATTAATAAAATAGGGATAGAAATACTTATGTATATCATTACTGAGAATTTCAGATAAGCGTATGGAGATGCATTCATTCCTCTGAACCTCTGCTTTCCTGCTGTCTTCATCCAATCAATCTTACTCCTTTCCATGGCTGGCTTTATGTAATGTATCACCATTGTCAATGGCTACTTTCGGTCTTCTCTCGGGAAAATGATCCAAATGCCCTGTCACGGCACGGCTAATCGTCTGGAGGCATCACCCTTGTCAATGGTTACATCTTATCCTCTTAGTGAAAATGGTCAACGCACCCTATCACGGCACGGCTATTCATCTGTCGGTTCTCGATAATGCTGGAATAGGATTTACTATCCTTTTGCGTCTGTCACTACGCCCAGCAATCGCGAGTTTGAAGATCGTCACAGTCATTCAATCATTGAATCCTACTCGGAATACCACAGACAAGGTTTAGACTTTCCGGATTCTCTTGAATGCCGCCATCATTCTAGCTTACACCACGAAGATTCCGATTAAGAGATCTAAGAGATACTCATTCAATCTAATGTAGAACGGAAGTGGTTGTCAGGCACGCGTTCATAGGGAATGATGATGATTGTCACGTTCATCACATTCAGGTTGAGGTGCGAATGAATATCTTAGAAGCGAAACAAGATGAAATGAATAGAAAACAGTAGTACCTTGCATTAATCTTTGAGGAACAGCAGAGCTCCACACCTTAATCTATGGAATGCAGAAACTCTACCGTTGGAAATACATAAGTGAAAGGTCCAGGCATGGCCGAGAGGCCAGCCCTTAAAACGTGATCAATAGTCTCCTAAGATGAACAATGGATTAAAACTGAGACCAAAGATATCTAATACAATAGTAAAAAGTCCTATTTATAATAAACTAGCTACTAGGGTTTACAGAAGTAAGTAATTGATGCATAAATCCACTTTCGGGGCCCACTTGGTGTGTGCTTGGGCTGAGCTTTGAATGTTACACGTGTAGAGGCTCCTTCTGGAGTTGAACACCAGCTTTTGTGCCATTTTGGGTGTTGAACTCCACTTTGCAACTTGTTTCTGGCGCTGGACGCCAGAATTGGGCAGAGAGCTGGCATTGAACGCCAGTTTGCGTCATCTAAACTTGGGAAAAGTATGGACTATTATATATTTCTGGAAAGCCCTAGATGTCTACTTTCCAACGCAATTAGAAGCGCGCCATTTTGAGTTCTATAGCTCCAGAAAATCCACTTTGAGTGCAGGGAGGTCAGAATCCAACAGCATCAGCAGTCCTTCTTCAACCTCTGAATCTGATTTTTGTTCAAGTCCCTCAATTTCAGCCAGAAAATACCTAAAATCACAGAAAAACACACAAACTCATAGTAAAGTCCAGAAATGTGAATTTAACATAAAAACTAATGAAAACATCCCTAAAAGTAACTAGATCATACTAAAAACATACTAAAAACAATGTCAAAAAGCGTATAAATTATCCGCTCATCACAACACCAAACTTAAATTGTTGCTTGTCCCCAAGCAACTGAAAATCAAATAGGATAAAAAGAAGAGAATATACTATAAATTCCAAACTATCAATGAAACATAGCTTCAATCATATGAGCGGGACTTGTAGCTTTTTGCCTCTTGAATAGTTTTGGCATCTCACTTTATCTATTGAGGTTCAGAATGATTGGCATCTATAGGAACTCAGAGTTCAGATAGTGTTATTGATTCTCCTAGTTCAGTATGATGATTCTTGAACACAGCTGTTTTATGAGTCTTGGCCGTGGCCCTAAGCACTTTGTTTTCCAGTATTACCACCAGATACATAAATGCCACAGACACATAATTGGATGAACCTTTTCAGATTGTGACTCAGCTTTGCTAAAGTCCCCAATTAGAGGTGTCCAGGGTTCTTAAGCACACTCTTTTTTTTTTTTGCTTTGGACCTTGACTTTAACCGCTCAGTCTCAAGTTTTCACTTGACACCTACACGCCACAAGCACATGGTTAGGGACAACTTGGTTTAGCCGCTTAGGCCAGGATTTTATTCCTTTAGGCCCTCCTATCCACTGATGCTCAAAGCCTTGGGATCCTTTTTATTTGCCCTTGCCTTTTGGTTTTAAGGGTTATTGGCTTTTTGCTCTTGCCTCTTGGTTTTAAGAGCTTTTGGCTTTTTCTGCTTGCTTTTTCTTTTTCTTTCTATATTTTTTTTCGCCTAATTATATTTTTTTTCTGCAAGCTTTGTTCTTTGCTGCTTTTTCTTGCTTCAAGAATCATTTTTATGATTTTTCAGATTATCAAATAACATGTCTCCTAGTCATCATTCTTTCAAGAGCCAACATATTTAACATTCTTAAACAACAACTTCAAAAGACATATGCACTGTTCAAGCATACATTCAGAAAACAAGAAGCATTGTCACCGCATCAATATAATTAAGCTAAGTTCAGGGATAAATTCGAAACTCATGTACTTCTTGTTCTTTTGAATTAAAACATTTTTCATTTAAGAGAGGTGATGGATTCATAGGATATTCATAACTTTAAGACATAGTTACTAACTACTAATGATCATGTAATGAAGACACAAACATAGATAAGCACTTAACATAGAAAACGAAAAACAGAGAAAGTAAGAACAAGGAATGAATCCACCTTAGTGATGGTGGCGTTTCCTTCTTGAGGAACCAATGATGTCCTTGAGCTCTTCTATGTCTCTTCCTTGTCTTTGTTGCTCCTCCCTCATTGCTTTTTGATCTTCTCTAATTTCATGAAGGATGATGGAGTGTTCTTGATGTTCCATCCTTAATTGTCCCATGTTGGAACTTAATTCTCCTAGGGAGGTGTTGATTTGCTCCCAAAAATTCTGTGGAGGCAAGTGCATCCCTTGATGTATCTCAGGGATTTCTTGATGATGAGCTTCTTCATGTGCCTGTTGAGATTCATGAATGTGCTCTCTTGTTTGCTCCATCCTTTTCTTAGTGATGGGCTTGTGAGATGAATCTTTCCATCTCCCATGGCTCAGAGGTGGAAGAATTTGTCTTCCCTTTCCTCTTTCTTGAGGTTTCTCTGGCCTTAGGTGCCATTAATGGTAATGGAAAAATAAAAAGCTTATGCTTTTACCACACCAAACTTAGAATATTGCTCGCCCTCGAGCAAGAGAAGAAAGAATAGATGAAGAAGAAGAAGATATGGAGGAGATAGAGGGATGTGTGTATGGATGTAAGTGGTGAATGGAAAACAGAAGGGATGACCATGAATGGAGAGAGAGAGAGGGTGAGGTGGGTGGGGATCCTGTGAGATTCACAGATCCTGAGATGATCCTGTGGGGTCCACAGATCCTGAGATGATCCTGTGGGGTCTACAGATCCTGAGGTGTTCAAGGAATTACAACCTTGCACCAAATTAGGCATGTAAAATGCCCTTGCACACAACTCTGGGCGTTCAGCGCCAGGTTGGTGCCCATTTTGGGCATTCAACGCCCATTTGTTACCCATTTCTAGCGTTGAACGCCAGAACCATGCTTGTTCTGGGCGTTCAGCGCCAGCTCCTCTCCAGGGTGCAATTCTGGTGTTCAGCGCCCAGATGATGCCCATTTTGGGCGTTCAGTGCCCAGATACTGCCCATTTTGGGCGTTCAGCGCCAGAACCATGCTCTGTTCTGGCGTTGAACGCCAGGCAGATGCTTCCTCCAGGGTGTGATTTTTCTTCTGCTGTTTTTGATTCCGTTTTCAATTTTTATATTTATTTTGTGACTCCACATGATCATGAACCTATAAAGACATATAACTAAGAAAAATATAGTTAGATAAATAAAAATTGGGTTGCCTCCCAACAAGCGCTTCTTTAATGTCAATAGCTTGACAGTGGGCTCTCATGGAGCCTCACAGATGTTCAGAGCATTGTTGAGACTCTCCAACACCAAACTTAGAGTTTGACTGTGGGGGCTTTGTTTGACTCTGCTTTGAGAGAAGCTTTTTATGCTTCCTCTCCATGGATGCAGAGAGAGATCCTTGAGTTGCAAACACAAGGTTGTCCTCATTCAATTGAAGGATTAATTTTCCTCTGTCCACATCAATCACAGCTTTTGCTGTGGCTAGGAAAGGTCTTCCTAGGATGATGGATTCATCCTCTTCCTTTCCAGTATCCAGGACTATGAAATCAGCAGGGATGTAAAGGCCTTCAACCTTTACTAACACGTCCTCTACTTGTCCATAAGCCTGTTTTCTTGAATTGTCTGCCATCTCTAATGAGATTTTAGCAGCTTGCACCCCATAGATTCCCAGTTTCTCTATTACAGAGAGGGGCATGAGGTTTATTCCTGAACCAAGGTCACGCAGAGCCTTAAAGATCATGGTGCCTATGGTACAAGGTATTATGAACTTTCCAGGATCTTGTCTCTTCTGAGGCAATGTCAGTTGATCCAGATCACTTAGTTCATTGGTGAACAAGGGAGGCTCATCTTCCCAAGTGTCAATACCAAATAATTTGGCATTTAGCTTCATGATTGCACCAAGGAACTTGGCAGCTTGCTCTTCAGTGACATCCTTATTCTCTTCAGAAGAGGAATACTCATCAGAGCTCATGAATGGCATAAGGAGGTTCAATGGAATCTCTATGGTCTCTAGATGAGTCTCAGATTCCTTAGGTTCCTCAGAGGGAAGCTCCTTATTGATCACTGGACGTCCCAGGGGGTCTTCCCCCTTGGGATTCACGTCCTCTCCTTTCCTTACAGGTTCGTCCATGGTACTTATGTCAATGGCCTTGCACTCTCCTTTTGGATTCTCTTCTGTTTTGCTTGGGAGAGTACTAGGAGGGATTTCAGTGATCCTTTTACTCAGCTGGCCCACTTGTGCTTCCAAATTTCTAATGGAAGACCTCGTTTCATTCATGAAACTCACAGTGGCCTTAGATAGATCAGAGACTAAATTTGCTAAGCTAGATGGATTCTGATCAGAATTCTCTGTCTGTTGCTGAGTGGATGATGAAAAAGGCTTGCTATTGCTAAACCTATTTCTTCCACCATTATTAAAGCCTTGTTGAGGATTTTGATCCTTCCATGAGAAATTTGGATGATTTCTCCATGATGGATTATAGGTGTTTCCATAAGGTTCACCTAAGTAATTCACCTCTGCTATTGCAGGGTTTTCAGAATCCTAAGCTTCTTCTGCATAAGAAGCCTCTTGAGTACTGTTGGATGCAGCTTGCATTCCATTCAGACTCTGAGAAATCATATTGACTTGATGAGTCAATATTTTGTTCTGAGCCAATATGGCATTCAGAGTATCAACTTCAAGAACTCCCTTCTTCATAGGCGTCCCATTACTCACAGGATTCCTCTCAGAAGTGTACATGAACTGGTTATTAGCAACCATGTCAATGAGTTCTTAAGCTTCTGCAGGCATTTTCTTTAGGTGAATGGATCCACCTGCAGAAGTATCCAATGACATCTTTGATAGCTCAGATAAACCATCATAGAATATATCCAGGATGGTCCATTCTGAAAGCATGTCAGAAGGACACTTTTTGGTCAGCTGCTTGTATCTTTCCCAAGCTTCATAGAGGGATTCACCTTCTTTCTGTCTGAAGGTTTGAACATCAGCTCTAAGCTTGCTCAACTTTTGAGGAGGAAAGAACTTGGCTAAGAAAGCCGTGACCAGCTTATCCCAAGAGTTCAGGCTATCTCTGGGGTTGAGAGTCCAACCACACTCTAGCTCTGTCTCTTACAGCAAAAGGGAAAAGCATGAGCCTGTAGACTTCAGGATCTACTCCATTAGTCTTAACAGTATCACATATCTGCAAGAATTCAGTTAAGAACTGAAAAGGATCTTCAGATGGAAGTCCATGAAACTTGCAGTTCTGCTGCATCAGAGAAACTAGCTGAGGTTTCAGCTCAAAGTTGTTTGCTCCAATGGCAGGAATGGAGATGCTTCTTCCATGTAAATTGGAATTTGGTGCAGTAAAGTCACCAAGCATCCTCCTTGCATTATTGTTGTCGGGTTCGGCTGCCATCTCCTTTACTTGTTCGAAATTTTCAATAAGGTTGTCTCTGGATTGTTGTAATTTAGCTTCTCTTAGTTTTCTCTTCAGAGTCCTTTCAGGTTCTGGATCAGCTTCAACAAGAATACCTTTTTCTTTGTCCCTGCTCATAAGAAAGAGAAGAGAAAAAGAAAAGAAGAGGAATCCTCTATGTCACAGCAAAGAGGTTCCTTATTGTTAGTAGAAGAAAAGAGGAAGATAAAAATCTGAACTCAGAAAGAGAGAAAGAGAGGGTTCGGATTTTTGGTGGGTGAGGGAGAGATGTTAGTAGATGAATGAATAAATAGAAGGAGATGAGAGAGAAGGAATTTTCGAAAATACTTTTTGAAAAAGAGTTAGTGATTTTCGAAAATAGTTTTTGAAAAATGTTAGTAATTTTCGAAAATTAAGATTTAAAAATTAAAATAATTAGTTAATTAAAGAGAAATTTTTTTGAAAAAGGGGGAGACATTTTCGAAAATTAGAGAGAGAGAGTTAGTTAGGTGGTTTTGAAAAAGATAAGAAACAAACAAGAAGTTGGTTAGTTAGTTGAAACAAATTTTGAAAAGATAAGGAGTTAGGAAGTTAGAGAAGATATTTTGAAATCAAATTTTTGAAAAAGATAAGATAAGAAGATATTTTTGAAAAGATATGATTGAAATTAGTTTTTGAAAAAGATTTGATTTTTAAAATCACAATTAATGTCTTGATTCACAAGAAATCACAAGATATGATTCTAGAACTTAAAGTTTGAATCTTTCTTAATAGGCAAGTAACAAACTTGAAATTTTTGAATCAAAACATTAATTGTTATTGTTATTTTCGAAAATATGATGTAAAATTAAGAAAAAGATTTTTAAAAAAATATTTTTGAAATTTTCGAAAATAACTAAGAAAAATGAAAAAGATTTGATTTTTGAAAAAGATTTTAAAAAAGATAAGATTTTTAAATTGAAAATTTGATTTGACTCATAAAAACAACTAGATGTTAAAAATTTTTGACAAAGTCAAATCTAATTTTCGAAATTTTAAGAGAGAAAAAGGGAAAGATATTTTTTTGATTTTTGAATTTTTAATGATGAGAGAGAAAAACAAGAAAAATGATGTAATGCATGAAATTTTTAGATTAAAACAATGAATGCATGCAAGAATGCTATGAATGTCAAGATGAACACCAAGAACACTTTGAATGTCAAGATGAACACCAAGAACAAATTTTTGAAAAATTTTTAATGCAAGGAAAACATGCAAGACACCAAACTTAGAATTCTTTAATGCTTAGACACTAAGAATTCAAGAATGCATATGAAAAACAAGAAAAAACACAAAACATGCAAATGCAAAGATCAAACAAGAAGACTTACCAAGAACAACTTGAAGATCATGAAGAACACTATGAATGCATGATTTTTTCAAAAAATGCAAGATGCACATGCAATTGACACCAAACCTATAACATGACTCAGGACTCAAACAAGAACACAAAAAATATTTTTGATTTTTATGATTTTCTAATTTTTTGTATTTTTATTTTAAAATTTTCGAAAATTATTTTGAAAAAGAAAAAATAAGGATTCAAAATTTTTCATATGAATTCCAGGAATCTTGTACTCTTTAGTCTAAAGCTCCAATCTGAGGGTTAGACATGGCTTAATAGCCAGTCAAGCTTTAGAATGGATTTACATCCATTGAGGTGATTAGTTGAAGACCAATCCCAAAGGAGTTTGGGTATGGCTTTTCAGCCAGATAGGATTCAACATGTTACCATGAAACTCTAGAATTCATTCTTGAAAGTTTTGAAGCCATAGAATAATTTATTTTTGAAAACATTATTTTTATTATTTTTTTTTTTTGAAAACAAAAGAAAAATTTTTGAAAGATTTTTGAAAAATTTTTGAAAACTTTTTGAAAAGAAAATGAAAAGAAAGTTACCCAATCTGAGCAACAAGATGAACTGTCAGTTGTCCAAATTCGAACAATCCCCGGCAACGGCGCCAAAAACTTGGTGCGCAGAAATTGTGATTACACTTTGATTATGTAAAATTCATTGCTCTTTCTTTCCCTGGCAGTGGCGCCAAAAACATGATGCCAATACCATGGTTCACAACTTCACACAACTAACCAGCAAGTGCACTAGGTCGTCCAAGTAATACCTTACGTGAGTAAGGATCGAATCCCACGGAGATTGTTGGTATGAAGCAAGCTATGGTCACCTTGTAAATCTCAGTCAGGCGGATATAAAATAGTAATGGGGTTTTCGAAAGTAATTAATAAAATAGGGATAGAAATACTTATGTATATCATTGGTGAGAATTTCAGATAAGCGTATGGAGATGCATTCATTCCTCTGAACCTCTGCTTTCCTGCTGTCTTCATCCAATCAATCTTACTCCTTTCCATGGCTGGCTTTATGTAATGTATCACCATTGTCAATGGCTACTTTCGGTCTTCTCTCGGGAAAATGATCCAAATGCCCTGTCACGGCACGGCTAATCGTCTGGAGGCATCACCCTTGTCAATGGTTACATCTTATCCTCTCAGTGAAAATGGTCAACGCACCCTGTCACGGCATGGCTATTCATCTGTCGGTTCTCGATAATGCTGGAATAGGATTTACTATCCTTTTGCGTCTGTCACTACGCCCAGCAATCGCGAGTTTGAAGCTCGTCACAGTCATTCAATCATTGAATCCTACTCGGAATACCACAGAAAAGGTTTAGACTTTCCGGATTCTCTTGAATGCCGCCATCATTCTAGCTTACACCATGAAGATTCCGATTAAGAGATCTAAGAGATACTCATTCAATCTAATGTAGAACGGAAGTGGTTGTCAGGCACGCATTCATAGGGAATGATGATGATTGTCACGTTCATCACATTCAGGTTGAGGTGCGAATGAATATCTTAGAAGCGAAACAAGATGAATTGAATAGAAAACAGTAGTATTTTGCATTAATCTTTGAGGAACAGCAGAGCTCCACACCTTAATCTATGGAGTGCAGAAACTCTACCGTTGGAAATACATAAGTGAAAGGTCCAGGCATGGCCGAGAGGCCAGCCCTCAAAACGTGATCAATAGTCTCCTAAGATGAACAATGGATTAAAACTGAGACCAAAGATATCTAATACAGTAGTAAAAAGTCCTATTTATAATAAACTAGCTACTAGGGTTTACAGAAGTAAGTAATTGATGCATAAATCCACTTCCGGGGCCCACTTGGTGTGTGCTTGGGCTGAGCTTTGAATGTTACACGTGCAGAGGCTCCTTCTGGAGTTGAATGCCAGCTTTTGTGCCATTTTGGGCGTTGAACTCCACTTTGCAACTTGTTTCTGGCGCTGGACGCCAGAATTGGGCAGAGAGCTGGCGTTGAACGCCAGTTTGCGTCATCTAAACTTGGGCAAAGTATGGACTATTATATATTGCTGGAAAGCCCTGGATGTCTATTTCTAACGCAATTGGAAGCGCGCCATTTTGAGTTCTGTAGCTCCAGAAAATTCACTTTGAGTGCAGGGAGGTCAGAATCCAACAGCATCAGCAGTCCTTCTTCAACCTTTGAATCTGATTTTTGTTCAAGTCCCTCAATTTCAGCCAGAAAATACCTGAAATCACAGAAAAATACACAAACTCATAGTAAAGTCCAGAAATGTGAATTTAACATAAAAACTAATGAAAATATCCCTAAAAGTAACTAGATCCTACTAAAAACATACTAAAAACAATGTCAAAAAGCGTATAAATTATCCGCTCATCAATCAGCCATAGGGCAGGCATGAATCATTTGCATTTGTGTGTATTGTTTGGGTGTGAATCTTGTTTGTGGGTTTGCCTAATTGAATAATTGCATCTATCTGCTAATTGACCTAATTGCTCTATCTTTACTATCAAATTGTGTATGCTTTGCTTTGTCTTGTCTGTGTTTGACAACTGAGAGATCCCTCATGTGGGCGGTGGTGACACCGAGGATTGTTCTTGAGGTTGATGCTGGGATGTTTGTTGAAAACTGAGTTTTAATACTGAATTTCTGAGTTATATGCTAATAGACTTTGTAAATGGAAAGAGATAGGCCGAGTGAAGTGTTGGATAAAAGCTTGGGTGTGTAGATTGTAGTTATACCCGGTTACGAATTTTGAGTGGGGTAAGTTATGGGGTAGAAAGCCCTCAGGCATATCTTTGGTTCTTTTTGTCCTTTAAACTATTCACCTGCCGGGTTTGTAAATTAAAAGAGTTTCTTTACGACCTTTTAAAGTAAGATTTTCCGGAAAGCTTTTCCAAAAGGTTATTTCAAGGGTAAACTGTTTTTATAATGAAAATTATTCTATTTGCAAGTATTTTTTTACTTTGATGATATTTCCGTCGCTACTGAGAACCTACGAGGATGACGTTCTCACCCCTACAGAATTTCTTTTTAATAACAGGTTCAGAAAGCATTGGCGTGAAGCCCCGACTAATCTACAAGATTTACATATATATTGTATTTTCTGTATTTACCCCTCGTCATTTGTCATTTTGAGATTTTAGAGGGGCGTGACTTGTATTTGAGGGTTTGGAATAAGTCTATGTATTTATTATTATGTGGATATAATTGTGTGATTATGTGAATTAAAATAAAGGCTTTTCGATTTCGTAACCAAGGTTTCGGTTTATATTCGCGAAGGCTCAATATTAAATAATTATAATATGAAATTAACAGATTGGAGGTAAGTAATGCCTGAATCTTTAGTACAATCATGAGGTGCTAAAAGTAAGGGTGTTACATATTTCAGTTAGTAAAGTTGTGATTTGAGAAAGATCTAGTCCCTATTTCAAACTCCTATATCTATTTTTTATCTGCATACCCTTTCATTCTCCCCTGAGTCCTATCTATACAATATTTTAATTCGTCTAACATTTTGTTCATCACTTTGAACGAGGCTTCACCCCCACCACACAAGAAATCATGAGCCATTGATAGTTGTTATACTAATATTCTGCCTAGTTCAACCATTTGGACCACTGACTAGGTCTCACACCTGTGAAACAACGAAGATACGTCTCGACACATTTATTAACTGCCTCATTTTGTCTATTTTCTCTAACTGATATGCCAAGCTCATTTTGAGTGAAGTACTTGCTACCTTGGACATTTTAAATCATCTCATAAAGAGGTCTCTATTGGAAATAATGGGGATGGGAATATATGGAGAGTCATATTCCTTTTGACAAATTATTTTAACTTTCTATCCACCACCACCATAGTGGCATCTTTCTCTATTGCCCTTGGAACACCCCTGATAAAATCCATAGCTACGTTCGACCATACATTATCTGGTATAGGCAGCGGTAGAAGTAAATCAGCAAGAGTTATAGTGGAATGTTTATTCCTTTGACACATTTCACATAACTTCACATAATCCATTATGGTCCACTTTATCCTCCCTAAAATAATACCATGCAATCCTTGTAGACGTCTAAAGTACCCAAATATCCCTCTAAACTTATGAAATTTATTCAAAATTTTGGGAATCTATTTGGAATGTTTTAGAATCACTAATCTCCCTTTGTGCATTAGCTTCCCTTTCTTCAATTCATAACCTGCCAACTCTTTCTTTTCTTGAATCAAGCCTTAGATGTTGTTTCGGTATTTCTCATCTCTATGAAATCAAGCCTCCAATTTTTTAGTTGCACTAACTATGGATAGAAAAGCAAACTGAAATTTCATTGAGAGAGCATCAACCGTATAGTTCTCTCTACTGCCACTCTCCTTATATCTGATCTCAGAGTTATAACAGAGGAGTTTTGTCATCCATTTCTACTGATCTTTACCCTCAATCCATTGATCAAGTGCTACTCCAACAATTAATGTTTCCATCTCTAAATAGCTAAAACAATGATCATTAGTTCCCTTTCATACATAGTGATAAGAAATTAAAACGAAAGATAAATGGATAAGAAAAAGATGAAGAAAAGATGCAGCAAAAACACAATAAGATAGATAAATAGAGTTTTCTACTAGACCTTTAAGAAACCTATTTTTAGCAACCTAGGTCACTCAAAGAGTTTTCCTACTAGACCTCTAAGAAACTTGTTCTTAGCAACCTAAGTCACGGGAAGGCTTTTTCCTGCTAGACCTTCAAAGAACCTTTCCTTGACAATCTAGATTAGAGGGATGAAAATTGAAAGAGACTAACACACAGAATTACCTTAGTGTTAGATCCTTCAATCTTGTTCATGCAACAAGTGAAGCAAATCACTCACATCACTTAATCACAGAATAAAAACATGCATAAAGAAACTGAAAAATTTATTCATCAAAAGTTATATAGAAAGACTCACAAAAGTGTTTAAATAAACCCCTAACAGACTAGCCTGAAAGATAAGATAAGGGTTAAGTACGATTTTGGTCCCTAAGATATAGGTCGAAAATTTTTTTCATCCTGAACCTTGTTTTACATACAAAATCGTTCCTAAGGTTTAACTTAATTTTAAAATCATCTTTACCTTAGGGACCAAAATTGTACAGAGGTGGTGGCTCAGGTGGAGGCAGAGGTGGATCATAGACAACTTCTTCTTCTTCCCTTCCCCCTTCGCAGGAGCAGAAACACTGTCTTTCTCTTACTTTTTCTTTTTTTATTTATTTTATAATTTTTTGTTATGGATAATTTTCTAAATTTTAATATTTAAGTAAAAAAGACGATTATAAAACTTGGTTTTAAAACTTAGGGACGATTTTTGTAATACCCACAATTTTAAAAAGTTACTAATAAATTATTTACGATCTATTATATTTATTTAATATTATTTTTTTAGAAACTTTTATATATAAGTTAAATATATTCTTATTTATTATTTAGATTTTTTATAATTGAAAAATAGTGAATATTTTCTATGCCTTAATTTTAAATATTTAGATTTTTAATCTTGTTTTACAAATGAAGGAGAACTAATCTAATTATCATTAATTTTCGTTGAATTAGCATTTATTCGAAAATAGATTTCAAGTTGATAATAAAATGGTATTTCAAAGATGATTAATATATATTTAATTTGAATTTAGATATTTACTCTATACTTATATTTTTATTTTAAATTACTACCTTATCTTAATCCCTAAAATTCCTAATTCCATTACATAATACAAATCCTAATTTATCTTCACTAACCTAAGCCCTACCCACACTAAACACACACACATGGTACGCTACCCCCCCACTCACAGTTACATACTCACACTCAACAAGCACACACACACATACGCTGAAACAAAATGGAAGAAGAAAAAGAAAGAAGAAAGGGAATGGTGGAAGAGGGAGGTCTGAGAGGGGGAGAATGCTAGGGATGAGTGGGCTACGACGGGGGAGAAGGGAAGAGAGAAGAGAGGGGATCTGAGAAAGAGAAGAGAAGGCTACGCTGCTGTCACCGCCAGAACCGCGAGGAGAGGGAGTCGCGCCACCCAGTCACATCGCTGCCCGAGGAGCCACCACTGTCAGCCGTATCATTGCTGTCATCGCTGGTTTCTATCATCGTCGAGGCTGGTCGCGGGCAGAAGAAGGAGAAGAGGCCTCCGTCGCTGCTAAGCCAAATGCAGGAGAGAGAAGGAGCCCACGGGAGAGGAGCTTGTTGCCGCCGTTGCCATGACTTCCTTGCCATCGCCGTGGTTGGGTAGTCATTAGAGGGAGCCATCGTTGTCAGCACCGCCGTCGGGGTTACCGCCGCTTCTGCCACCTGGGAACGTCGCTGCCGTTGTCGACAACACTGTTGGTAAGGGTTTTGAGTTTGGTTTACATCCTTTTGAGATTCTGGGAGCTTTATTGTCGTTGCATGTTGTTACAGCCACCGTCACCGGAGTTTTGGTCGCTGTTGGAGCTTGTTGGAGCCGCTGCAGTTTCGTTCCCCCACTTAGCCTCGATTTCAGTAAGTTGCTTGACATTAGAATTTTTGCCAGTAAAGAATTTTATAAAAACAGTCGCGTTGTAGGTATAGTTTCTAAACCAACAAAAATCTCTTCGTACAAACGTTTTGGTTGTCACAAGTAACAAACCCCTAAATAAATTGATAACCAAAGTATTCAAACCTCGGGTCGTCTTCTCAAGGAACTACAGGGAAGTATGTTCTTATTATTGGTTATGGAGATTGTCAATCGGGGTTTTGAAGATAAGGAACAAGTAATTTAAATTACAATTAAAATAAGCAAATGATTGTAAAATAAATAAATAACAATAAAATAAACTTTTGACAAGGTATGAGAAATTAGAAGTCCTATCCTAGTTATCCTTATCAATGATGATGAAGATTGAATCTTAATTCCACTTAGTTAGTCTTTATTTAAAGTAAAGAAAAGTCAAGTGACTAATTAGTTTGATCTTCAAATCCTAGTTAATCCCTAAGGAAAGATTGGGATTATTGAAGTTCAATTCAATTAGCAAAGATAACAATTATCAATCATGTTTGAGTTTGATAACTCCAGAGTTACTAATTTCTTAACCAAGACCAAAAAGGAAAAAGTAAATCTACTGGAATAAAAATGTCTTCAGATTGGAAGCAACAGTAACACAAATTAAAGAAAGCAATAATAAACTGAAATACCTCAATAACATTAATTCAAAGAATAATCTGTAACATGGAAGAATTCATAAATAAAATTGAGAAAATAATAAAAAGGAATATTGAACCTGATAAAGAGATAATCCTTAAAGCGAATAAAGTCCTAAATCTAAATCCTAATCCTAAAGAGAGAGGAGAGAACCTCTCTCAAAACTAAATCTAAATCATGGAAAACTAACTAATTGGAGACTCTCTCTGAATGGATGCATTCGCTTACTTCATAACCTCTGGTCTATGCCTTCTGGACTTGGATTTGGGCCAAAAAGGGCTTCAAAATTCGCTATGAGCGTTTTCTGCAATTTCTGGTGCATGGCCTCTGTCACGCGTCCGTGTGGGTCACGCGGTCGCGTCATGTGCGTTCTGCTTGCGGCGCGCGATCGCGTTAGTCACGCGGTCGCGTCGCTGTTGATTCGCGCTGGCATGCGGCCGAATCGCCCATGCGATCGCGTGGCTGCCAGTTTCTTCAAAAACTCTATTTTACGCTTTCCTTCCAATTTTGTATGTTTCCTTTCCATCCTTTAAGTCATTCCTACCTTAGAAGATCTGAACTACTCAACACACGAATCACGGCATCGAATGGAAATAAAGGGTAATCAAAATAATTATTTTTAAGCATAGAAAACATGTTTTTCACATACATCACATAATAAGGAAGGGAAAGTAAAACCATGCAATTAATATGAATAAGTGGGTGAAGGATTGAATAAATCGCTCAGATTAAGCACAAAATATATCATAAAATATGGGTTTATCAACCTCCCCACACTTAAACAATAGCATGTCCTCATGCTAAATCCAAGAGTAATGTTATGTTAAAGTGGTGGAATGTCATGCAATGCAATCTAATCTAAATGTAACTACCTAATTGAATCATGCAATTCTAAATTTTTATTCACTTGTATATAAAGCTTACATGTAGTTGAATTAATTCACATTCTCAAGGAATCATATATATAGCCAAGCCTTAGATAGTGATAAAGTGCCTTTACAATTGAGATGGGAGAAAAACATTTTATAAACTTGCAAGACAATTTATAATTTAAGCAGAGATATATGTTAATGAGCTATTGAACCCTCACTGGATTTTGTGTTTACTCTCTAGTCACTCAGTGTTTATTGGATTAATCACTCTATTCTTCTTTTTATCGTTCCTTTCTATAACTTTGTTCTTCATCTAACCAATCAACAATTATAGAATATAGGCATACAAAAGTCATGAGGTCTTTAATTAAGGTTGTAATGGGGCCAAGGTAAAGGTAAAGGTATATGTATAAGGCTAAGTGAGCTAATTAAGTGAATCCTTGATTAGTCTAAGATCTCACCTAACATACATACTTTGTAAAGCAAAACTTCTTTACCTATTTTTCCACTTTTTCCCACTTTTGATGTTACGTGCTCATACTTTAACTTTCGTCCCATGTGCATTTATTTTGCATTTGGGGAATTCTTTTGTATCCCCTTTATTTAGATACTGAAAAATAACATTTTTTTATTGCATATGGTAATTCAATTATTTGATTTTACATGAGCATGCTTCCCAAAATTTTTATTTGAATAATTTTATTCTTTTCAACTTTTCTACCTTTTGTTTTTATCATCCATGTTCCCAATAGGTTTTCCACACTTAAACAATTACACACTTTCTATCTTAAGCTAACCAAGGATTCAACTTGGGATTTTTATTTTGTTTTTCTGCTTAAGGCTAGTATTGTGGTTTATAGAATAAGAGGGGGTTTAAAGGTTCAAGGGGGCTGACAAGGGTGATGTAAAAGGTAGGCTAATTTGGGATAAGTGAGCTAAAATCAAATAATGGCCTCAATCACTCTCTTGGTATGTATTTCTATTCTATAATTGGACATATAGATTAAAACAAAGTAAAGAACATCAGAATAAATAAGAAGGGTGGAACACACAGGAATAAAATATTATGGTTTGAATGTAACCATACAATTAAGCTCAAAACTCACAGGCTGTGTATTCTCTAGCTCAAAAATCATTTATCAATTATGTATGTCATGCAAGTAAAATTAAAAGTTCCCATTATTCTCAATGTAAAACTTAAGGTGGCTTTAAAGTTCTAGTGTTTCTCCTTGATGAAATGTTGTTAACTAACTAACATTTAATGCTATATATACAAGGTTTGTGGATTGTTTCTATTATGTTCAAGTTCCTAGTTTACTTCCTTTTTATATTTTCAATATAAACTAAGCTATCTTATGCTAAAAAGGGTAAACTATACTAATTAATCCACAATTTCTATAACTAATAAGTTAGAATTGCAACTAAACTAAATGGCTAAAATATAAACTAGAGATGCGAAATGCAGAAATAGAGTAGAAATACATGAAAATAGCAATGTATAAGTACTGAGAAAATAAAGATAAAAATAAAGAGAAAAATACAGAAAAATAGCAAAATAAAATGAAAGAGCCTGTAGTGGTTCACCAAAAAAATACGCCAGAGATGGCGACCTCCCCACACTTAAAATGAAGCATCGTCCCTGATGCTCACTCAAGCAGGGTGTGAAGGGGTGTCATCACTGAAAGGGTGGGTAGCTGGAGTCTCTGTGGTGGTGGTCTGAGGATCTGCCTGTTGCAGAGGAAGTGCTGACTGGATAAGGATCTCGGGATCTACAGCCTGAATCTGAGGCGGGGCCTCCTGATGTGATGCAGCCTACTCTGTGCCTACTGGTGCAGCCTCACTTTGTGGATGAGTCACTGCCTCGTGATCATCCGCCTCCTCCTCAGATGGTGTGTCAAGCTCTGAGGGAATATCGCCACCAGATAGGATCATCAGCTTCAGGTGCTCATAGCGTCGCTTATTGCGATGCTCCATCTGGTCGAGCCACCAAAACAGGCGGTGCACTAGGTGATAAACTGGCTCTGAGGCAGGTGGAGGTGCAGTGGTGGTGGCAGGGGTAGCTGGGGCAGCTGTGGAAGAAGAGGGGCCGGCAGATGGTGTGGCTGTCTCATTAGTAGCAGTGAGGAATGGAGGTCAGTAGCCCAAAGCCAGAAAGTTCCTGCTGTGAGGGATAATCTTCTTGCATTCTGCAGCAGGTGGCTTTTCATCAGCATCCTCCCAAGGTACGTCAGCTCGACGGCCTAGCTGTTGAATCAGATAAGGAAAGGGAAGAGTGCCTCGAACATAGACCCTGGCCATGTGGTACCGGATAAAGCGTGGCAGGTACAGGTCCTTACCCTCCATCACACACCATAGGAGGATGATCATAGCGGCAGGTATCTCTGTCTCATGGGTACTCGGCATGACAAAATTGCTCAGGATCTGGTGCCATAGTTGAGCCTCATCATTTAAGTAAATCCGCTTGATTCCCTTAGGCATGGTGGTGTTCTGACCCATGATCCATGGAACGGTCCGGTCAAGTGCTATCCTGGCCTTGACTGCATCCCAGTCAAATCTCATGAAGCGCATGTCCTCCTCAGCCTTTTGATAACCATCCAGCTAATCGGTTTTAGGCAGAAGCTTCAGAACATCCTCTATGGCCTCTTCAGTGACCAGAATCTGCTTCCTTCTTAGGTTCACTGCATCTAGGGAAGTCTTGAAGTAATTGCAGTAGAATTCCCTTACCCAAGATGCATTGACCTCAGTTAGGTTTCTTTCCAGGAAGAACCAGCCTCTTTGTTTGATTTGCTCAGAGGTGTATTGCTTGAGTTCTTCTGGGATTTTCAAAGTCCTCTCCAGGTATAGGTTCCTGGAGGTTGCAAACACTGGATACTTCAGCTCACAGTATCGGTTTGCAAACTTTGCTGGATCTGTAGCAGGGAGTAGCTGGTCGGCCTTCTCCTGCGGGGTAAAGTTTTTCTCCCGCTAGGAGTCATTGTGCATGATATCCATGATGGACATAGAGGATTCTCTTCTTTTACGTTTGCTAGTAGTAGCCTTTGCTTTTCCTTTTCGTTGGCTGGCAGACATCCTGAAAAATAGAAAACCAAGATATAAGAAAAACAGGAAAAGCAAATAGGCAAATAATCAAAAGAAACACAAAGTGGCAAAGGAGCAATAGGATAATAAAAATGAGTTAAGTAAATGTGCATTAAGGATTGTATAGGAGTTAAAAGTCCGAAAAGTAGAATTCACAATCCAAAATGTAATGGAAGTCATGTTAATTAGGAAAATTAACATTATGCCTTGGTTAGAAGGTTAAAAGAAAGTGAAAAAAAAAAAACAGAAGAGATGTTGTGAAAGGTTAGGTTGGTCAGAATTGAAAAAGAGTTTAGGAAGTTAAAATTAGGGAGTTAGTAAAAAGTGGTTTAAGGAAAGTGGCATAATGATCATATTCCAAATAATAGGCATTCAAAATGAGAAGATATAGGTAACTCATATCCAAACAAGGAAATTAGGTTGATGATGATTCAGATAGATATAGAAATAGCAAAAATTGGAATCTAATCATCAAAAATGTAGATTATGAACCAGGAAATCAAAGAGAATAGGAAAGCTTGCCCTGGCATTCATTAATTGTTCTGGTAAAAGCAGAGTAAAGCAGAGTTTAAATAGCAAAAACCAAAACATGAATGAAAGTCAAAAACAGTGTATAAAAATTTGGGCAACATTCCGGCTAAAATTGGGTTGTCCCGGAAAATAAACAGCAGTCAGAATAGTTCATATGAATTAAAAATACAGCTGTAATTACATATAGGGAATATGAACATGAAAAAGCAGTGTAAAGAGCAGCACGAAACAGTAAATTTCAGCATATGAACAATACGAACATCACAGCAACAGCAGAATTGTGAAATGATAAAACAAGAAACACGAACAGCGCAATTAAACAGGCCTAAATCCACTAACCACATCCTAGGCTACCTAACAACCTAAAATCCACTACAACATGCATATCTAACTAGCCTAAATATGAACATAAACAGAAAAATATGAATTAACTACGAATAGATAGAAGGGTGGCGTTCGTCGGAACCTGGTAGGCAAATTAAGGAGAGTGGGGCAGAGAGGTGGCTGGGGGATGGTGGCGGTGGCGTCTGGCACGGCGGAGGAGGGTGGTGGAGGCGGTGGCTGCTATTCGGGGGCAGGGGCTTCGGGAAGGGTGATGAGCGGATAATTTATACGCTTTTTGGCATTGTTTTTAGTATGTTTTTAGTATAAAATAGTTACTTTTAGGGATGTTTTCATTAGTTTTTATGTTAAATTCACATTTCTGGACTTTACTATGAGTTTGTGTGTTTTTCTGTGATTTCAGGTATTTTCTGGCTGAAATTGAGGGACTTGAGCAAAAAACAGATTCAGAGGTTGAAGAAGGACTGCTGATGCTGTTGGATTCTGACCTCTCTGCACTCAAAGTGGATTTTCTGGAGCTACAGAACTCAAAATGGAGCGCTTCTAATTTCGTTAGAAAGTAGACATTTAGGGCTTTCCAGCAATATATAATAGTCCATACTTTGGCCGAGTTTAGACGACGCAAAAGGGCATTGAACGCCAGTTCTACGCTGCAGTCTGGAGTTAAACGCCAGAAACACGTCACAAGCCAGAGTTGAACGCCAGAAACACGTTACAAACTGGCGTTCAACTCCAAGAATTACCTCTCCATGTGTAAACTTCAAGCTCAGCCCAAGCACACACCAAGTGGGCCCCAGAAGTGAATTTATGCATCAATTACTTACTTCTGTAAACCCTAGTAGCTAGTTTAGTATAAATAGGACTTTTTACTATTGTATTAGACATCCTGGATTGTATTTTTGATCCTGTATCACGTTTTGGGGGCTGGCCTCTTGGCCATGCCTGAACCTTCATCACTTATGTATTTTCAACGGTAGAGTTTCTACACTCCATAGATTAAGGTGTGCAGCTCTGGTGTTCCTCATGAATTAATGCAAAGTACTACTGTTTTCTATTCAATTCAACTTATTCCGCTTCTAAGATATCCATTCGTTCCCAAGAACATGATGAATGTGATGATTATGTGACGCTCATCATCATTCTCACTCATGAACGCGTGCCTGACAAACACTTCCGTTCTACATGCAAACAAGCTAGAATGAATATCTCTTAGATATCTAATACAGGGGACCGAATCCGAGTTATTAGTATCTTCGTGGTATAAGCTAGATTTATGGCGGCATTCATGAGAGTCCGGAAAGTCTAAACCTTGTCTGTGGTATTCCGAGTAGGACTCTGGGATTGAATGACTGTGACGAACTTCAAACTCGCGAGTGCTGGGCGTAGTGACAGACGCAAAAGGTTAGTAAATCCTATTCCAGTATGATCGAGAACCTCCAGATGATTAGCCATGCCGTGACAGAGCATTTGGACCATTTTCACAGAGGGGATGGGATGTAGCCATTGACAACGGTGATGCCCTTACAGAAAGCTTGCCATGGAAAGGAGTAAGACTGATTGGATGAAGACAGCAGGAAAGCAGAAATTCAGAGGAACGAAAGCATCTCTATACGCTTATCTGAAATTCTCACCAATGAATTACATAAGTATTTCTATCTTTATTTTCTGTTTATTTATTATTATAATTCGAAAACTCCATAACTGTTTGATATCCGCCTGACTGAGATTTACAAGGTGACCATAGCTTGCTTCATACCAAAAATCTCCGTGGGATCGACCCTTACTCACGTAAGGTTTTATTACTTGGACGACCCAGTGCACTTGCTGGTTAGTTGTGCGATGTTGTGAAGTTATGTTTGGACCATGGTATTGTGCACCAGTTATTGGCGCCATTACCAGGAAGAGAACGAGCAACAAATTTTACAACCTCAGAGTAACAATTTCGCAATACCAAGTTTTTGGCGCCGTTGCCGGGGATTGTTCGAGTTTGGACAACTGACGGTTCATCTTGTTGCTCAGATTAGGTAATTTTCTTTTTGTTTTATTTTCAAAAATTTTTCATCTATTTTCGAAAATTATTTCAGAATTTTTAAGAATGAATTCTAGTGTTTCATGAAACATGTTGAAGCCTGACTGGCTGTAAAGCGATGTCTAAATTCATTTGGACTGGGGCTTCCAACCCAACATTATCAAGAGCAAGCTAGTTGTTGCTAATCCACCTGCTGCTGTTCCTGATCCACCTGATTTACATGCTAAAGCTTGACTGGCTATTAAGCCATGTCCTACCCTCAGATTGGAGCTTTAGACTAAAGAGCATAAGATTCCTGGAATTCATATAAAAAAATTTTGAAATCCTTATTTTCTTTTTCCTAGATGTTTTTCGAAAAAAAAAATATATATATATATACAAAAATCCAAAAAAAAAATCATAAAATCCTAAAAATAAAAAATATTTTGTGTTTCTTGTTTGAGTCTTGAGTCAATTTCAAGTTTGGTGTCAATTGCATTTTTTCTAAAAATTCTTTGCATTTTTCGAAAATTCATGCATTGATGGTGTTCTTCATGATCTTGTTCTTGGCCATTCTTCTTGTTTGATCTTCATATTTTCTTGTTTTGTGTCTTTTCTTGTTTTTCATATGCATTCTTGCATTCATAGTGTCTGAACATGAAAAATTTCTAAGTTTGGTGTCTTGCATGTTTTCTTTGCATAAAAAATTTTTCAAAAATGTGTTCTTGATGTTCATCATGACATTCAAAATATTCTTGGTGTTCATCTTGACATTCATAGCATTCTTGCATGCATTCATTGTTTTGATCCAAAATTTTCATGCATTACATCATTTTCATGTTTTTCTCTCTCATCATTAAAAATTCAAAAATAAAAAAATATATATCTTCCCCTTTTTCTCTCATAAATTTTGAAAATTTGGATTGACTTTTTCAAAAATTTTTAAAATCTAGTTGTTTTTATGAGTCAAATCAAATTTTCAATTTAAAAATCTTATCTTTTTCAAAATCATTTTCAAAATCAAATCTTTTTTATTTTTTTTATTTATTTTCGAAAATTTTAAAAATATTTTTTTAAAAATCTTTTTCTTAATTTCATCTCATAATTTTCGAAAATATCATCAACAATTAATGTTTTGATGCAAAAATTTCAAGTTTGTTACTTACTTGTTAAGAAAGCTTCAAACTTTAAGTTCTAGAATCATATCTTGTGATTTCTTGTGAGTCAAGTCATTAATTTTGATTTTTAAAAATCAAATCTTTTTCAAAACTAATTTCAATCATATATTTTCAAAAATATCTTTTTATCTTATCTTTTTCAAAATCATACCTTTTCATATCATATCCTTTTCAAAAATTTGATTTTAAAATATCTCTTCTAACTTCTTAACTTCTTATCTTTTCAAAATTGATTTTCAAATCTTTTTCAACTAACTAATTGACTTTTTGTTTGTTTCTTATCTTTTTCAAAACTACCTAAGTAACTCTCTCTCTCTCATTTTCGAAAATCTCTTCCCTCTTTTTCAAAAATTCTTTTTAATTAACTAATTGTTTCAAATTTTAATTTTAATTTATTTTTTCTTTTTTTAATTTTCGAAAATCACTAACCATTTTTCAAAAATAATTTTCGAAAATCCTTCTCTTTCATCTCCTTCTATTTATTTATTCATCTACTAACATCTCTCCCTCACTCGCCAAAAATCCGAACCCTCTCTCTCTCTGAGTTCAGATTTTCTCTTCTTTTCTTCTACTCACACAGGGGAACCTCTATACTTGGGCAAAAAGGATCCCTATTATTATTATTTTTCTGTTCCCTCTTTTTCATATGAGCAGGAGCAAGGACAAGAACATTCTTGTTGAAGCAGACCCTGAACCTGAAAGGACTTTGAAGAGGAAATTAAGAGAAGCTAAAATACAATAATCCAGAGACAATCTTACAAGAATTTTCGAACAGGAAGAGGAGATGGCAGCCGAAAATAATAATAATGCAAGGAGGATGCTTGGAGACTTTACTACACCTAATTCCAATTTACATGGAAGAAACATCTCAATTCCTACCATTGGAGCAAACAATTTTGAGCTTAAACCTCAATTAGTTTCTCTGATGCAGCAGAACTGCAAGTTCCATGGACTTCCATCTGAAGATCCTTTTCAGTTCTTAACTGAATTCTTGCAGATATGTGATACTGTTAAGACTAATGGAGTAGATCCTGAAGTCTACAGGCTCATGCTTTTCCCTTTTGCTGTGAGAGACAGAGCTAGAATATGGTTGGACTCGCAATCTAAGGATAGCCTGAACTCTTGGGATAAGCTGGTCAAGGCTTTCTTCGCCAAGTTTTTTCCTCCCCAAAAGCTGAGTAAGCTTAGAGTGGATGTTCAAACCTTCAGACAAAAAGAAGGTGAATCCCTCTATGAAGCTTGGGAGAGATACAAGGAACTGACCAAAAAGTGTCCTTCTGACATGCTTTCAGAATGGACCATCCTGGATATATTTTATGATGGTCTGTCTGAATTAGCTAAGATGTCATTGGATACTTCTGCAAGTGGATCCATTCACCTAAAGAAAACGCCTGTAGAAGCTCAAGAACTCATTGACATGGTTGCTAACAACCAGTTTATGTACACTTCTGAGAGGAATCCTGTGAGTAATAGGACGCCTCAGAAGAAGGGAGTTCTTGAAATTGATACTCTGAATGCCATATTGGCTCAAAATAAAATATTGACTCAGCAAGTCAATATGATTTCTCAGAGTCTGAATGGAATGCAAGCTGCATCCAACAGTACTCAAGAGGCATCTTTTGAAGAAGAAGCTTATGATCCTGAGAACCCTGCAATAGCAGAGGTAAATTATATGGGTGAACCTTATGGGAACACCTATAACCCCTCATGGAGAAATCACCCAAATTTCTCATGGAAGGATCAACAAAAGCCTCAACAAGGCTTTAATAATGGTGGAAGAAACAGGTTTAACAATAGTAAACCTTTTCCATCATCCACTCAGCAACAGACAGAGAATTCTGAGCAGAATCCATCTAGCTTAGCAAGTTTAGTCTCTGATCTATCTAAGGCCACTGTGAGTTTCATGAATGAAACAAGGTCTTCAATTAGAAATTTGGAAGCACAAGTGGGCCAGCTGAGTAAGAAGATCACTGAAACTCCTCCTAGTACTCTCCCAAGCAATACAGAAGAGAATCCAAAGAGAGAATGCAAGGCTATTGATATAACCATCATGGCCGAACCTACAAGGGAGGAAGAGGACGTGAATCCCAAGGAAGAAGACCTCCTGGGACGTCCAGTGATCAATAAGGAGTTTCCCTCTGAGGAACCAAAGGACTCTGAGGCTCATCTAAAGACCATAGAGATTCCATTGAACCTCCTTATGCCATTCATGAGCTCTGAAGAGTATTCTTCTTCTGAAGAGAATGAAGATGTTACTGAAGAGCAAGTTGCCAAGTTCCTTGGTGCAATCATGAAGCTGAATGCCAATCTATTTGGTAAAGAGACTTGGGGAGATGAACCTCCCCTGTTCACCAATGAACTAAATGCATTGGATCAACTGAGATTGCCCCAGAAGAAACAAGATCCTGGAAAGTTCCTAATACCTTGTACCATAGGCACCATGACCTTTGAGAAGGCTCTATGTGACCTTGGGTCAGGGATAAACCTCATGCCCCTCTCTGTAATGGAGAAATTGGAAATCTTTGAGGTACAAGCTGCTAAAATCTCATTAGAGATGGCAGACAATTCCAGAAAACAGGCTTATGGACAAGTAGAGGACATGTTAGTAAAGGTTGAAAGCCTTTACATCCCTGCTGATTTCATAATCCTAGATACTGGGAAGGATGAGGATGAATCCATCATCCTTGAAAGACCCTTCCTAGCCACAGCAAGAGCTGTGATTGATGTTAACAGAGGTGAACTAGTCCTTCAATTGAATGAGGACTCCCTTGAGTTTAAAACTCAAGGACATCCTTCTATAAACATGGAAAAGAGGCACAGTAAGCTTCTCTCACTACAGAGTCAACCAGAGCCCCCACAGTCAAACTTTAAGTTTGGTGTTGGGAGGCCACAACTAAACTCTAAGTTTGGTGTTGAACTCCCATATCCAAACTCTAAGTTTGGTGTTGGGGAGTCTCAACAATGCTCTGAACATCTGTGAGGCTCCATGAGAGCCCACTGACAAGCTATTGACATTAAAGAAGCGCTTGTTGGGAGGCAACCCAATTTTTATTTAATTATATTTTTTATTAGTTATATGTCTTCAGAGGTTCATGATCATGTGAAGTCACAAAAACAACTGGAAAAATTGAAGAAAAATCAAAAACAGCATTAAAAACAGCACACCCTGGAGGAGGAGTTCACTGGCGTTCAAACGCCAGTAAGGAGTATCTGGCTGGCGTTCAATGCCAGAACAGAGCATGGATCTGGCGCTGAACGCCAGAAACAAGCATAGAACTGGCGTTCAACGCCAGAAACATGCTGCATCTGGGCGTTGAACGCCCAGAACAAGCATCAGTTCGGCGTTTAAACGCCAGAATTGCATGCAAAGGCATTTTACATGCCTAATTGGTGCAGGGATGTAAATCCTTGACACCTCAAGATCTGTGGCCCTCACAGGATCATCTCAGGATCTGTGGACCCCACAGGATCCCCACTTTCCCTCCTCATAATCCTAGATTCTTCCACATCTTCTTCATCTATTCTTTCTTCTCTTGCTCGAGGGCGAGCAAAATTCTAAGTTTGGTATGGTAAAAGCATAAGCTTTTTGTTTTTCCATAACCATTGATAGCACCTAAGGCCAGAGAAACCTCTAGAGAAAGGAAAGGGAAGACAAAAGCCTCCACCTCCAGGTCATAGGAGATGGAGAGATTCATGTAAAGGGTCTATAGCTCAGTGGTAGAACATTTGACTGCAAATCAAGAGATCCCTGAGATACCTCAGGGGATACATTTTCCTCCACACACTTATTGGAAGCAACTAAGCGTGTAACATCAAGAGCACTCCATCATCCTCCATGAAATTAGAGAAGATCAAAGAGCTATGAGGGAGGAGCAACAAAGACAAGGAAGAGACATAGAAGAGCTCAAGGACATCATTGGTTCCTCAAGAAGAAAACGCCACCATCACTAAGGTGGACTCATTCCTTGTTCTTAAATTTTCTGTTTTTCATTTTCTTATGCTAAATGTTTATCTATGTTTGTGTCTTTATTACATGATCATTAGTATCTAAGTGTCTATGCCTTAAAATAGTGAATATGAATCCATCACCTCTCTTAAATGAAAAATGTTTTAATTCAAAAGAACAAGAAGTACATGAGTTTCAAATTTATCCTTGAACTTAGTTTAATTATATTGATGTGATGACAATACTTTTTGTTTTCTGAATGAATGCTTGAACAGTGCATATGTCTTTTTGAAGTTGTTGTTTAAGAATGTTAAATATGTTGGCTCTTGAAAGAATGATGACAAGGAGACATGTTATTTGATAATCTGAAAAATCATAAAAATGATTCTTGAAGCAAGAAAAAGCAGCAAAGAACAAAGCTTGCAGAAAAAAAAAAGAGAAAAGAAAGAAAAATAGCGGAAAAAAAAAAGAGAGCAAAAGCAAGCAGAAAAAGCCAAAAGCTCTTAAAACCAAAAGGCAAGAGCAGAAAGCCAATAACCCTTAAAACCAAAAGGCAAGGGTAAATAAAAAGGATCCCAAGGCTTTGAGCATCAGTGGATAGGAGGGCCTAAAGGAATAAAATCCTGGCCTAAGCGGCTAAACCAAGCTGTCCCTAACCATGTGCTTGTGGCGTGAAGGTGTCAAGTGAAAACTTGAGACTAAGTGGTTAAAGTCAAGGTCCAAAGCAAAAGAAGAGTGTGCTTAAGAACCCTGGACACCTCTAATTGGGGACTTTCGCAAAGCTGAGTCACAATCTGAAAAGGTTCACCCAGTTATGTGTCTGTGGCATTTATGTATCCGGTGGTAATAGTGGAAAACAAAGTGCTTAGGGCCACGGCCAAGACTCATAAAGTAGCTGTGTTCAAGAATCAACATACTGAACTAGGAGAATCAATAACACTATCTGAACTCTGAGTTCCGATAGATGCCAATCATTCTGAACCTCAATAGATAAAGTGAGATGCCAAAACTATTCAAGTGGCAAAAAGCTACAAGTCCCGCTCATCTGATTGGAGCTATGTTTCATTGATAGTTTGGAATTTATAGTATATTCTCTTCTTTTTATCCTATTTGATTTTCAGTTGCTTGGGGACAAGCAACAATTTAAGTTTGGTGTTGTGATGAGCGGATAATTTATACGCTTTTTGGCATTGTTTTTAGTATGTTTTTAGTAGAAAATAGTTACTTTTAGGGATGTTTTCATTAGTTTTTATGTTAAATTCACATTTCTGGACTTTACTATGAGTTTGTGTATTTTTCTGTGATTTCAGGTATTTTCTGGCTGAAATTGAGGGACTTGAGCAAAAATCAGATTCAGAGGTTGAAGAAGGACTGCTGATGCTGTTGGATTCTGACCTCCCTGCACTCAAAGTGGATTTTCTGGAGCTACAGAACTCAAAATGGCGCGCTTCCAATTTCGTTAGAAAGTAGACATTTAGGGCTTTCCAGCAATATATAATAGTCCATACTTTGGCCGAGTTTAGACGACGCAAAAGGGCGTTGAACCCCAGTTCTATGCTGCAGTCTGGAGTTAAACGCCAGAAACACGTCACAAGCCAGAGTTGAACGCCAGAAACACGTTACAAACTGGTGTTCAACTCCAAGAATGATCTCTCCACGTGTAAACTTCAAGCTCAGCCCAAGCACACACCAAGTTCTGTAAACCCTAGTAGCTAGTTTTGTATAAATAGGACTTTTTACTATTGTATTAGACATCCTGGATTGTATTTTTGATCCTGTGATCACGTTTTGGGGGCTGGCCTCTTGGCCATGCTTGAACCTTCATCACTTATGTATTTTTAACGGTAGAGTTTCTACACTCCATAGATTAAGTGTGGAGCTCTGCTGTTCCTCATGAATTAATGCAAAGTACTACTGTTTTCTATTCAATTCAACTTATTCCGCTTCTAAGATATCCATTCGTTCCCAAGAACATGATGAATGTGATGATTATGTGACGCTCATCATCATTCTCACTCATGAAGGCGTGCCTGACAAACACTTCCGTTCTACATGCAAACAAGCTAGAATGAATATCTCTTAGATATCTAATACAGGGGACCGAGTCCGAGTTATTAGTATCTTCGTGGTATAAGCTAGATTGATGGCGGCATTCTTGAGAGTCCGGAAAGTCTAAACCTTGTCTGTGGTATTCCGAGTAGGACTCTGGGATTGAATGACTGTGACGAACTTCAAACTCGCGAGTGCTGGGCGTAGTGACAGACGCAAAAGGATAGTAAATCCTATTCCAGTATGATCGAGAACCTCCAGATGATTAGCCATGCCGTGACAGAGGATTTGGATCATTTTCACAGAGGGGATGGGATGTAGCCATTGACAACGGTGATGCCCTTACAGAAAGCTTGCCATGGAAAGGAGTAAGACTGATTGGATGAAGACAGCAGGAAAGCAGAAATTCAGAGGAACGAAAGCATCTCTATACGCTTATCTGAAATTCTCACCAATGAATTACATAAGTATTTCTATCTTTATTTTCTGTTTATTTATTATTATAATTCGAAAACTCCATAACTATTTGATATCTGCCTGACTGAGATTTACAAGGTGACCATAGCTTTCTTCATACCAATGATCTCCGTGGGATCAACCCTTACTCACGTAAGGTTTTATTACTTGGACGACCCAGTGCACTTGTTGGTTAGTTGTGCGAAGTTGTGAAGTTATGTTTGGACCATGGTATTGTGCACCAGTTATTGGCGCCATTACCAGGAAGAGAACGAGCAACAAATTTTACAACCTCAGAGTAACAATTTCGCAATACCAAAGGGTAATGAGGGTAGGGAGGAAAGGGTGGGTGGCGGATGGGGACGCGGCGGTGACGGCGGAGCGGTGTGGTGGTGATCGCGGAGGGGGGCAGTGGTGGTGGAGGGAGGAAGGAGAAGGAAGAAGAAGAAGGAAGGGGAATGAGGAAGGGGGTGGCGTGGCGACGGGGTCTGGGTGGTCGGCAGGGTGGCGGCGGTCGGTGATGGTGGCTGGGTAGTGGTTGGGTGGTTGGAGAAGAAGAGAGGAAGGAGATGGGTTTGGGGGGAGGGGGCGCGAATGGTAGGGTTCGCGTGACTGGGGGGGTTATGGAATTTGAATCCACGCGATCGCGTGGGGCACGCGTTCGCGTGGTTGGGCTGAAGTGGTGGTTGACGCGATCGCGTGGGACACGCGATCGCGTGGAATGGATTAGGGAGCGAATGATGCGATCGCCTGGGGCATGCGATCGCGTCGCTGGAAATTGTGCTAAACGCACGATTCCAGCGTCGTTTCAGCACAACTCTCTGTCTCCTTTTGGGTTGTTGTGTAATCCATGCGACGCGATCGCGTCGCTCACGCTGTCGCGTGGGATTGACGTTGTGCAAGTGACGCGATCGCCTCAGGGACGCGACCGCGTGGACGTTTTGTGCAAAACGCACAATGGCCGGATGATTCCAGCTTAACTTTCTGGACGTTGGATGTTTACGCCGATCTCCAGATCACGTGGCCGCGTGAATGACGCGGATGCGTGGAGAGTGTTTTCGCAACTTGACGCGATCACATGAATGATGCGGTCGCGTCGCATACCCTTTTTTTTGTGCAAAATGCAGAATGCAGTGCTAATATGAATGTTATGCATGATTCCAGGTTCAATGAAATAAATAAAATAAAACTCAAAAATAAACAAAACGAAATAAAATTAAAATTGAAAAAGGAACGATCATACCATGGTGGGTTGTCTCCCACTTAGCACTTTTAGTTAAAGTCCTTAAGTTGGACATTGGATGAGCTTCCTATTATGGCGGCTTATTCTTAAATTCATCCAGAAATCTCCACCAATGCTTGGAGTGCCAATAGCCTCCGGGGTCCCAAACTAGGCATGTAAAGCTTTTGAGCAGCTTCAAATAGATTCCCAGGCTCCCGGGGTGACGAATGTCAGAATAGATTCCAGGATCCCAAACTTGGCTTTTAAATCCGCCTTCGTCTTGATCTATAATTTTCCATCCGAGCGGTTTAGAAATTAGATTCTCACCAAGATAACCAAACTTTTTCCGAGATCCATTTGATATATCATGATGCCAATCCGCACACTTCGAGTTGAAGTGTGGAACCTTATGGAACTTTGTGCACCAGCTCTGAGCACGAGCCATTTCCCATTTACTCTTAAAGCCGTAGAGAGCTCTAAGCTGGCCATATGTTTCAAGCAAACCATATTCAAGTGGAAAGATAAAGCTAAAGGTTAAGGAGTGTACCCACTTGAAGCTTGTATTGGGTGGTAATGGCCTTGGGATAGGTGTTTCCAGTGGTTCTGTAAGCTCTACTCCTTTGTGCTCTTCTGTGAATTTCTGCACTTCTTTGCAGAACTCTTCAAATGCAACTTCTTCCTGATCAAAGTCTTCTATGTCTTCCTCATCACTCAAGTCATAAGCGGGAGGTTGGAAAAAATCTACCTCCGCATCATCTTCGTATTCACTTGGGGAAGATTCTTCGATCTCAGAGAATTCACTTGTGGATGCAAGTTCATTACTAAGAGAACTTGACTTGTGACTATCATCATCAAGGAAACTTGCTTCTTGGATTATTCCGTCTAGTTCTTCATAAAAGACTTGCTCTGGGGGTTGTGTACTATCCTCCTTAGCATCATTTGTAACGTCCTTGACAGAGTTCTCCACAACTTTAGATTCCCGTGGAAGTTCAGTGTCTCCTAAGTCTTCAACCAACTCTTCTTCTTGTATAATGACAGCTTCCTCTACTTGTTCTAATATGAAGTCATGCTCTGTCTTGTCCACTGGAGTTTCTAATATCTCCTTCATATTACGCCCTTCATTAGATTGTCCACATGGGGCTCTGGGAGTCCCTTGAATGTTCGAACGTCTAGAAGATAATTGACTTATTGCTTGCTCCAGTTGATGAAGGGTTGTTTGAAGTTGATCTACTGTTCCCTTGAGGTGAACTTCTGATTCTCGGGGTGATGGATTTGGATGTGGTACATTGGGAAGTGGTGGTGTTTGGGAGTAATTGGATTGGAATCGGGGTAAATGAGGATCATATGGTAGTGAATGGTGAAAAGGGGCTTGTGAGTGTGGTGGTTCAAAGTTGTGTTGAGAGGATGGCTTATAAGCATAGGGTGGGGCTTGTTGGTAACTACGAGGTTACCCACCATGTCCATTGCCTTGGTATGCATTGTAGAATGGTCTTTGTCCATGATATCTTGGAGGGTGTTGCTGCCTAAAGGGTTGATCAGATCCTCTTGGCTCCATCCATCTTTGATTGCTCTAACCTTGATGCATGTTCCTGTTATAACTTTCATTCCTTTCAACAATATTAGAACCAAACTCAAAGCGAGAGGGGTAAGAATTCATAGTGACTAATGAAAATAAAAGGAAAAAAAATAAAAACAAATAGACGAGTAAAAGAAAAATATTTACAATAACCAATAATAAGGCACACAGTTGCAGTTCCCCGGCAACGTCGCCATTTTGACATTAGGATTTTTGCCAGTAAAGAATTTTATAAAAATAGTCGCGTTGTAGGTATAGTTTCTAAACCAACAGAAATTCCTTCGTACAAACATTTTGGTTGTCACAAGTAACAAACCCCTAAATAAATTGATAACCGAAGTATTCAAACCTCGGGTCGTCTTCTCAAGGAACTGCAGGGAAGTATGTTCTTATTATTGGTTATGGAGATTGTAAATCGGGGTTTTGAAGATAAGGAACAAGTAATTTAAATTGCAATCAAAATAAGTAAATGATTGTAAAATAAATAAATAACAGTAAAATAAACTTTTGGCAAGGTATGAGAAATTAGAAGTCCTATCCTAGTTATCCTTATCAATGATGATGAAGATTGAATCTTAATTCCACTTAGTTAGTCTTTACTTAAAGTAAAGAAAAGTCAAGTGACTAATTAGTTTGATCTTCAAATCCTAGTTAATCCCTAAGGAATGATTGGAATTATTGAATTTCAATTCAATTACCAAAGATAACAATTATCAATCATGTTTGAGTTTGATAACTCCTGAGTTACTGATTTCTTAACCAAGACCAAAAAGGAAAAAGTAAATCTACTGGAATAAAAATGTCTTCAGATTGGAAGCAACAGTAACACAAATTAAAGAAAGCAATAATAAACTAAAATACCTCAATAACATTAATTCAAAGAATAATCTGTAACATGGAAGAATTCATAAATAAAATTGAGAAAATAATAAAAAGGAATATTGAACCTGATAAAGAGATAATCCTGAAAGCGAATAAAGTCCTAAATCTAAATCCTAATCCTAAAGAGAGAGGAGAGAACCTCTCTCAAAACTAAATCTAAATCATGGAAAACTAACTAATTGGAGACTCTCTTTGAATGGATGCATTCCCCCACTTCATAACCTCTGGTCTATGCCTTATGGACTTGGATTTGGGCCAAAAAGGGCTTCAGAATTCGCTATGAGCGTTTTCTACAATTTTTGGTGCGTGGCCTCTGTCACGCGTCCGCGTGGGTCACGCGGTCACGTCATTTGGAGTTTTCCTTATCACACGGTCGCGTCAGTCATGCGGCCGCGTCATGTGCGTTCTACTTGTGGCGCTCGATCGCGTGGCTGCCAGTTTCTCCAAAAACTCCGTTTCATGCTTTCTTTCCAATTTTGTATGTTTCCTTTCCATCCTTTAAGTCATTCCTGCCTTAGAAGATCTGAAACTACTCAACACACGAATCACGGCATCGAATGGAAATAAAGGGTAATCAAAATAATTATTTTTAAGCATAGGAAACATATTTTTCACATACATCACATAATAAGGAAGGGAAAGTAAAACCATGCAATTAATATGAATAAGTGGGTGAAGGATTGAATAAATCGCTCAGATTAAGCACAAAATACATCATAAAATATGGGTTTATCATTGCTTTACTCCGAAAACTAGTGTAGTCACTATTCTGTTATTTTATGCTGAAGTGTTGCGATGTTGTCTATCATAGGGTTGAGTATCGGTGCTTGCATGTCGTGCTCGAAGTTTTCGGCTGCTTCATGTTGCTATTTCAGTAAGTAATTAAGTTTTGGAAACCCTTGCATTAGTTTTTTGTTGTGTTTTGTTATAAACTCTGAGGTTTGGTAACGTAGGTTCGAGTTCTAAATATTGCATGTTGCATAAACGTTGCTGTGGTTGCTGAAAGAATGGTTTGAGCCAAGATTTGCGGCTTCTGTTGACCGCAGGCCGAGAGAAAGGACTTTTTTGTGATGTGTTGGGTTATGGGATTCGACTTATCAAGGTAGGGGCATTTTCTTAAAATTCATTTTACTTTTAAGAGTTGTTATAAGTCGATAATAGTATGAAAATTATATTTTTATAATTACATGAGTTTTATGAATTGAATTGAACTGTTTGGATGGCTGTGATCATTTATTTGATTGGTTTATTGAATTATTAAGGAAGCTAGTTATTTTGATTTGCTGTTTTGGTTTGTTAAGTTGGTCGTTATTGAATTGATTTTCCTTGAATCACTAGAAGATGTTTAAATGTTGGAATTGGGTTTGATTTTGGAGAGGACTTGATATTTAAAACTAGTTGAGACTGGGTTGGAAATTGTGATTTTGATGGGACCCGCGAGGGTGGCATAGTCCAAATTTTAAAGGAGATGCTGCCCAAACTTTTATAAAAATTGGAGACTGTTTAAAAATGGTTATTTTGAAAGACTCAAACTTTCAAAGATTTTATAATTTAATTTTTGAGAATTACGAAGAAAAAGTTTACATTTGGTGCTTGGTTTATTTAGAAAAGAATAAATTATATTTTGAATCTGAATTATTAAAGAAAGTAACAAGTGGTATGATGAGAATGATGTGAAGGTATGAGAAGTTGATGATGACATAGCAATAATGAATGGTTGTGAAATGATTATAAATGACTGTGAATAATATGATGTTTGATGATTGAAATGAGATGGAATGAATAAGTGTATGTTTGAGATACCTGGGTAGTAGCAAGGATGGTGGTTCGTCCCACTTGCTCCAGGTTAATGTTTGAGAATTGATAATGATCATGCTTGATTTAAATTGAAAAAAAGTCTGTTTGTGATGCCTGGGTAGTAGCAAGGATGGTGGTTCGTCCCGCTTGCTTCAGGTTGAGCTTTTAAACACCCGCTTGGGTAGTAGCCGCAGTAGTGGTTATTCCACTGGCTCTGAGTTGAGCGGGTAGTAGCAAAGGGGTTGTAGCTCAAGCCCACTTGCTCCGCGATGGGTGTTTCAGTCCATGGTTAGCTACCAGGACATGTCGGGTTGGCTATATAACCGACGGATGATATCATCAGCCATATGATAGGCATTCATCATATGCACTTGTATGCTTTGCTTGAGTTTGAATTTGTTTGGGTATGCCTAAATGCTTAACTATTATTAACTGCTATCTGAGCTATTTGCTGTATCTGCAATCTATACCTGTGTTTTCCTTGTATGTTTTGCCCGTGTTTGTTTCTATTGTGGTACTTTTGAGTTTGGATATTGGTGATGAGATGATGATTTGGTTGTGGAATTGTTTGATTCGCTAAGTTGAAAGCTGTGATTGATCATTCATACTGTTAGGAAACTTTTAATTTTCTTTTATAGGAAAGACTGAGTTTGGAATTTCTGGATACTTAATCACTGAGTTTGAAAAACAATTTACCTACTATACATCTTCTTATAACAAATTCTGAAAATCTATGGTGAGACCATGTGGTTAGGTTCTCACCCCCTACAGGCTTCTCTTTTCAAGAACCGGATGAAGAAGCATTATAAAGAGTTATTCTGCGTTTGGTTTATATGTTATTGTATTAATTAGATTTTTTCCTTCCCACGTTTTTGTTATTACAATTTTGTAAGAGGGATAGGAGTTGTATGTTTTATATGCATATTATATTATAAGATATTATGTAAGGAGTCTTGTTTATGAATCTATGACTGTTTGTTTTTCTTAAATGAATAAAGTATTTATTTCCAGTTTTTAAAGTAATCAGCGATACAGTGTCGAGTCAAAGGCTCCTATTTTAATATTAAGTATATAAAGTCGTCGTAATACTTCTTCCTATCAGGGTCGGATGGCCGGAAGCGTGACATTCTGATAGTGAGGGTGTTACAATTTTGTATGAAAAAAAAGTTGGGGACGAAAAAAATTTTCGGCCTATACCTTAAAGACCAAAATTGTACTTAACCTATAAGATAACTAATTTAAATCAAATTTCATCATATTAGATTATATCATATTTGATTTAAATTTAAAATCGTAAAGATATGATAACCAATTTAAATTATATGTAATCTTATTAGATTTGACCAGCATGATTTAAATTTAAAACACCTAAAAATACTACTAAACAAAACATAACCAAATCAAATATTTTGATAATCCTAACAATAATTTAAATTTAATTCTAACAAACTAAATTCAAATTTATGTCTTCCCAATGAACTTAAATTGCATCCTTGGGCTTCTTGCTATCCTCGCTTAGTCTAATGAGCCTTATGAGTTATCGCCATTCCAGCACCACTATTTTTGAGAAAAACTCTTGGTTCCTTGACGTCCAAGATCGGCATAGTATAATTCTTCTAATATTTAAATCCTTGAACATAACAAGATTAGCATTCTACCCCTAGTCTTTAAAATAATGAAAATGCCCTCCTAAATACGTATCATCCTTCCCTCTTCGAAAAGATTCATCCTCGAATTTGCATATATATCAAAAGGAGAAAAATTAGATACACGAAACACCATTGGACCATAATACCTACCAAGAAAAATATTCTTTCTAGAATTGTCCTTGATAATCTCTAACACTTGGAATAGACCATCTTCTCGATCAACTAGTGTTGTTTTTCTCTGAATTCGAAGCTCTTCTTCCCTTCTAAGAATCCAAACCCAATCTCCGGGTTCAAATACCATGGTTTGATGGCTCTTCTCTACCCACTGAATTGTAGCTATGTCCCTCATGTATTCAAGTTCAATCTTTTAAATCTTACTTTCACCATCTAAAGTAACACCATTATTCAAGGGCAAAAATAATAATTTTAAAATAGTAAAAGACTTAAAAACATTCAGAGATTCACAAGGATAACACCTAACAAAGTTATAAATATCAGAATTATGAGGATGCTCAATGTCTTGCACATAATTATGCAAAAAACAAGCTTAACATGCAAGATATATTTATCCAAACAACTAGCATAAATTAGAATATAAACAAACTCTTTGAAAAATAACTCAGCAATGTGTGTCGAATCTTTAATATTTTGACTTGCAATTAGAAATACCATTATATTAAATCTATCCACTAAAAAATTAATGATATATGTATATTTTCTAATCCTAGACAAACTAAGTAGAAAATTCATAGAAATATCAATCCATATATGAGTAGGAATAAGCAAAGGAATGCACTACATATTCAAGAAAGCTTGAGATTCAACTTTCTTACATGTAATAAAATTAGAATAAATTTCATTAACACTCCTACGTCTATAAGGCCAACAAAAATATATAGATAATATATTTGAGATTCTTTTTATTCCACTATGGCACTTAAATCAATATTCCCATAAGTAATAGATATAGAAAAAAAATCAAATTTAGTTGCATGAAAATACTTCATATAATCAAATACTAAGAATTTGGAAGTAAGAGTTGTGATTAAATCATATCTTATGAACAACTCATTTGCAATCACATTCTCATTCCCTTATTCAAAGTTTGGAATTAGTTGTCTTTCTTTCTTTTCATTCATATTAATGCCTCCATAATTTACCAGTGAATCTGAAAAAACTTGAAAAGTTAACATAAAACTACTAAAAAAAAATTCATGGTTAGATATATGAGAAATTAAAGACTCTTTCGAATTCAATGATGCTAATGCACTCTTGTTTAAGCTAAAACTTGCTAAATCTCTCTCACAAGTGTGTTTATTGTTCTCAGTTTCTTTTTCTCTCAATAACTCCTCTCGCTCACTATTCTCTTATTTTCTCTCAAAACTCTCGCTTTCAATCAAATATTGATTCTTTTCACTTAAACAGTCCCTCTCTTTTTTAGTTTCTTTTCTCTCTTGCTTTTCAAATTGCTCACATCCCAAGTACCCATTTGAGAAATTTTGCATCTTTCGATCTTCCAAATACACATTTCCATCTACATTATATTCAACCAATTCTTTCATCTCTAGCTTTGAATAAGAATTAAAGATACGCGTAGAAGAACTCCTCTTCTTATGTCGATCTATAATATTCTTCTTGAAATTAGGAACTTTGAATTTTGTCTTATCCTCAAACTTTGCTCCTTTAGAACCCCATATAGAATTGGAGTCCGAAGAAAATCAAGTTGCCGTAAATTGATGCTACTTTTCCACTTCAATGGCCAAATAGACTAAATCCTCCATTGTTGCATAATGGTGAAGTTTGACCGTATATGTAATTTCTTTATTTAATCAAAACAAAAACTGTACCATAAAAATCTCAGGACTTCTTTTAAAATTAGCCTTGTCTATAAAATATAGAAACTCCTAGTGGCAATCCTTCACTGATTGTGAACCTTGTTGCAACATACAAAATTTTTTAAAAAACTCGTGGAATCGATTCCTCATGTGGTATGATGATTGTACAAACTGATTCCTCATGATTTTCTTTATCTTATCCTAGCTGCAAATTGGTCTTTTCCCATACCTTCTTGTAGATCTTCCTAACTTATTCCATCATATACGAGCATCGTAAAAAAATTTTGCTTCTACCAGTCAAACCTTCTTTTCCTCTAAAAAGCATGCAATGTGCAAAAATTGATCATACCTTCCTTTTTCATTTGAAATAATCTTCATGATCATTCTTCCCTTTAAATGCAGGGATTTGAAACCTAAAAACCTTTCTCACATATGTGATTCTTTCATCATCACTATCATAATCCTCAATCCTCATTGTTTCTGATTTGAAAACATGAAAAAAGGATAAAAGTAGACCTCACAATGCTCTTCTCATGTGTATCACTCATATTTGTAGTCACTTTGTAACTTTTACCCTCTTTTGATCTCACCACTGTTGCCTTTTTTCATTCTTGGATTGTTTTAATAAGTTACACTCAAAAACTAAGGAATTGAGACACTAAACTAAGATAATCTGAATGATAGAGACTTTCAACTTGACAATAAGACAACCAAAGTATGTGACAAAAGAAAAAAAAACAATGAGTGACACTAAGGACACAGAAACTAGAAAAATTTGAATTCTAATTAGAACTGAAAGTAATTCTGGAAAGCTAAAACAAAGCTGAAAATTTTATGGTTTTTATTGAAGAAACTTGAAAAGGAAAACTGAAAACTGGATAATTATTTTTTTTTGGGGGATTTTTTTGGACTTTTTTTTTCAACTATTTTTTTTACTCAATTTTTTTACTCTAAAGTAAATTTGTAAAAATTGAAGAAAAAAAATAAAGAGACTAAACAAGAACCCTAGAATGTGTAGATAAATATGAATTTACCTACGACCTGTAATTGATACTAGATGACAAGAAATTAGAACGAAGGATAAAGGGATAAGAAAAAGATGGAGAAAAGACGCAACAAAACACAGAAAGATAGATAAATGGGGCTTTCCTACTAGACCTCTAATAAACCTGTTCTTAGCAACCTAGGTCACTAGAAGGATTTTCCTACTAGACCTCTAAGAAACTTGTTCTTAGCAACCTATGTCGTAGGAAAAGTTTTTTCTACTAGACCTTCAAAGAACTTGTCCTTGACAACCTAGATCAGAAGGATGAAAATTGAAAGAGACTAACACATAGAATTACCTTAGTGTTGGATCCTTCAATCTTCTTCATGCAACAAGTGAAGCAAATCACTCACCTCACTTAATCACACAATAAAAGCATGCATAAAATAACTAAAATATTGTATTCATTAAAAGTTGTTTAGAAAGACTCATAAAAGTGTTTAATAGACCCCTAAAAGATAAGATAAGATCACTTAATCTAAATTTTCTAAAGATAAGATAACTAATTTAAATCGGATTTAATCTTATTGGATTAGATAAGATTTTATTTAAATTTAAAATTCTAAAGATATGATAACCAATTTAAATCATATGTGATCTTATTAGATTCGATCAAATTTGATTTAAATTTAAAACACCTAAAAATACTTCTAAACAAAACAAAACCAAATCAAATCTTTTGATAACCCTAACAACAATTCAAATTTAATTCTAACAAACTAAATTCAAATTTATGTCTTTCCAATGAACTTGAATTGAATTCTTGGGCTTCTTGCTATCTTTGCTTAGCCCAATGGGTCTTATGAGTTGTCGCCATTTCAGAAACACTATTTTTGAGACAAACTCTTAGTCTCCTTGGTGTCCAAGACTGGCATAGTATAATTCTTCTAGTATTCAGATCATTGAACATGATAAGATTACCATTCTTTTCCTTGTCTCTAAAATGATGAAAATGTCCTTTTAAACACGTATCAATAAATTATGTCTCTGTATTGTATTTGATGTAAAGTATATAGATCTGAGTTATGTCTTAGTATTTTGTTTGGTTTAAGATAAAAATAGAGACTTAAATAAGTAAAATTACTAAAATTCCTTGACTAAATAAAAAATAAAACAAAATCCTATCCAGCCACCCAAATGAGAGAGAGAGAGAGAGAGAGAGAGAGAGAGAGAGAGAGAGAGAGAGAGAGAGAGAGAGAGAGAAGCTAGGAAAGGAGAAAAGCCAGGGGAATAGGGGGTGACTGGATAGGGTTTTGTTTTATTTTTTTATTTAGTCAGGGTATTTTAGTATTTTTACTTATTTAATTCTATATTTTTATCTTAAACCAAATAAGATACTGAGACATAACTCAGTTCTATACACTTTACACCAAATGCAATACAGAGACGTAATTTAATGATACATGTTTTAAGGGACATTTTCGTCACTTTAAAGACAAGGGAAAGAATGAAAATATTGTCATGTTCAAGGATTTGAATACTAGAAGAATTATACTATGCCGATCTTGGACATCAAGAAAATTAAGAGTTCATCTCAAAAACAGTGGTGCTGAAGTAATGACAACTCATAAGGCCCATTGGAATAATCAAGGACAGTAAGAAGCCCAAGAATGCAATTCAAGTTCATTGGGAAGGCATAAATTCGAATTTTGTTTGTTAGAATTAATTTTGAATTGTCGTTAGACTTATCAAAAGATTTGATTTGGTTTTATTTTGTTTAATAGTATTTTTAGGTATTTTAAATGTAAATCAAATCTGATGGAATCTAATAAGATCACATATGATTTAAATTGGTTATCATATCTTTAGGATTTTAAATTTAAACCAAATCTGATCTAATCTAATAAGATCAAATCTGATTTAAATTAGTTATCTTATCTTTAGAAGATTTAGATTAAGTTATCTTATCTTATCTTTTAGGGGTCTATTTAAATACTATTATGAGTCTTTCTAAACAATTTTTGATGAATACAATTTTTCAGTTGTTTTATGCATGTTTTTATTGTATGATTAAGTGAGATGAGTGATTTGTTTCGCTTGTAGCATGAAGAAGATTGAAGGATCCAACGCTAAGGTAATTCTGTGTGTTAGTCTTTTTCGATTTTTATCCATCTAATCTAGGTTGTCAATGACAGGTTCTTTGAAGGTATTGTAAGGAAAACTCTTCATGTGACCTAGGTTGCTAAGAACAAGTTTCTTAGAGGTCTAGTAGAAAAACCCTTCCAGTGACCTAGGTTGCTAAGAACAGGTTTCTTAGAGATCTAGTAGGAAAACCCTTATTTAGCTTTTTATGTTTCCGCTACGTCTTTTCTTATCACTTCCAATTTTGTCTGTGTCTTTTTATGTCATCTTTTTCTTATCCCTTTATCCTTCATTTTAATTTTCTTATCATTTAATCTGTGTCCCACCCGTCTTTGTCTTCCTTTTAAACACTACCTTATTCTCTTTCCAATTAGGTGAAATCCAAATCTGCCTCTCATATCCACACTTTTCACTTACTTTCAAGTGGTGAGTTAGTTATGAAAAATATCTTCAATGTTTTTTTACCTTTATTATATTTCTCATTTTATAACAAAAAGACAGTGGTGTAATCTGCTCCCTTCGCAAAGTAGAAGCTTTTCCTGCTTCATTCCTTATTAGGTTATTCTCTTAATTCAGGAGATATTATAGTTATATATCCAACTTACAATAGAATAAACAAATATAATACAATTTAGATATGAAGAAAATAAAAAATATATGTTATAAAATAGTAAATGTTATAATTATGTGTGATTGTATAAAATTACATATTATTATAAAATAAAAATATGGGTAAAGTATATTTTTTGTCCTTAATGTTTGATAAAAGTTTTAAAAATATCCCTAAGTTTTATTTTATTTTAATTTTGTCCCAAAAGTTTTTTATTTGCATTAAATATACTCTCGACGGCTAAATTTTTAAAAAATTTAAGACTAATCTAACAATAATGCATTTAAATTATACTTGATTTGCTTGTGTTGAGGGTTGTTCTTATGAAATTATTGTTGAATTGGTCTTAAATTTTTTGAAAAATTAACCGTTAGGAGTATAATTGATGCAAATCAAAAACTTCTGGGACAAAATTGAAACAAAATAAAATTTAGGGGTATTTTTAAAACTTTTGTCAAACTTCAGGGACAAAAAGTATACTTTACCCTAAAAATATAAACTAATAATATATGTATTAATATAAATAATTATATTAAGTAATTTAAAGTTATAATTCCTATATATATCAGAAGCCAATGCGTGGAATTTACGCAAGCTTAAACTCGGTTCATTTAATATATGAGTTTGAATTAAAACTCAATCTTAAACTCACAATTGTAACACCCTAATTAGCCTAAGCTTTACCTCGTGTCGTAAAGCAAACGATAATTAGAGATTACGACAATTCTAAGCTCATACATATAATATATAGAAATAATTAATATAATCTAGAAGCCCGATGAAGGATATAGCTCAAAGGTAGGATATGAAAAGCGCAAAACGTATAAACGGAGTAACTAACTTGAAGCACAAGAAATAGATACAATTTATATCAAAATATCATAGTATAATATCATAAGGATCTAGCCATGATTCGCGGAATTTAAGCCGGCTAGCCATATACAGACCATACGTGAAACCAGACGGTAAAAAATAGCTTATACAAGTTTTATTCTCTCAGTACATGCCTCTAGGCTAAACAAAATACAAAAATGAGAGGTGTATCGTAAAATAAATCAAAAGACCCTGAAAGATATCCGAATTCTCCGCTTCTGTCACCAACCAAACAACTCACCGAGGTGGGCTGCGACCTGCATCTGAAAAATAACAACAGAATATGGTATGAGACCCCGGGATGTAGGATATAAGACCCTGGGACGCTAAAGGCAATCCTAAGCTCCATATCTATCACAAGATTCAAACTTAAAGCATACTAGAACAGTTAAGCATAAAATAAACCTTAACATACATAAACCGGGTAGTCTATCATAGGGGATTTGTATTCTATCCAACACCGCTGTCCCACATCCTTCCCAACCGACCGTCCATGCGATTCCATCGCCACCGCCTTTCGAACCCCCTCAAACCCAGACAAACACAGATAATACAAGCAAGGGAAACACAAGTAATATTCAAATATATAACAAGTAATTCAAGAAGCAAGTAGGCATGTTATACAATTAGGCTAGCTCAAGTAGTCAAAGTAAACAAGCATATAAGAGATGCATATGATGAATGTCTGTCCTATTGGCTCGCGATATCACTTGTCGGTCTATAAATGCCAACCCGACACACCCTTTCGGATGTCACCTTTCTGCCACTTCCGAGGATATAGCGCCTGGCATGCTTTTGTTCCGAGGATATAGTGCCTGGCACACTCTTGCGGCAGAGAAGGAAAACAACAACAGCATATAATTCATCACAAATTATTCCAAGGATATAATGCCTGGCTCACTATCCACATCCACAAGTCCATCAATCCAAACTCATGACCGTTTCTCATCTTAAATCACTTCCAATTATCAATTCTCAACATTCCAAGGATATAGTGCCTGGCACACTTTCTACATAATTCAATAATTCCATCATTTCTTTCCAAATTCTCAACTCATCGCAACCATCATAAATTCATAATTTCCTTTTTGAACTCAATAGTTCATCAATTTCTCAATTAATACATCTTTCTTTCTTCTCACTCTATCAAACCCATCCTCAGAACACCAGAAACCTAAGCCTCCGTTTTCTAGTTTTTCAAGATAATATCAAATTAAACCTCCTAAGATCTTTCCTATGTTCTAATACCCGAAATTGAGCCTAAAAGTCTTAAAATGGTGTTATAGAAGCTTACAACCTTGTTGGGAAGGTAGAATAGTTGAAAAACAAGTAAAATTTGAGAAACAGGGCGTATGCGGCCGTACAGCGGTGTGTGCGTGCGCACGCCCAGGAGATTTTAAAATGTGTGCGTATGCACAGGGGTGTGCATACGCACAGGGGTGTGCTTACGCACAGGGGTGTGCTTACGCACAGGTGGCAAAACTTACAGAATCTGTTCACTCGCACAACCTGTGCCAGCGCCCCTAACAGACTGGCCTTCTCAACGTGTGCGTCCGCACAGGTTGAAATACTTCCTTAGATATGTGCGCGCACAAGCTGTGCTAGCACTGCAAACAGAACGCATTTCCCTTCCTATGCGTGCGTACATGTGTGTGCATCTGCACAGGTCAAAATTTTTGCAAGGTGTGTGTCCGCACGAGGGTGTGCTCGCACATATCAGAAATCATGAAATTCTGCAACCTTGCAAAATTTTAGATTTTTAACACCAAGTTTGAATGATCATAACTTCCTCTACCAAAATCCAATTTTCACAAACTTTATATCGATTTAAAGGGTTTTCAAAGATCTTTAATTCTAAACAAATTTCAATCAATTTCAAAAACTAAGGAAAAAGTTATGATCGAACAAAGTTCACCAAAAACCCAATTTTTACAAAAGTCACAAAACCTCAACATTACCAACATTTCCAACCAAACCAAACCAAAACCACTTCAAGCTCTACTTTCTATCATAACCTACCCTTTTTATCATATTATACCATTTCCAACCACCAACACCTTCTTCAATCCTAATTCAATCATTACCAACATCAAAATCAATCCCCTATTCTTTCAATTTCAATCTCTCACACTACCTTTACCAATTCAACATTCATGATTTATCAATTCATCAGAATTCACATCATTTATCAATAATCTCAACATTCACCTTCAATATACCAACAAGATCACTAATCATCATCAATCATCAATCATTAACCATATCAACAACAATAATTCACATACCCAACATCAAACATCATAATCCTTAAATACCAACAATCATTATCCAAATTCACATATTCCTTATTTTAAAACTCCATATCATCATCATCATCTCCATACAAGTTATCCTCGCACATCACAACCACATACAATTATTCATTCTCAACATATCAATATTATTCAACATACATCAACATTCAACACCTCAACAACCATTATAATTCATTCCTATCCTATGGGTCACTAGCCTAAGTGTCTATGAATATTATATACTACATAGAGGAAACTAAAACCATACCTTGGTCGATTCCCAATATGCCTTTAACCCACAACGAGTACTACAAAGATCACCAACAAGCTCCAAACTCACAACAAACAAGCTATATACACACCAAACATCACTAATCAAACTAGGGCTCAACATAAACATAATCTAACAAAGGTTTCAAGAGCTCTTACCTTGTCCAACAGTTTTGGAAGCCAAAACCACTAACAATCAAGTGCTAGAGTATACCTAAAACACCCAAGACACAAGATTTCACTCAAAACCAAACCCTAAAACTCGAAATTCTCAAAGGCACGAAAACTGCGCAAGGAAACTCAAGAAACTTACCACAATGCTTAGATAGAAAGGAGGGACTCAGCAAGAGCTTCGTGTAACCGCTGACGGCACACGAATCAAAGCACCGTAGCTCAAGATATCGCGGATTAAATGGAGAAGTGAATAGTGCGCTTCTCTCTTCTCCTCTCTTCTTTGCAGCTGGTGTGTGTGTGTTTATGGGTGAAGGATTCATTAATGAACCCTTATATATGTTGGACTTGGGCCCAACTTGGGCCCGGTCTAACCCATTAGCGTTTTTAGCCCGTTCGGCCCAACTTTGGGCCAAACTTTTAACACTAACGCCCGGTTTTCCATCGCTAATATATTTCTAAGGTTTTCGGCTGTTTTTACTGTTTCTCACATAGCACTGAGCAGACTTGAACCGGTTCGACCAATTTAACTGCCAGTTCACGGTTCTTCACGGTTTTTCACAGAAAACACATTTTATGACTCGGAAGGACCTACTGAGTCCGAAAATCATATTTAAATCCCCAAATTCTCATCATAACTTTCTGGAATTTAATTTGGGCATTTAAATTATTTTATCCGTGAAATATCCGGTTCTTACAACAATCTCATGAGCTCAGTTTATCAAGCCATTAATGAGTCGAGTTCGAACTAACTTATGAACTAGCATGACTTACTTTCAATCCTAGTGCCACTTTCTTTTATGTCTTGTTAATAATGATTGGTGTTTTGAGTTTTAGAATATACTAGTTCCATCTTTGGCAAATCTTTAGTAACCACCAAGTCAAATAGATAAGGGTTCCATTTTTTGGGGTAGCCTCTAGCTTTACATTTCTTTATTTGCAATCATTTTGGGTTTCCATTCTTATTTCTATATCTGAAGCTTAAGGAGATGAGTAATGATGATGGTTCTCTCTACCTATATTTTGTGATGGCCAACAAGAGAAATAATGTATATCTAAGCTAACTTCAGAATTTGAAATAGATTCTTCTGTACCAACACTAAAAAAATTATGGTTAAAATGGCAGTTTTTGGAGGTCATTATTGTGGTTTAAACTACCATTATATCCAAAAATGGCGTTTTCAAGAAACGCCGTAATCCAGAGCGTCATCCTGGTTATTTTGAAAACCACCACAATAACCAAGGTTAATACAACAGTTTTCTGATTGATTAAAATAGCAATTTGAACTGCCGTTTCAACCAGATAAAACGACGATTTCCTGATTGCTTAAAATGGTGGTTTTTAACCACCGTATTTTAAGGATATAATGTCGGTTTCTTTGTTTAAAATGGCAATTTTAAACCGTCATTTTCACCTGAATGAAACATTAATTTATGCCACATTTTTACTTGAATAAAATGGCAGCTTATGTTGATAGAATAACGGTTTTTAGCCGTCGGTTTTACTTGAATAAAATGACAGCTTCTTTCTTAAAAATGGCAATTTTTAACTGCCATTTTTACCTAAATAAAATGACAATTTATGCCGTTTAAATAGAAGTTTTTAGATGTCATTTTTACTTGAATAAAATGGCAGTTTATACCCTTTAAAATGGCAATTTTAACCACCATTTATACCTGATTATAATGATATTTTTTACCTTTTAAAGTCGTTTATACCATAATAAAATAATTATTTTTTATTTGAACTTCCAATTTTGAAATTCAAAACTTTAAAATTTCGTAATAACCAAAATTACCATAAACCAAACATCATAATATCATTTTTAATTCATTCATAATTATCAAAAATCAAAAGTTGTAACTAGTAAATAAAGCATCAAACATATCATGGTTTTTCAGTTATACATATCTAAATATATGGTCCTTAATACATAATATTTCATAATGAGAAATCATGGTTCCTTGTTGCTCGCTTCAGAAGACTTACTTCCTAACTCTTTTGGCAATAGAATCTCACTCTCTTGATCTAATCCCTATAAAAGAGAATAATTTGTGAGCCTAATAAACAATTTAGATTAAGAAAATAGTCATGATCAAAACAATTTAGGCTTTTCCATATTCCTTTGTCACAATTCAATTAGGATAAGGAAAAAACAAGTCTTTGGCCTAGATTTTCAATACCTCTGTACAAACTTAGATCTGTACACTATAATTGTCTTTATCTTACACACCAATTAGTTTTTATTGAATGTTTTATGTTAACTGCTTTGTTGTAAGAATGCTAACAAATATATTTTCTATGATCATATTAGGTATCATAGAACTTCATCCTTCTTCCTAAATTTGTTTGTGCTATATGATTAGGAAATCAATTTAATAACAAAGAGAGTTACATGCCTCAAGAAAGGCTTAGAATTAAAATAGTTTCAACATTTAACCATGAGTTAATTTTAATAAACATGTAGTAATTGAAATCCAACAATAGCGGAATCAATAGTTTATGAAATCAAATGTCCTATCATATTTTTCATTAAATTTCTCAATCCACTTTTTTCATTCATAATTTACTTTTTTTATTTTTTGCATTTAATTTGTCAGTTTCTACTTGATTAATTTGATACAATTCTAGTAGTTTTCATATTTTAACCTCTCTTGTTACCTTCTATTTATTGCAATACATAAACTAAGGACAAGAACAAGAACAAATAAATTGCAATTCATAATTTTGTTTGTACCTGTGAAGCTTTTTGATTAGGAAACATTGCAGCCAATTGCTCCGAAATCTTACCTCCTTTCTTAGAAGTTGTAACGTCCTCACTATCTGAATGTCACGCTTCTGGCTGCGCCACTCTGATAGTGAGAATATTACGACGACTTGTGTAAACCGTATCGTTGTTTTCTTTGAAAAATCAGAAATACTTTTTTTTTCAATCAAGCATGTATATGTATCCCAATTCAAATGACAATCATATATATATATATATATATATATATATATATATATATATATATATATATAAATCCAAAACTTCTTATATAAGTAATTTACAAGTATACATACATTCATATCATTACAACTCCTATCCCTCCTACAAATATAATAATAAAGGCGAGGAAAAACTATAACTGTATGTACAATGATATAGAATACAATTAGATGCTCAAAAGAAACTCCTTAAACTCTTCGTTCGTCTTGAAAAGGAAAATCTATAACACCCTACCACGTAGAGCTTTATGCCTAGGACGTAAATCAAAGGTGGCGAGGCTCTATGACCTCTAAAATTAAAATATATATGTACATATATATATGAAAGTAAGTTTAACTAGGGGCCTTGAAAAGAAAAAGTTAAGTGAAACACCAATAGAAAAATGCATCACACTCGATCGGATCAACGCAGAAAGGTAGATAAGACTGAACGAAAAAGGGTAATATAAAACCAGAATTTTAAAATAGACAAATAACAAGCTCTAGACTCGACCAGTGAAACAAATGCCGACCGGAGTATACATATACATATATATACCCCAAAAGCATCCCAAAATATAAGACAAACACATGTTTCTCCAAGTCGAACTCTAAAAGGAACAAGATACAGAATATATAAGACGGAGAATCTATATACATATATACACATAAAGAAAATACAAACAATAAATCCCAAAATATAGTTCTTTGCTTCCAAGAGTCTCCAGAATGCTCAACGAGGTGCCTCTCGACCTGTATCTGAAAACAACAGAATATGTATGGAATGAGAACTAGCAGTTCTCAACATGGTAAAGGTGCCCACATAGTTAATATAAAAGGTCTCGGGAAAGCTCAAGGCAATCCTAGAACTTCGACACTCAGATTTAAGCTTAAAATCCAACTAAAACAGAAATTAGGTAAAACTCTCTAAGGTATTCAAGTTCTAATCTAACTTTAATATAACATTTCACTTTCTATTTTCTCGAACCCTCCGTTTCACCGGTGGAACTACCCTCAACGTCACCTCTGCCAACTTGAGGGATCTTTCAGTTGCAATAATAAATAAAACAAACAAGCAAAGCACAGGTATAGATAGCAGTTACAGCAAGTAGAACAAGTAGCAGATAAGCAGAGTTAAGTAGTTAAGCAAACTAAAATAATGCACACTCAAGCAAAACATACAAATGCATAAGTTGCGTGTCTGTCCTACAGCCGATGAGTCTCATCTGTTGGTTATATAGCCAAACCCGACATGTCTGGTAGTGAACTTTGGACAGAACACCAAACAAGGAGCAAGTGGGACCAAACCACAACCCTTGCATCTTAAATGCGTACCCGGAGCAAGGGGACAACCTCACCCTTGCCTCTTACCGATGCGGTGTTACAATTCTCAACCCAGGGCAAGCAGTGACAAAACTCAACCCTTGCCTCTTATCCGGAGTCTCGAACTCTTACCCATAGCAAGTGGACAACACCACTGCATCTTACCCGGCTTCTCAACTCTTACCCGGATCAAGTGGATAACACCACTGCATCTTACCCGAAGTCTCAACTCATACCTAGAGCAAGTGGACAACGCCATTGCATCTTACCCGGTCACATATATCTCAATCATAATCAGTCATCATCATCTCAATTCATTCCCATTTAATTGCAATTTATTATTACTTTCATCATCCTTATCAATCTCCTCTCATTCAACGTTATCAACACCTCATTAGTTCAGTTATCACTTCCCAAAATTCTTCCCAATATCTCCTCAATTTATTTATCACATTCACTCTCATTCTAAGGCTTAAAAGCTCGCTAATGGACCTTAAACTAGTATCAAAGAGGTTCGGAAAGCTAGTGAGTACGTTTAAAACTCAAAAATATCATTTTTCTAAAACACGGTGGTCATGTGCACGCATGCACCCCATGCGTACACACAAATAAGATTCTTAGCAAACTTGCATACGCGAGCATCTCCCGCATACACGGGTACTTAAAACCGAGGGCTGCCTCGTGTACGTGTGAACATCGTCGCATACGCGTACCTTCAAAACTTGGCTTTTCATGCGTATGCATGATTGTAAAATTTGCCAAAGTCCCATACGCATCCACCTCATGCATACGCAAGTGTATGAAATAGAAAATATTCTTGTGTACGCATGCATCACTTTTCTCAGAAAAATTGTAAAGTCTGCAGAATTCCATTTTACATACCCAACTTCGAACGCGCACAACTTTTCCGTTAAAAATAATTTTTAATCCGTTCTTTGAACGGCATAAACTTTATGGACCCAATTTTTATTCAAAAAAGTTTTACAAAATTTGAGGGTCTGGAAGCCAAGTTATGGCCCGCCGAAGTTGATAAAAAATCAAACTTTTCCAAAAGTTTCGAAACACTAGTTTCCAAAATTCTCAATCCAATTCACTTCAATTACAATAAAAAAAATCACTACCAATTACCTCTCCATCCTTCCTCAACCATTTCACACCCAATTTCTCAACTCAATTCACATTCCATATTCTTAATTATCATAAATCATCACCAACATCAACAATTATCATCACTTCATAATCATCAAATCATCAACATATACAATGCATATATCTCAACATGTCAACATACACATTCATTCACAATCCTCATTTTTTATCACTAACCATCAACAATCATCATCATACATGGTGTGCGAAAAGAGATTTTGCACAGCTTAACCGGCAAGTGCACTAGGTCATCCAAGTAATACCTCAGGTGAGTGAGGGTCGATACCACGAGGATTGTCAAACTGAGCAACAGTGGCTATCCAGTTGGACTTAGTAAGGCGAATAGAAAATAGGTTTTGTAGGTTGTAATTTGCAAGAAACAGTAATCAGGAAAATAAAGAAATCAAATAAGGGTTTGGTGTGAAAACAGTATGAGAAAATAGTTAAGGCTTCGAAGATAAAGATTAAAAGTTCTTACCAACTATTTTAACAATGTATGATTCATTCCATGGCAAACTGTAAATGTCTAAACCCTAATCTCTTAGTGATTTAGCATCCTCTAACCTTCATTAACCGCCACTCTCGAGGTCACTTAATTCCGATTAGAGGGTTAAGTTCAAAAACTAGTTTATGGCCACAAAAACCCTAATTACCCAAAGCTGACAGGATTATATGTCGCATATCCCAATTAATTCATGTAATTAGCAATTTAAGAGGAATTTATTTTCAAGCTGTAGTTCAAGCGAGATAACTCTCTCTCGAGAATCACAGGAACTCATATAGAATAACGGTCATACTCTCGTTTCACCCAAATTCATAAGATTAAGAACGAAAATGATCCTTAGAATTAAATTAAAATATTAATTAAAATAGAAGAATAATAGTTCTAATCTATAGAAATAAACAGAGCTCCTAACTTTGACCAAGAGGTTTAGTTACTGATGACTTACAAAGAAACTAGGGTTCTGAGAAACGTGCATGCCGAAGAGAGATGATCCGAATCCTAAGTGATCTTTTCCCTTTTATACTAACCTAATTTGATTTGAAAATAAAATAGAATAATAAATTCTAGGCCTAAAAAATTTTGTTTATAAATAAAAATAACTAAAATATGATAAAAGATAATAATTAAAAGCTAAATCCCACTAAAGATGCTCCCTTGGGTGAGTTTGACTCGTATCTGGCATTTTTCTGGGCGTTTAACGCCGGCAGGGGGGAGTTCTAGCGCCGATTTTGTCCCTCTTGGGCACTAAACGCCAGGCTCGGCGTTTAGCGCCACATTTGGCAGTAATTCCAGAAGAAAAATATAGACTATTATATATCGTTGGAAAGCTCTGAAAGTTGGATTTTCAACGTTGTTAGAACTGTGTCAATTGGACCTCCGTAGCTCAAGTTATGCTTGTTGGAATACAAGGAGGTTAGGGTTGACTGCATTCTACTTTCTTCCTTTGTTTTTTGCACAAAACTCTGCCAAATTCGCCTAAATTTCACCTGAAATCATAAAAACACTAAAACAACTCAAAGTAGCATCCAAATAGGATTTTTGCACTAAAATTAAATAAATCTAAATAAAAGCTAACTAAAAACAACTAGAATATGGTAAGAAAAAGGGTACAAGATGCTCACGGATTAATATATCATATACATATATACATTTAACCTAATAACTCAACAATTCAAAGCGTTCAAGCCTATCTTGTTGCCACTAGCCTAAATTTTCACATGACATTTAACATTGACTACGAAAAACCAAAACTATACCTTGGCCAACAACACCTAAAAATCTCTCTTTCGCAAGCATCAATGTCACCGGACCCACTCAACATGCTTTAATTCGCCACAGCTTTCTTTCAATTCATCAAAATGACTCCAATCATCGCAAAATTCAATCTAATTCTACACATCATCACTAAAATTAACATAGGGCTCATAAATTCACCAGACCAACTCAACATGCTTTAATTCGCCACAGCTTTCTTTCAATTCATCAAAATGACTCCAATCATCGCAAAATTCAATCTAATTCCACACATTATCACTAAAATTAACATAGGGCTCATAAATTCGAATAGGGCACAAGGGTTTGAAGGTTCTTACCTTTTTCACAGATGATTGGGGCAAAACTCAATAATTTTCCAGCACTAGAACACACCTAATATCATCAAACACCAAATTCTCAGCAGCCATAAACCCAAAAATGACATCTGAGTGGAAGGAAAGAGATGGGCATGAAAACAAATATTCTTACAACTTTGTTCAGATAGAATCAAAAGGAATTTCGAGATGAATGCCTGGCCACAGACGACTCGTCAATCGGAGCTCCGGATTGAAAGTTAGAAAAAAATTTAAGTCGAAAGTGAAATGAAGGCTAGGGTTCCATGGCTGCCCTTTCCTCCTCAGCGTATTTCAATGTGATTATGGGGGAGAAAAGGCATAGCTTAGCTATTTATATGTTGGGCCTGGTTTGGATCCAGTCTAATCGATTCGGCCCATTGGCCTATTTTTGGGTCAAAATCTTTAAAATTAGAGTTAAAATTCATGTTTTAATTATTTCTACCTCCCTAAATTATAAAATTTAATTTTTTAATTTCTTTGAGTAATAATTAATTTATTAGCCAATTATTCATTAATTACTGGGGGTTTACAACCTACCCCCTAATAAAAATTTTTGCCATAAAAAAATTTTGGTTACTAAAGAAAGTAGATGAAAGCACTCCCTGAATACCTCGTCTAGGTCCATGAGACGCCATTTGGTTTCTATTCACACCAAACAAGTGATATCAAGGTGATCAGTCTCAATATCTCAATTTTAGTGCCTCAAAGTCCCTAATGCATGCTCATGACCAAGTATGCTACATATATCAGTTAGATATCCTAATTAGCATATGTACACAGCCAGAGAATGCCGAGAAGCATAGTCAGTCCGTCCCTCAGGCTCTACAGGAACGAACTGCTCTGATACCATAATGCAACACCATACCACAGAAAGCTTTATGCCTAAGACATAAATCAAAGGTGGCGAGGCGCTACAACCTTTAAAAGTAAAATATGTACATAGATATACATATAAGGACATAAATCAAAGGTGGCGAGGTGCTACAATCTCTAAAAGTAAAATATGTACATAGATATACATATATGAAAGGAAGTTTAACTAGGAGCCTTGAAAAGAAAAAGTTAAGTGAAATACCAATAGAAAAGCGCATCACTCTCAATCGGATCAACACAGAAAGGTAGATAAGATCGAACGAAAAAGGATAATATATAAAATCAGAATTTCAAAATAGACAAATAACAAGCTCTAGACTTGACCTGTGAAGCAAAGGTCGGCTAGAGTATACATATACATATATATATACCCGAAAAGCATCCCAAAATATAAGACAAACACTTATTTCTCCAAGTCAAACACTGAAAGGGACAAGATACAGAATACTACAAGCCGGAGAATCTATATACATAAATAAAATACAAACTCTAAATCCTAAAATATAGTTCTTCGCTTCCAAGAGTTTCCAAAATGCTCAACGGGGTGCCTCTCGACCTGCATCTGAAAACAACAAAATATGTTTGGAATGAGAACCGGGGGTTCTCAACATGGTAAAGGTGCTTGCATAGTTAATATAAAAGGTCCCGAAAAAGTCAAAGGCAATCCTAGAACTTCAACACTCAAATTTAAACTTAAGATCCAACTAAACCAAAAATTAGGTAAAACTCTTTAAGGCATTCAAGTTCTAATCTAACCTTAATCTAACATTTCACTTTCTGTTTTATCGAACCCTCCGATTCACCGTGGAACTACCCTCAGCGTCACCTCCGCCAGCATAAGGGATCTCTCAGTTACAAACACAAATAAAACAATCAAGGATAGCACAAGTTTAGATAGCAATTACAACAAGTAGAACAAGTAACAGATAAACAGGGTTAAGCAGTTAAGCAAACCAAAACAATACACACTTAAGCAAAGCATACAAATAAATATGATGCATGTCTACCCTATAGCCGATGAGTCTTACTCTGTTAGTTATATAGCCAAACCTAACATGTCCGGTAGCAAACCCTGGACAGAACACTAAACACAGAGCAAGTGAGACCAAACCGCAATCCTTGCATCTTACCCGAGTACCTGGAGCAAGGGGATAACCTCATCCTTGCCTTTTACCTATTCGATGTTGTAATTCTCAACCCGGAGCAAGCGACGACAGAACTCAACCCTTGCCTCTTATCTAGAGTCTCGAAGTCTTATCCAGAGCAAGTGGACAACGCCACTGCATCTTACCCGGCTTCTCAACTCTTACCTGGAGTAAGTGGAAAACACCACTGCATCTTACCCGAAGTCACAACCCATACCCGGAGCAAGTGGACAACGCCACTGCATCTTACCCAATCACATATATTTCAATCATAATCAGTCATCATCATCTCAATTCATTCTCATTTAATTGCAACTCATTATTACTTTCATCATCCTTATCAATTTCCTTGGTGCACAAATTTGTGACTCGCACAACTGAATCGAGAAGTGCACCGGGTCGTCCAAGTAATACCTCAGGTGAGTGAGGGTCGAATCTCACGAGGATTGCCAGATTGAGCAAGCTATGGTTATCCTACAGATCATAGTCAAGCAAATAGAAAGATAGTTGTTGGTTGTTGTAGACAAGCAATAACAATAAAACATAGAAATAGTAATGAGAGATCAGTTAAGGCTTCGGCGATGCTTATTCTTCTGGATTAACACGTCATACTAACTACCAAATGTTGAATGATTCCTTCAATGGCAAGGCTATAAGTGATTAAGCCATTGGTCGTGGTCATTAATCTCCTCAGATCCAAACCAAACACCCGAACAGGTTAGATCAATCTTGGAGAGGGTGAAGCATGCACGATTCAATCTCTTGATGATCCTACTCAAAATGCCACAGACAAGGTCGGATCTTCCGGATAAGAGAATGATGCTCTATGATTCTTACCCATAGAGCCACAGGAACCTCAATTACCCCTGACTAACAGGATTTCATGTCACATATCCCAATTAGCCCAAGTAACTTGTTGGAACCTGTGATGCACTCTCAAGCTTTAGCTCAATATTATCCAGGTTAGGACTCATAAAGAACTCATGTAGAACAGGGAGTCATACACTAAATTCATAAGGATAAAGAATGACAATGCATCATAGAATAGAATGAAACATAGATTGAAGTAGAAAAGTAATTACATTAATCCATAGGAATCAGCAGAGCTACTAACCTTAACCAAGGAGGTTAGCCGCTCATAATTTACTGAGAAAACAGAAGTAGTGTGTCTGTGCTTCTCCCCTTCTGGGACGCATAGTCCTCAGGAGGAAGGAAGTCCCTTAATTAAAATAAAAACTCTAAGACTAAACCTAAAAGATATTTTTTTTTGAATTAAAAATTACAAAAGAAAAATAAAATAAGCTAAGAAGTGCTAAAATCCACTTTGGAGCCCACTTGGTGAGTATTTGGATTGATGCCTGGCATTCAAATCAAGTTCTGGGTGTTTCCTGCTCCCTGACTGGCATTGAACACCAGTTTGGGCGTTCAACATGGGAGGTTGGTCCTGTTTGGGCGTTGAACGCTAGGAAGGGGTAAGTTTGGCGTTCAATGCCCATTTTGGGCAGTCCTTTCCAAAGAAAATTATAGACTATTATATATTTCTGGAAAGCACTAGAAGTTTTCTTTCCAATGCCATTGAGAGCGTGTCAATTGGACCTTTGTAGCTCCAGAAATTTTAGTTCTAGTGCACGAAGTTTATGATCCGACAGCATCTGCTATCCATGCCTCTGAATCAGACTTTACCAAAACTTGGTAAATTCACCCAAAAATCACCTAAAATCGTAGAAAACCCACAAAACTCAAAGTAGCATCCAAAAAGTCATTTTTGTACTAAAACCTACTAAAACATAATAAAACTTAACAAAATACTAAAAATACTAAAAAAATAGTACGAAAAAGTGTATAAAATATCCGCTCATTAGAACACCAAACTTAAACTGTTGCTTGTCCTCAAGCAACCAAAAACAAAGTAGGACTAAATAGAATAGAAAAATATAATAAGTCTCAGAGTTGCCAATGAAGCTCAGTTCCAGACAGTGAATGGGGCTATTAGCTCTTTACTTCTGAATAGTTTTGGCATCTCACTCTCCTTTGAAGCTCAGAAATATTAACATCCCTTGGAATTAGAATCCGGATGATATTATTGATTCTCTTCTTTTATTTTTTTCTTGATTCTTGAACACAGCTTCTTTTGGTGCTGTGCACCTTTTGAGCCTAGGTATGACTCTAAGCATTTTGTTTTCAAGTATTTCCACCGGATACATAAACGCCACAGGCACTTAATTGTGAAAACCCTTTGGATTTGAATTTAGCTTTGCTTAAATTCTCAGACAGTGGTGCCCAGAGTTCTTAAGCGTACTCTTTTATTGCTTTGGATCACGACTTTAACTGCTTAGTCTCAAGCTTTTTACTTGACACCTTCACACCACAAGCATTTAGTTAGGGATAGCAACTCATTTGAGCTTTTTAGGCCAATTTTTGACCCTCCTAACCATTAATACTTAATGCCTTGGATCCTTTCTCTTTTCCTTTTCTTTTGAGCTTACTATTTTTTTTCTTTTTCTTTTATCTTTTTTTCCCTTTTTTCTTTTTGCTACTTTTTCTTGCTTCAAGAATCAATATTTTTTATTTTTCAGAGAACCAATAATACTTCTCTAAATTCACTGTTCTTCAAGAGCCAATATACTTAAATTCAATATCAATTATGCACAGTTAATTCATACACTCAGAAAATAAAGATAAGGCCACCACATCTTAAGTAATTGGAATAACTCATGATATAACTCGAAATCTTATGCATTTTACTACTTTTTCAAAAAATTTTCTTTTTAAGCTTAGTGGGCAATTCATGAGACATCTTATAACCATAAAAAATTTTGAAAATTTTGAAAATAAACTACTAAAGCAAAATTTTGAAAAAGATCATGCAAAAGCTAGAATTGAAAACAGAAATAGAATGAAATACTGAAAAACAGAAAGAAAAATGGGGGTGAAACTCAACCACCTCAGTACTGATGGTTGCTCTGGCTGTGCTCTTCTGTGAAGATGATTCACCTCCCTTTGGTGCCATTGATGATAATATACACCTAGAGCTTGCTCTGCAACACCAAACTTAAAAAGTTTGCTTGTCCTCAAGCAAAGAAAACTTGGTCCACTCTTGGCGTTGAACGCCGAGACTGCTTCCCTCATGGGCGTTGAACGCCCAAACTCTCTTCTCCCTTCTGGCGTTGAACGCCAGTAAGGGACACCCTCCAGGGTGTTCTGTTTCTCTCCTACGCATTCCTATTTCTGCTGTAAGTGCTACACATGATCACAAACGTTAAAAAATAAGGGAAACTTATGGAAAATAATTAAAATGAAAGCAAATAGAGATAAACAAAAGAAATAAAAATAATAGTACTCTACTCATGGTTGGGTTGCCTCCCAACAAGCGCTTTTTTATCGTCACTAACTTGACAGTCAGTTCCTTCAAGGAGGAAGATAGTCATAGAGGAATAAATTCTCACTCCTCGTTGGGAGCTTCCTTGCTGTGCTCTCATGGATCAGCTTAATATGCTCAAGAGACAGGATCCTGTTCACTGCATGAGGCAGGATTGGGCTTGCAGGGAATACTACCTTCGTCCCTGGTGATAAGCCTTCAGTAGGGATATTTTTGTTCTTCCATCCCCTAGGCATCTTTCTCTTGGGACCATCCTCCTTGGTTGATAGTGCATACCCAACACCAAACATAGGTTTGATGTCTGGGAAAACTGTATGAATTTCCACCATGGGAGGAGGCTTCAACATGGTACTCTTCATGCAAGTACCTACTTTGTCAGAGGGTCTTGGAGGTTTAAAAGCATTGAAGACTATGTAATCCTTATGTAACCTCAGCACCAATTTGCCTCTCTCAGCATCAATGAGGTTTCTTCCCGTAGAGAGAGGCCTTTACGTTAAAATCCCAGCAAAGGGAATCTTAATTTACAGCTTCTTGAAGACTTCCAAGCTCTTGAATGAGTTTCATAGAAGGAGCATGTGACAGGGTAACCGTAGCCTTTTCTAGAGCTTCTTTCTCCTCTAACCCTTCAGCAACTTGCACTGCCTCCTTTGGTACGGCCACTCCTCCCATATTGAGGGCTTTGCACTCTTCTCTTGGATTTACCTCTGTGTTGCTTAGAAGAGTGAGAGTTCTCTTTAATTTCTTAGGAGGATTCCTCTGAATGACTACACTGCACTCCTTAGGAAACATCACTATCTCTACTGGCTTCCAATCCCTCTTGTTATTCAGTATGTCCTTAATAAATTTAGCATATGAAGGCATTTATTCAAGATCCTCTACAAAGGGAATTTTGATCTCCAACTTCTTGAATTCTTCTAGGAACTTGGAGAATTGCTTATCCTTTTCTTCCTGCTGAAGTCTCTGAGGATATGGTAACTTGGCCTTGTACTCTAAGGCCTTGAGAATTGCAGGATGAGTGTCCAGTGTAACTGAAAAGGGATTGTCAGGATGTCTACGGAGGATGTCCTCTGAATTGGTGTTTGTGTCCCCTCCCCTTTCTAAGCGTTGAACCCCCTTGTTGACCCCTGCTGGGCATTGAACTCTAGGGTTACTCCCCTCTGGGCGTTCAACGCCCTTGGTAGTGCCTTAGGTTACTGTGTTTTCAGTCTTTGGGGTTTCCTCTTCATCCTGCGCTCTATTTTTCTGAGGCTAGGTATCCAGTGTCCTTACATTCATAAATTGGATGGCTTGGCACTGTTCTCTTATCCGTTTGGACAAATGCTGTTCAGCCTAGTTCAACTATGCTTCTATATTCTTGTTGGAGGCTCGGGTCTCCTGCAACACTTCTTACAAACTTAGAGATTATTGTGTGAGGGAGTGTAGCTACTGGGTTAATGATTCACTTTGTCCCAGAGGGTTAGATTCAGTGGACACTGTCTTGACCTCTCCTTTCATTGCAGTCTCACCAGATGAGTAGACTCTAGTTGCTGGCGACGGTCTCAATGAGATCTTGAGCTTCGTCAATTATCTTTTTCATGTGTATTGAACCACCAGCAGAATAATCTAGAGACATCTTAGCTATGTCTGTGAGTCCATAACAGAAAATATCCAGCTTTAACCATTCTGAAAATATTTCCATGGGGCATTTCTGTAGCATCATTCTGTATCTCTTCCAAGCATCATGAAAAGACTCTATCTCTTCTTGTCTGAAGTCTTGAATATCCAGCCTTAGCTGGGTTAGCTTCCTTGGGGAAAAGTAGTGGTTCAAGAACTTATCCACCAACTTATCCCATGTTTTCAAGCTTGATTTGGGTTGAGCTTGCCCTTTTACAGCATACGGAAAGAGCTACAGCCTGTAGACATCCTGGTCTACTCCATTGGCTCGTACTGTGTCAGAAACCTATAGAAAGTCTACAAGAAATTCTGTGGGTTCTTCTTGTAGAAGTCCATGATACTGAAAGCTTTGCTGCACTAAAGTAATCAACTGTGGGTTGAGCTTAAAATTGGCTGCTCCAATAGGTGGTATACAAATACTCCTTCCATAGAAGTCAGGAGTGGGGGCTGTATAAGACCCCAGGGTTCTTCTGGATTGAGCACCCTCATTCTGATCCATAGAAATTTTTGTGTTCCTCTGCAAACAAGAGACAAAGAAAAATAGGGAGATCCTCTATGTCAAAATCTAGAGAGCTCCCAGTGGGATATCCCAAAAAAACAAGAATGCAAGAATCAAAAGAGAGGATTTTCAAAGTTTTTTTTAAATTTGAAAATAAATAAATAAATAATTAAAAATTTCGAAAATTAAAAAGAAAAAAAAGTCAATTAAAGATTTTGAATTTCAAAATTAAAGAAAGAAAAGTCAAAAGAAAGAAGTAAGATAAGATAAGATTTGAAAATTTAAAGATTTGAATTCCAATTTGAAAAGAACAACTAACAAGATACTCAACTTTTAAAATTTAACTTTTTAAAATTTAACTTTTTAAAATTAAGGATAAGATAACAAAATTTGAAAATGAAGGAAAAAGATAAGATTTGAAAATTAAGATATTTTGAAAAAATTTTGAAAATTAAAAATGGATAGTCAATCAGAAATTTTGAAATTCAAATTGTGAAAGAAAGAAACACCAACTTGAAATTAAAACACGATAAAACAAACAAGTAACTAACTAGATTTGAAATGAAAATAAAAGATTTGATTTTAAAAATTTTTGAAATTTAAAAAGAAAGAGTCAATCAAAGATTTTAAAATTTAAATTTGGAAAGAAAAAGTCAAACAAGAAAAGATAAGATTTTAAAAATTTAAAGATTTTAAAATTCAAATTTAAAAGAAAACAAAAACAAACAAAATACTAAACTTTTAAAATTTGAATTTAAGTTAAAGATAAGATAAGAAAATTCAAAAATTTTAAAATTCAAATTTTAACAGAAAGCAAAACTAACAAGACACTAAAATTTAAAGTTTTAAATTTGAAACAAAATTTTGGAAATCAAAGAAAAAGATAACAGGAAGATTTTAAAGTTAAAAAAGTTAAACAAGAAAAACAAGATTACTAATCAAAACACTAAACTTAAAATTTTTGAATTTAAATTGAAAAATTTTCAAAAAATTTAAAAAGTAGAAACAAACACTAACAAGACACCAAACTAAACAAATTTTGAAATCAAAGATATTATTTTCAAAAATTTTGAAGGAAAAACACTAAATAACACCAAAATTAAAGATTTTGAGATCAAACAAAGAAAAATACCAAGAAAAGTTCGAACACAAAGAAAAAAATGCAAGAACAATTTTCAAAGATTCAAGAAAAGAAACAAAAACCAAAGGGACACCAAACTTAAGATATGAAACAAGACTCAAACAAAAGAAAAATATGACTAAAGATAAATTTTGGAAAAAGATTTTTAAAGAGTTTTCGAAATTTAACAAGAGAAGAAATTAAAAGAAAACTAGTAAAAAATACCTGATCTATGGAGCAAGACAACTGGTAGTTTGTCAATCACGAACAATTAATTTGTGACTCGCACAACCTTGCTGGCTAACTCACTTTTTACTAAATCTAATCCTTCCCTAGGAAGGGATTACGACTTGTGAATCAGAGTTAGTGTTACCCACTTGACCTTCCTTCGCAACTGCAAGAGGATAACTGAATGGAAGCACAACCTTTTACTATTATACTTGGGAATGTCAACAAGGATAGAAACTCCAATTAATCTTCTCTTAGCTAAGGCCTTTTATTTCAAATACATAACACCTCTTGCTATCATTCATTGCTTTGATTTTAGTTATTTATTTTTCCATTTTCAACTTTAAAAATACTCAGAAGATTCCTGATCAATAATTTACACCCTTGTGTCAACTCTTTCGGAAACGACCTAGGAATTCTACTCCTAATAATTTATTCTTAATTGTGACATCTTTTAAATTGATAGTGGGGATTTCGTCGGTTAAGACTGTACTCACAATGCAGTTTAGAAAATATAATTTTTAGAAATTCTTAACTGGCATTTTTCCACCTATCAGCTTCAGAGATGCTTATTCTTCTGGATTAACACGTCATACTAACTACTCAAACGATGAATGATTCCTTCAATGGCAAGGCTGTAAGTGATTAAGCCATTGGTCGTGGTCATTAATCTCCTCAGATCCAAACCAAACACCCGAACAGGCTAGATCAATCTGGGATAGGGTGAAGTGCGCGCAATTCAATCTCTTGATGATCCTACTCAAAACGCCACAGACAAGGTCGGATCTTCCGGATCAGAGAATGACGCTCTATGATTCTAGACCTTAGAGTCACATATCCCAATTCACCCAAGTAACTTGCACTACAAGAAAATGGAATATTTGTAACAAAAAATTTGTATCAAATTTAAAATTGTTACAAAACATGATAATATTTTGTAACAACCTATTTTATTTTGTTACAAATTATGTTAGTTTTTGTAATGATATAGTGTTTTGTTACAAAATATTTTAATATTTTGTAACAAAAAAAAAATAAGTTGCAAAAATTCAAAATATTTTGTAACAATTTTTTTTTGTTTAAAAAACTCCAGTTGTTTTGTAACAAAAAATTAATTTGTCACAAAATTTAATATTTTTTGTAACAAGTTAATTATTTGTCACAAAATATAAGTATATTTTATAACAATTTTTTTTTCAAAATGTTAAACACTTTAAGAGTAAGAAAAATTGCGTATATATTTTTTTCAAAATAATTTTATTTTATTTCAAAAATTAAAATTTTTTACATAGTGTATGTATTCATTAATTTTTAAAAATTATAAATATTATTTTGTATTCATCTAAATAATTAATATATAATTTTTATTAATAATCATATTTTTAAAATTAACTAAAAATTAATTTTTGTCACTTAAAGAAATTTTATTAATTATAAATATAAATAAAAGTAACTAAATATAAAAGAAAAAAAAAAACCCAAAATACTAAAACTTGTAAAAAGGGATACACTGGAGCAAAAAACTCTAAGTCTCCCCACCCCCTCACTCACGAACACTCTACGCCGTCTACCACTCCAGGAAGCGCAATGGAGATCCTGCTAGAAGAAGAAGGACCAGCGTAGCCCCCGGAAAACGTTTTCCTCGTCGTCATCTCGTTTGCTATCACCGTCTCCTCCACCATTGTGTCGTGAGCGGCGGCCTGGTGGTCTTCGACACGTCGTGTGCGCCGTTGCCGTGTGGTCTTCGTCGCGGTGGTCTTCGTGGTAGTGGTCACCGTCGCTGTTTGTTGTCATCATCAGCTCGGCTTCTCCGTGTACTTCATCGTGCTCTGCTTCTCTACGTAGTTCTTTTCGTATTCTGCCTCTGCCTTTGGTCCGATAACTTATCTGCTGAAGGTAAGCTTTAATTGATTTGAGTATTGTTAATTACATTTTTAGTTGATAAACTACTGATTTTAACTGAAATATTGAACCTTTTAGAGTTAGTTGATTCTGCTGATGTTGTGGTTAAAAATATTAGTGTGTAATATGGCTGATAATCTTATTTTTGGTTATTTGGAGAGTTGATATTTGATTCTAATTTTGGTAGTTGTGTTCTATTATTTTGGTTAAAAAATCTGTATCTGTGTTCTATTATTTGGAGAGTTGATAGTTGATATTTGAGCTATAGTTTATTTGCAAAACATAGTTTATTAGCAAAACTTAATTTGCTATTATTTTGAATCTATATATGTGTTCTTTTTTCGTAGCTCAGTTGATTCTATATTTGGAGAGTTGATATTTTTCTTTCTTTTTTATTGATTTTTCTTTCTACATTATCCTTATTAGCAAAGAAAGATTGATTAAATTTTGTCTGTAATTTTGTGTGTTTTACATTGTAGTGTCTTAGGATAGTTTATGCTCCTCTGCTCATCCTACCTCGTGCCTTCTCCGTTGCTTCTGCTGGTCTGATTCGGCTGTCCTCTTTTTGTTGGTGGTCTGGTCTGGTCCGACTGCTTCTCTGCTGAAGGTAAGTGCAGATTATTTGAGTATTGTTAACTATATTGTTAGTTGATTCTGCTGATGTTGTTGTAGTTGAAAATATTATTATGTAATATGGTTGATAATATAATTTTTTGGTTATTTGGAGAGTTGATATGTTTATTCTATTTTTGGTTTCTGGGTTTTATTATTTTGATTCTATTTTTTACACTTTTTTGGTGATTTTGATAGTATTTGTTTTCTTAAATTTTTGTGTTTGTGAACTGAGTGTTTTAGGTAACTATATTATCCTTATTAGCAAATAAATATTGATTAAATTTTGTTAGTAATTTTGTGTTTTTTACATTGTAGTGTCTTAGGACAGTTTATGCTCCTCTGCCCATCCTGCCTCGTGCCTTGTCTGCTGCCTCTGCTTGGTTGATTCGGCTATCCTCCCTCTGCTGGTGGTCTGACTGCTTCTCTCTTGAAGGTAAGTGCAATTTATTTGAGTATTGTTAACTATATTGTTAGTTGATTCTGCTGATGTTGTTGTGGTTGAAAATATTGTTGTGTAATATAGTTGATAATCTGATTTTTTGGTTATTTGGAGAGTTGATATTTTTATTCTAATTTTGGTTTTTGGGTTTAATTATTTTGATTCTATTTTTTGTACTTTTTTAGTGATTTTGATAATTTTTTTTTAAATTTTTGTGTTTGTGAATTGAGTGTGTTAGGTAACTATATTATTCTTATTAGCAAAAAAATATTGATTAAATTTTGTTAGTAATTTTGTATTTTTTACATTGTAGTGTCTTAGGATAGTTTATGCTCATCTGCTCATCCTGCATCGTGCCTTGTCCGTTGCCTCTGCTTGGCTGATTCGGCTGTCCTCCCTCTACGGGTTGTCTAGTGTGGTCCGACTGCTTCTCTGCTGAAGATAAGTGCAGTATATTTGAGTATTGTTAACCATATTGTTAGTTGATTCTGCTGATATTTTTGTGGTTGAAAATATTATTGTGTAATATGGTTGATAGTCTAACTTTTTGGTTATATGGAGAGTTGATATTTTTATTCTATTTTTAGTTTCTGGGTTTTATTATTTTGATTCTATTTTTCGCACTTTTTTGGTGATTTTGATACTTTTTGTTTTCTTAAATTTTTGTGTTTGTGAATTGAGTGTGTTAGGTAACTACATTATCCTTATTAGCAAAGAAATATTGATTAAATTTTGTTAGTAATTTTGTGTTTTTTACATTGTAGTGTCTTAGGATAGTTTATGCTACTCTGCTCATCCTGCCTCGTGCCTTGTCTGCTGCCTCTGCTTGGCTGATTCAGCTGTCCTCCCTCTGCTGGTGGTCTGGTCTGGTCCGACTGCTTCTCTGCTGAAGGTAAGTGCAGTTTATTTGAGTATTGTTAACTATATTATTAGTTGATTATGCTGATGTTGTTATGCTTGAAAATATTGGTGTGTAATATGATTGATTATCTAAATTTTTGGTTATTTGGAAAGTTGATATTTTTATTCTATTTTTTTTCTTGGTTTTATTATTTTCATTCTATTTTTTACACTTTTTTTGGTGATTTTGATTGTTTTTGTTTTCTTAAATTTTTGTGTTTGTGAATTGAGTGTGTTAGGTAACTACATTATCCTTATTAGCAAAGAAATATTGATTAAATTTTGTTAGTAATTTTATGTTTTTTACATTGTAGTGTCTTAGGATAGTTTATTCTCCTCTGCCCATCCTGCCTCGTGCCTTGTCCGCTGCCTCTGCTTGGCTGATTCGGCTGTCCTCCCTCTGCTGGTGGTCTAGTGTGGTCTGAATGCTTCTCTCTTGAAGGTAAGTGCAGTTTATTTGAGTATTGTTAACTATATTGTTAGTTGATTCTACTGATGTTGTTGTGTATTATGGTTGATAATATGATTTTTTGGTTATTTGGAGAGTTGATATTTTTATTCTATTTTTGATTTTTGGGTTTTATTATTTTGATTCTATTTTTTGCACTTTTTTTGTGATTTTGATACTTTTTGTTTTCTTAAATTTTTGTGTTTGTGAATTGAGTGTGTTAGGTAACTACATTATCCTTATTAGCAAAGAAATATTGATTAAATTTTGTTAGTAATTTTGTGTTTTTTACATTGTAGTGTCTTAGGATAGTTTATGCTACTCTGCTCATCCTGCCTCGTGCCTTGTCCGCTGCCTCTGCTTGGCTGATTCAGCTGTCCTCCCTCTGCTGGTGGTCTGGTCTGGTCCGACTGCTTCTCTGCTGAAGGTAAGTGCAGTTTATTTGAGTATTGTTAACTATATTATTAGTTGATTATGCTGATGTTGTTGTGCTTGAAAATATTGGTGTGTAATATGGTTGATTATCTGAATTTTTGGTTATTTGGAAAGTTGATATTTTTATTCTATTTTTTGTTTCTTGGTTTTATTATTTTGATTCTATTTTTTACACTTTTTTTGGTGATTTTGATAGCTTTTGTTTTCTTAAATTTTTGTGTTTGTGAATTGAGTGTGTTAGGTAACTACATTATCCTTATTAGCAAAGAAATATTGATTAAATTTTGTTAGAAATTTTGTGTTTTTTACATTATAGTGTCTTAGGATAGTTAATGCTCCTCTGCTCATCCTGCCTCGTGCCTTGTCCGCTGCCTCTGCTTGGCTGATTCGGCTGTCCTCCCTCTGCTGGTGGTCTAGTCTGGTCCGACTGCTTCTCTGTTGAAGGTAAGTGCATTTTATTTGAGTATTGTTAACTATATTGTTAGTTGATTGTGATGATGTTGTTGTGGTTGAAAATATTGGTGTATAATGTGGTTGATTATCTGAATTTTTGGTTATTTGGAAAGTTGATATTTTTATTCTATTTTTTGTTTCTAGATTTTATTATTTTGATTCTATTTTTTGCACTTTTTTTGATGATTTTGAAAGTGATGATAGTTGCTGTGATGCTATGTTATGTCATGCTGCTCTTTTTTTTTCCACTTTTTACCTCCTTTTATCCGTTCTCGTCTCCTGCAGAAATTAGTCCAATGGTCAATTACTAGAAATATTGGATTAATTTTGATAGGTGTACTCCTGAGGTTAGGAAGTGCCTCAACCCGATGTGAAAAATCAAATACGTTTCCTTGTCCCAAATGCAACAATTTTTTGTTCAAATTTAGAAATGAAGTTCATCATCATGTGCGCCAATGGGGGATAGTGACCTCTTATAAAATATGGGTGCATCATGGTGAGATTCTTCAAGATACATCCACTATAGATGTGTCTGATCTAAATAAAATTGATTGTGAGAGGGAGAATGATTCTGCCACTTATGAGACCTTGTATAACATCTTTAGAGGAGAAACACTAGGGGATACGCCGAGAGATTTCACTGCCAACGTAGATGACAATATTGAAGAAGAACCTCATGAGGGGGCAAAGAGGTTCTAGAGGATAATGAGGGATTATGAGCAAAGCCTGTATCTGGACAGTGGGATATCAAGGTTATCTTTCATTGTCAAGTTGTTTCAAATGAAATGTCGGTATGGATGGAGCAACAATTCAGTTGATGCTTTGTTGCTCTTTCTAAAAAGCATATGTCCAAAGAAAAATTCTTGTCCTAATTCATTTTATGATGCTCGAAAAGTGATTCAAGATTTGGGATTAGATTACGAGAAGATAGATACTTGTATGAATGATTGAATTTTTTTCGGGGGCAAGCATATGCTGATCTTGATGAATGTCCAAAGTATAAGCAATCTAGATGGGTGAAGGGGAAAGGGAATAAAAAGGATGACCCTCGTAAGAAGGTGCCCCAGAAGATACTAAGATACTTTCCGTTAAAACCTAGGTTTCAAAGGATCTTCATGTGTGAAGAAACAGCGCTAGCAATAAGGTGGCATAAAGAGAAACGACTTGATGATGGAGTCCTAAAACACCCAGCAGATTCGATGGCATGGAAGACATCTGATGAGGAGCATGAAGGGTTTGCACGTGATGCTAGAAATATTAGGCTTGGAGTTGCTAGTGACGAATTCAATCCGTTCGGCAATATGAACATTTCCTATAGTACTTGGCCAGTTGTTCTCATTCCATATAACTATCCTCCATGGATGGTTTTGAAACATTCAAATTGGATGTTATCTCTACTTATTCCAGGCCCTAAATCCCCTGGCAATTCTATTGATGGATACTTACAACCGTTAATTGGAGAGTTGAAAGAATTGTGGGAAGAGGGTGTTGAAATATTTGATGTGGTTCATAAACAAAATTTTTAGTTGTCTGCTGCAGTTTTATGGACAATAGATGATTATCCAGCTTATGCCATGTTATCCGGTTGGAGAACTAAAGGTGCACTAGCATGTGCGTGTTGCCATAGAGAAACTAGTTCTAAAAGGCTGAAACATGGACACAAGCATTGCTATTTGGGTCATCGCCGCTATTTGCCGCAGGATCATCCATGGCGAAGGAATAAGAGTTCTTTTGACAATACCAGGGAACTTGGCGAAGCACCTAAGCCACTTTCTGGTTATGATGTCCTAGAAGAATTCAAGACTTTTGAACAAATAGAGTTTGGGAACACTACTAAAAAGAGAATGAAGTCTGAGCATGACAAGGTGGCTAGAAATTGGAAAAAGAGAAGCATTTTCTTTGAGTTGCCTTATTGGAAGACACTATTGTTACGTCATAATTTAGATGTAATGCATATAGAGAAGAACATCTTCGATAATATACTGGGTACATTGTTAAATTTAGATGGAAAGGCAAAGGACAATCTTAATGCACAACTTGATTTTCAACTTATGGGTATCAAGAGAGACTTTCATCCTCGTAGAGTGGGCAACAAGTTTGTGATGCCGATAGCCAAATATACGTTCTTAAAGACCAAGAAGGAGAATGAAAGGCAACTTCTTTGTTAGTTCTTGAAAGAAATCAAGATGCCTGATTTGTATTCATCAAATATTGGAAGGTGTGTGCACGTTTAAGATTGCAAAATTTATGTCTTGAAGAGCCATGATTGCCATGTCTTATTAGAACGGCTGCTACCACTTGCAATTTGTGAGCTTTTACCCAAAGAAGTTTGTGAACCTTTGATACATCTAAATATTTTCTTTGTAGAGCTTTGTTCCAAGGAATTGAAGGTGGGCATTCTAGACAAACTTGAAACCCAGATTGCAACAACACTTTGTAAATTGGAGACGGTTTTTCCTCCAACTTTTTTTGATGTGATGGTTCACCTAACCGTTCATCATGCCCATGAAGCTAAGTTAGCCGGACCAGTTCAATATCGCTAGATGTACTCTATTGAGAGGTTAGCCCTTTGGAATTAACAACAACTTAGAATCTACCTTATAGTATTCTATATGTAGGTTTCTAACCTTCCTTGAAAATTCAATTTTAGATATTTGCGCACACTAAAGAGTTATGTGGGAAACAAAGCACGTTCTGAGGGGTCAATATCTGAGGGTTATATATCTGAAGAAGTAATGACCCTTGTGGGGAGATATTTGGATGAAAATTCTAAGATTTCTGACCATGACGAGAATGAACCTATGCGAGACATAGCTGTGTTCAAAGTACTTGGCTAGTTTAGTTGTAAAGGGGCATACAAGGAACTTAGTATCTTAGAGCATAGAGAAGCTCAATTCTATGTGCTGAAGAATTGTGAAGAAGTTCAACCGTGGGTTGATGAACATATGGCAGATTTAACAAGAGAAAATCCAAGAAATCTGCAGAAAAGGCACAAGGATCAATTTGTGAAATGGTTTGAAAGGAAGGTAAATGAATAAACTTTGATAACTGTAGAATTGAAGAGTCTCTTGGCAGTTGTAACACCCTAACTATAAAAATCTCATGCTTTCCGCTGCACCACTCTGATAGCTCGGTATTACGACGACCCTTATAATATTTAATACCAAAATATGAGCCTGTTTAAAACTTTATACCACAATACCGCTCCAAAATACTTTTGTTAGGTAACGTACATCCATACATACCATACAACTTACAAAACTCACAAAGAGTACATACATATGTATATATATTAAATAATTTTACAAGCATTAACTAATACAATTCCTATCCCTCTTACAGAATGTATAAAGATAAAGGTGAGGGAACAATAAATAATAACTAAAGCAATACAAAACATTATGACAACAACTAGATAAACTCTTCGTGACTTCTACGTCCATATCCTGAAAAGGGAAATTTGTAGGGGGTGAGAACATCATCCTCGAAAGGGTTCTCAGTAGAGGGTTTTGAGAATTACTATAATAGGATACGTGAAGGTATAACCCTTCCAGTGATTAATAACCGCCTTATGCATCTTTTTAAAAGCAAGGGTTTATTATAAAAGAAAAATCTAAAATCTTTTCTGAAAGAGGAACTGTTCATTTCTTAAAAATTCAAAGAAAGCTTTTCAAAGGGTTCATCTATGCTGAACCAAATTAGTTTTTCATACTTTTCCAAACAAGAAACATCAACCAGACATGGCCTTCGGCCCACCTTATAATTAACCACGGCTCTAGGCCCCAACAACCCAAACAATAACCAATCACCACAGTCCAACAAAGTCTCAGTCACAAACACAAATAGGAAAGTTCAAGCACAAACAAACAGTTATTGCAAGTAGAACAATTAGCAGTTAATCACAAGTAATCACAGAGGCAAAACAAGTACAATATGCACACCCATACAATGTCACATAGATGCATATGATGAATGCCTGCTCTAGTAGCTGATGATATCATCTGTCGGTTATAAAGCCAACCCGACAAGTCCTGGTAGCTAACCAGTGGACTGTCCCTCTATCGTGCATCCTCAACTCGAGTTATTCACAATTATAATCATAATTCAAATCCAACACCCTCACTGGTGTATATTCACGAGGGCGAGCTCATTCGAAACTTTCAGTGTTCGGCCACACTTACGACATAAGGTCAGCAGAGTATCGAGTCTCAACCTGGAGCATGTGGTGGCTAGCCACTGCTTCTACCCAGGGAAACTTGTATCTCAGATAATTGGAAGTGCAACAATCACAATATCAATAACTCAGCATATATGAATTTACTTTCACCCATAAATCAACATTCATCTTAGCCATCCGGCTTAAATTCATGATTCATAGTCAGCCATCCGGCTCATAACATATTCCGCAATTAACCATAATTCATTATCATATACAGCCATTCCGGCTCATAAAAAAAAGCACTTCCACCATCCAACATCATCAAATTCATAAAATCATCATTCAAGCCATAAATCACTTTTTCTCAATTCACTTCACTTTGAAATCAAAAATCAATTCTGTTCAGCCTTGGCTTTAAAGTTCCCATTCCTCAAATCATATCAGGCTTATAAGCCACTTTTACTCAAAGTAGGTTCCCTTTTTAAAACAAAGCCACCATCGGCATCCTCTTTCCAAAACTTCCAAAACCATGGCAAATTAAAGATCTCTTTCGAAATATTCAAAATCATCCATCCAACAATGGAATTTTATAACAAAAGTTCCTCGGTAGAGTCTCAAGTCTTTAGGGGAGAATAACATAACTCATTTCCTCAATTTTGTTCAAAATCTTTAAAACCTTGGCTTCCTGATTTGAGTAATAAAAATAGAATCTAAGCCAAACCGAGTTGTGTAATCAATTACTCCTTTCAAAACCATTTCCTTTACTTAAGCAAAACCAGCTTCAATTCCATGATTAAATCTAAAGCGTTTCAAACTGCTCAAAAATTGTTTTAGTCTTGCAAATATTCATAATTCAAGGAGTACTTAAAACTTTTCCCCGAAACATTGTAAAATGAAACTTGTCAATAGACATTCAGGTTCTTTCAAAGTCACTAAAACTCCTCCAATTGAAACCCTCAAGTCAAATTCAAAGACATAAATTCTTTTCACATTTTAAAACAGCCTTAAAACATAAGTCTCATCTAAATAACTTGCTCCCAAAAAGAGATACAATACTTTTCTTAAGAAACAAGACTAAATCATAATTTCCTTTTTAATAATTCATTTCAAAAGCATAAGTCACCCCTTTCTTAAATAATCCAAATAAAATAGTAGAAGTCTTAACTCATAATTTTCCAAATAACATTTCAATAGAGTCCCGGATTCTATCAGAATTTTGACAGCACCTTTCCTAAGACTTGGATTCTGCCACCCTTTTGGGTCCCATCCAAACCAATCCATAACCCTCTTTAAAGGGTTCAAAACCAAATCAGCTCAAATTCCAACTGAATCCAAAGGTACATTCCATTTTCATATTTCAAGAAACCAAATTAAACTCAAGTAAATTTTCAACGGATTAAACTTGATTACAAAGTTTTAAAGAAGCGACTTTAAAGAAACACTTCAAAACCGTCCATTTCATAAAACCAAATAATATTCGAATCAACCAAGCATTCATATTCATCCAAAATAACCAACATTATAGAAGACTTATACAATCACTCAAGTATACATTTTTACCACATAATATCCATATATAATAATTCCAATTTATAAAATATGCTTTTCTGAAAAGGCCCCTACCTCGACTCGTCGAACACATAATCTAAACACGCCAACAGAACCTCTTCTCTCAACCTAAAATCAACGGCAACTGCAACCTCAGCTCCAAGCCACTTTTGCAGTAACCACAGCAACTCTAATCGCGACATATAACAACCGAAATTTAATCTTATAGCAATTAATGCTGCAAAACCTTAGTGTAAGATCATAGAATAGTAACTAAAGGGATTTCAAAACAAAAATACTTACCAAAACGAAGAAAGAACGGCTGAACTGAAACAGTGGCGGTCCCCAAAACTGGTTCGGCAGTAGCCTGGAAGCCACCTCAAGCGGCAGCAGCGACCTGAATAACATGCAGCGACAATGAGGTTCCCGGAAACTCAACGAACAAGAGAACCAACTTAAAACCCTTACCGACAGAATTTTCCAACGACGGCAGTAGGATTTCGAGCAGCAGAAGCGGTGGTGACTGGCACAGTTCTCCCTTCTCTCTCTTGTCTGCTCCCGTGCCTTCTCTCTCTCTCACTCTGTGCGACCCGACGACCTCCTTCCCGGTGGCACGGCGGCGGCAGGGACGACTGGGAGATGCGACAATAGCAGCTGGCTTCACGTTGGACGGTGGCGAGCTAGTTAGCGGCGAGGATGACAACAAAGGCCCCACGTTCGGCCTCTCTTTCTCTTCGGCGCCGCTCTTCCCCAGTGACCTTCCTGCGTGCGACGCGACGTGACAGGTTTGGGTACGGCTCCTTTAGCATCGTGACTTCTCCCTCAGTGGCGACGGCGAGGAGGCTTGGCGACGGTGACACTGGTGGCACTGGCTTCCCCTGGCGATGACAAAGACAGCGTGGACTGCAGCGGCGACGCGGTGAGGGTGACGGCGATGTGGTGAGCTTCCCTCCTCCTCTCCTCTGCCGCATCTCTCTGCCTCTCTCTCCCTTTCTGCTTCTTTTCCTTTTTTTCATGGAAAAGGGAAACTGTGTGTGTGCTGCTGGATTTTGGGGGGAAAATAGGTAATTGGGTTAGGGTTTCAGGGTTAGGGTTTTCCTAATTTTAGAATTAGGGTTTAGGTAAAATTAGGTTTAAGGGTGGTTTTGTAATTCCAAATAAAAATAGGGATAATATAGAAATTAGAAATAAATTTTAATCCAACAATAATAATGTATAAAAATACTATTTGTTCATCAATTTTTATAAATTAATTTCAATAAAATGTAAGTAATTCCTTTATTTTCCAAAACAGCAGTATTAATATTTTAAAATATTAATTTAGTCCAAATCATATAAAATTGTTATTATTTCATAACTACTAACTATATAATTTAAATATAGAAAATAATTCAATAATTGTAAAATTGGATAATAATCTTAATTTATTTCAAATTCAATTAATCAAAACTGGCTTTAATTATCTTTAATAAGGAAATTTCTAAAATTAAAGCAACAAAAATATTGAATTTGAAATTAGCTTATGATAACCCTTTTTCGTAGCAAAAACCATGAAGCATCTTTGAATACTAAAAATTGTGGAGTAGTTGTGAAGGGAGCTGAATTGACTGGGGTGTGGATTATTATGGCATGTTGACTGATATTATTGAGTTAGATTATGTCGGAAAACATAAAGTGATCTTATTTAAGTGTGAGTGGTTTGATGTTCCTCCAGTTGGACAAAATCAAAGTAGGGGATATTGTAAAGATGAGTATGGATTCATAAATTTGGATGTTACATATGTTAGATATAAGGATGAGACTTTCATTTTAGCATGTCAAGCTGAGCAAGTATACTATGTAAAGGCGATTAAAAGGCCTAATTAGTGTACTGTGGTATGAGTAAAGCCTCGCAATACATATGATGTGCCTAAGCAAGATATCACGCAAGAAGAGGCATACCAACAAGCTGAAATGGGAAGCTTTAATCAAGTACCATCTTCGGGTGATATCAATTTGTTGATGGAATTGGGTAGAGGTGACATAGAGGGATCAAGTGTGGACCTGCCTATATCTATAGATCAAGAAGAAGAAGAAGAAGAAGAAGAAGAAGAAGAAGAAGAAGAAGAAGAAGAAGAAGAAGATAGTGATTGACTTCTTAGTATTTTTATTTTGGGGATCACAAGATATTTGCAATTGTTAAGTTATCCACTTTTTGCATAGGATGGTGATTGGCTTTAAAGTAGTTAAACTTTATGAATTCACATCATATTCGCAATTGCTAAGTTATTCGCTCTTTGTTCTATTTGTTTAACTTTTTTGAAAAGTATAATATATTTTGAATCATGTCCAACTTTTATTGATGTGCTTTTCTTTGTGTAATTGTGTATTAAATGATGTAGATATTTTATTATTTTATTTCTTTAATATTATCTCTATGAGTTTCATTGTAGATTGCGTAACATAATAGCTACACGGAGGTTGACAAGGGCTACTGCATCTACTTCTACAACACCAGCCCTTGCTCCAGCCCCAGCAGCTCCTGCCCCAGCCCCAGCCCCTGCAGCCCCGGCAGCCCCTATTTCAGCACCAGCCACTGCCCCTGTTTCGTAGGATATTGGTAAAAGGGGACCTTCGCGTGGGATTGCAACAAATAGGGTGTTGAAAACAAAGGCAAATGGAAAATTGGAATCACCAATCTCTTTGGACAACTTAGCTCCTAATGGCATCCATGCTAATCTGTTTGCATCCGAATTGGGTACTGTTAAAAAACAAAACGCTCCTTTGGATGTAGAAAAATGGAGCCAAGCCAGAGATGATGTCAAGCAAAAAATATGCGACCTTGTTTTGGTAATACATATTTATAATTTCTGCTATTATGTATATTAAATCTTTTTTTCTGCTAACTAACTTTGACCAATCTTATGTAGAAAAAGTTTGATATAGCGGATACGCAAGTAATACGCAAAATGATTTTAGATAAGGCTAATATATGTTATCGAAGTTGGCGCTGAAGATTGCGTGAGCACTATGAGTTGTATCAAACTGATGAGGAGCGCCTTCAAAATCCACCGAACAATGTTTTTCTGGAGACATGGGACAATTTGGTGTCCTACTTTGGAAGTCCTTCTTTTCTGGTTTGAATTTTTCATCGTGGACAACTATTGAGGTGTTCTTATGTTGTTTTGCTATTTTAGGGCAATGAAATAATTATAACTTAACTCCTTTTGTCTTTTGTGAGTTTGGTCTTCTATAGGAAAAAAGTTTAAGAAACAAAGATAATAGAAAGCATCACGTTGTACCACATATTGTTGGTCGAAGAACATTTCAAGTTGTCAGACGTGATCAGGTAAATAGTCTTGAAGTTTTAATTTGGTGTTATATTTTTTGCTATGTCACGTTTGCATTTGCACTTAACTACATGTGATATTTTACACTTTAAACTACATGTGATATTTTACACATTAAAAAATTTGCAGCGCCATCCTAGAACTGGTGTTGAGCCTGACATTCAAGAATTGTGGCAAATTACCCATCAAAAGAATAATGGAGAATGGGTCAATGAAAAAGCTAAGCAAATTGATGTAACATTACTAACCTTTTCCTTTTACTGTTGCATGGAAGTTAAGTTTTATCTTCATTTTCAAATCACAAATTGGATTGTGCAGGATGATATTAGCTGTATGATAAATGAATCCTATGATTCAGAAAATCCTATCACTCCAAATAAAGCTTTTTTACTTGTGAGAGGTGAGAAAAGTGGTGCAAGCTATGGCATAAAGGCTTCAAAAACTAAGTTAAGGATTCAAACACAACTTCAAGAGGCAATGCAAGACCGTGAAGAGCTAACAAAGGAAATAGATGTGCTCAAAGAAGAACTTGAAGAGTAACGAACACGGTAAAAGGAAGAACTAGCTCAAATGAAAGCTCAATTGGAAGCTCAACAAGCCGTTGTGAACTCTTTCATAGCGCGCTTTGACAATGAAAGAAACTAGACAACTAAAGGTACTCCTAAAATTGCTTATGGTTTTAATACATATTCCTAGATGATTCCTATATTATTAGTATAGTTTAATTTGTATATGGATCTATTTATCACATTTTACTTGTGTCATGGTTGAGAAATGACAAATGTCCTATTATTTGGTTTGATAAATTTGGTTGTGTATTGGCTGAGAAATAAGTTGTGAATCGGTTGTTTTTGTTGGAACCGTAGACGGTGGAAATATTCAAGTTTTAGGGGAGGTTCTGCCCAAATTTTTCTAAACATTTTGGATAAAACTTAATGGAAAAAATTATAATTAGTGTTATATCTTGTTTCTAATTTTTTGTTTCGCTTTTTCTTATTTACATGAGTACTAAAATGGTGACCACATGCTACCTTGAGGGCTCAAGAATATTTTGATTCATAGAGACACTAATCTATGTTAGAAATTTTAACTTTTGGTTGAACTTGTGCAAGACACATAACTTGTAGAACTAATCAATGTACTCACTAATATTTTGTTTTAAAACAATTTAGCTAAATGAGGCATGTTTGAATTATGTATGCTTTTACATATTATATAAATGTAGACTTGCTTAGTAAAATAGTTAATATATTAGTTAATTAAAAAAATAATTTAGTAAATTATGCATGCAATTTATATTAAAAAAATTGTGACAAAATAATTGTTTTGCTTTTGTAACTAAAAGAAAAATAATGTTACAAAATCAAGTTACATTTTGTAACAAAATTTTATGATAGAAAAAAAATAGATTTTCACCAAAAATACCTTGAAGATCAAAATTTGTTACCACTTTTGTAACGACTTCTGGTTTTCTGTATCAAAAAAATTTGTTTCAAAATATCACTATGAATTGTAACAGTTCAATTTTTTGTTACAAAAGCTTTTTGTAACGGGGCATACTGCAAGGGCCTCTTTTTTTGTTACAAAATCCTTTTGTTTCAAAATTTCAATTTTTTGTAACAATTTTTTTTTTGTTACAAATATTGCTTTTCTTGTAGTGTTGTTGGAACCCATGATGCGCTCACAAGCTTTAGCTCAATACTATCCGGGTTAGGACTCGTAAAGAACTCATGTAGAACAGGGAGTCATACCCGAAATTCATAAGGATGAAGAACGACAATGCATCATAGAATAGAAATAAACATAGATTGAAGTAGAAAAGTAATTGCATTAATCCATAGGAATCAGCAGAGCTCCTAACCTTAACCTAGGAGGTTAGCTACTCATAATTTACAGAGAAAACAGAAGTAGTGTGTCTGTGCTTCTCCCCTCTTGGGAGGCATAGTCCTAAGGAGGAAGAAAGTCCCTTATTTATAATATAAACTCTAAGACTAAACCTAAAAGATATTATTTTTTAAATAAAATTACAAAAGGAAAATAAAACAAGCTAAGAAGTGCTAAAATACACTTTGAGGCCCACTTAGTGAGTGTTTGGGTTGATTCCTGGCGTTCAAATCAAGTTCTGGGCATTTTCTGCTCCCTAGCTGGCATTGAACGCCAATTTAGGCATTCAACTTGGGATGTTGGTCCTGTTTGGGCGTTGAATGCTAGGAAGGGGGTAAGTTGGGCATTCAACACCTGTTTTGGGCAGTCCTTTCCAAAGAAAAGTATAGACTCTTATATATTTCTGGAAAGCTCTGAAAGTTATCTTTCCAACGCCATTGAGAGCGCATCAATTGGACCTTTGTAGCTCTAGAAATGCTCATTCGAATGCACAGAGGTCAGGATCCAACAACATTCGCTATCCTTTCTGTGCCTCTGAATCAGACTTTGCCAAAACTTGCCAAATTCACCCAAAAATCACCTAAAATCATAGAAAAATCACAAAAACTCAAAGTAGCATCCAAAAAGTGATTTTTGCACTAAAACTTACTAAAAATATTAAAACTTAACAAAATATACTAAAAACACTAAGAAAATAGTACAAAAAAGTGTATAAAATATCCGCTCATCACTCCTCTCATTCAACTTTACCAACATCTCATTTGTTCAGTTATCACTTTCCAAAATCCTTCCCAATATCTCCTCAACTTATTTAACACATTCAACTTTGTTCTAAGGTCTAAAAGCTCGCTAATTGACCTTAAACTAGTGTCAAAGAGGTTCGGAAAGCTAGTGAGTACGTTTAAAACTCAAAAATACCATTTTTCTAAAACAGGTGGTCATGCGTACGCATGCCACACCATTTGTACGCATGAATGTGATTCTTGGCAATCTCGTGTATGCAAGCACCTCCCGCGTATGCGGGTACTCAAAACCGAGGGGATGCCTCATGTACGCGTGAACATCATCGCATACACTTACCCCCAAAACATGGCATTTCATGCGTCCGCATGCCGCATGCGTACTCTTGATTATAAAATTTGGCAAAGTAGCGTACGCATCCACCTCATGCATACACGAGTGTATGAAACAAAGAATATTCTTGCGTTTGCATGCATGTGTCCGCATATGCATGTATCACTTTTCTCAGAAAAACTATTAAGTCTACAGAATTCTATTTTACACATCCAACTTCGAACTCGCATAACTTTTCCGTTAAAAATATTTTTTAATTTGTTCTTCGAACGGCATAAACTTCATGGACCCAATTTTTATTCAAAATGAGTTTTATAAAATTTGGGAGTTCGGAAGCCAAGTTATTCCTCGCTAAAGTTGGTCAAAAATCAGCCTTTACCAAAAGTTTTCAAACACTAGTTTTCCAAAATTCTCAATCCAATTCGCTTCAATTACAATAAAAAAATCACCACCAATTACCTCTCCATCCTTCTTCAACCATTTCACACATTCATTCACAATCTTCATGCTTGATCACTAACCATCAACAGTCATCATCATACATTATATACATATATACATTTAATCCAACAACTCAACAATTCAAAGCGTTTGATGAGTCCATATTTGATAGTAAATTTTAGCTTAAATTGAGTGAATTTCACATTTAAACTCACACTTATTCACCTAAATAGAATACTATTGTGATTTCTCCCTAAATTGTGCCTAAATGTAAAAACATGCATTTTGTGCCTTAATTGATCAATTTAATTCCACTTTTATTCCATTCGTTGCCTTGATATATTTTGTTGAGTGATTTCAGGTCAACTAGGCAAGAATGGCTTGGGAAAAGTGGAAGGAAAGCATGCAAATGGGAGAACACATGGAGAAACAAAGGAGAAGACCACTCCAATGTGTGTGTATGCACAAGACGAGATTCAGCCAGTGTGCGTATGCACACAACCCTGTGCGTACGTACAAGCCCTAACGTGTGACTTCATTAAAAAGTCACTTGACTCATAATTTTGGGGGCTTTTTGGCCCAATTCTACAAGGTCTGAAGCTTATATGGAAGGGCTAGCAAGGGGGCAACATACACTTTCATTCATACAACATTTAGATAGTTTTTAGGAAGCTTTATTATTAGTTTCTCCTAGAATTTTCTCTCAACTTTCTTAGGGTTTAATTAGGATTTATGTTAGAAGTCTACAATTTCTATTTCTTATCTTAGAATCTAGCTACCATCATTGTAAGTAATACTCAATTTTCTTTTTTATTATACCACTTTTGTCACACTTTCTTATAGTTGAGCTCATACTTTATATATATATAAATATATATATATATATATATATATATATATATATATATATATATATATATATATATATATATATATATATATACCTTTTGAATCTTTGAGTTCTTGATGATTAATTTGATGTTTGTTAGTTATTATATGTTTGATTGAGTTACCATTGTTGATTTTAGTTATTGGTTGGTCATAATTTCAAGTATTTTTGCAATATTACTATATTTGGTCATTATGCCCACCAAGTGTTTGTGAAAATGTCAATTTTGAATATGGAGTAGATTTTCACTCCTTGGCTTGGAAAAATGAGTATATAGGATATTAGAGTCATAATGTCTAATATTTAGTGGTGATTTTGGGTTGTTAGTTGCTCTTGTTTCTATTAATGCCAGCTTTTTACTAAGTTAATTAGTAAGTTAGCTAGGATTTGTGGATTAAGGACAATTATGCTCACTTGACTTACTCTCGATGTTAAGAGTTGACTAAGTAGGATTAACTCATTGTAAATGCCATAGTTGTGGTTATAACAAGAAAAGAATTCCTTAATCCCCAATCCCAAGCCAAGATTTCCTTATGCTTTGAACCTCATTTTCACCAGTTTTGACCTTATTCCCTCCTATTTAGTATTAATTATTCTTTGATTCATTATTGGTTTATTATTTGCAATATTATTACTTAGTTACTATTATTCCATTGCTTGCTTGTTAATTTTGGTTTCTATTAATTCATTGTTTGAGTTGTTGATTCTTTAATTCATTTAATTTCCATTTTATGATTGGAAACACCAACTCCACCACCAAACTTGTGCACTCGCAATTGATAACTCCGTGGAAAGATGACCCGGGAAGTAAAACTCCCGATTAATTGAATTGAATTGTGACCCTCCTTACTCTAAACTTTGATTCGGGACCGTAATTGTCTGTTGGGGCTATACTCATAACGCAATTCTTATTTAGAAAATTCCTAACCGATGGTTTGGCACTCACCAAGTTTTTGGTGCCGTTGCTGAGGAGTTTATGCAATTGGGTGCCGTATTTTCAGATGTTGTAAATATGTGAATAGTGTGAATATTTGATTTTTTTGTTTGTCACTTGACACTAATTTGTAGCTAGTTCTTTTGTTTTGGTAGTTTTTGGTAGTTGTTAATTGTTAGCTTGTTTTTTTATTTCTTCCTCACACTTGTTAATAGTAGGAGTTTATTCTTCTTATTTCTTGATACCTTTTATTTTGTCTTCTATCTTTGCTATGAGCTATCACCCTTTTGGCTTGGCGTTTGGTTGTTATCATGTTGCAGGGAAGGTTAATGCTAATATTGGTTCACATCATGAGGTGAGAGATCAGTTGAGGGAGGAATTGCAAATGTGTACACACCCTTCTTGGCGACAAGGGCCTCCATATCACAAGGAACAAAACCCTCTCCGTGGTGCATACCAACCCGCTGAATATGGTGAAACTTACTTTGAGTATAATGCCCACCACCTTATGCTTATGAATCATACCCTCAACATGAGCCTCAACCATCAAACTCTCAAGCCCCTCACTACTTCCAACCACAAGACCTATCCATCTATATTACCAACCACCATACATTAGGCAATCCAATCTATGCAATCAAGCCCTATGGGATCAAACTCCATATCCATCTCATAACCCACCTTATGAACCACCATCACTCTGACATCATTATTCCCATAATTCCCTTGACCAGCTACCTCTGTATACACCACCTCAATATCTTCACCCTTATGAACTACCTCCTATATATGAAAGCTTTCTCCCATATAATGAATCTTCTATTCCACCACAACCTCCCTCTAACGATAATGAACAACAAGAATCGATCAAGCGTCATGACGCTATCATGGCTACCTTGACCAAAGTCTTAACACTCTTAGAGTTGCCATATTCATGCCACAACCAAAGCAGTTTCATGGATGGATGTGAAGAATCCACCTCAATTGAAGAGTGTGGAATGAGGGAAGGCTTGAAAACTCAAGTGGAAGTTGAAGATTTGAAGCATAATTCGCCTCAAGTGGAGGAAGTCGAGCTTAGTAAAGTTGAAGAAGTGGTTGAAGAATTGGGGTGAATTGAACAAGAGGTGGATATCAAAATTGAAGACAATTTCGCACCAACAAGTGACATTGTTGATTTCATTGAATCCCCTTCCTTTGGAGTTAAAAGTAATGTTGAGGAAGACTGTGCACAACAACCTCTGGAAAATAATTTGAGCAATGAATAGGATTTAGAAGACATTGGTGAATAAGAAGAGAAAATTAAAGTAAGCTGTCAAGAGGTGGAGGGGATCAAAGAGGAGCACAAGGGAGTGAAAATTTCAAGGCTATTGGAAGTCTCCCTTCCTAAGCAACCATCCGACACACCATTTAAGTGGGTAACAATCTCATCCTTTAACTTCATTGTTCTACATGAATATGCTTTGTTGGAAATGGATGATCAACTTAGACTCCTTTGTGGAGTGCTAAGTAAGAAAGAGATCAATGTGTGGTGGCATGGTGAGTTAAGGCTAACAAGGGTTGAAACCTCATGGTTTGAGTCTCAAAGGTGGTGTAAAACACAATTGAATATATTTTAAAGGAGGATTTGGAGCTTTCATGAGAATTCAAGAGTTTGGTCACTGGTGCACGAATCCCCACACTTCGTACAACTGAACCAGTAAGTGCACTGGGTCATCCAAATAATACCTGAGCGAGTCAGGGTCAATCCCACAAGGATTGTGGTTTGAAGCAAGCTTTGGTTATCTTGCATGTCTTAGTCAGGCGGATAGAAGAGTTGTTGGTTTGAATTTGGTTAAAATCATAAAAGGAATAAAAGTGTATAAAATACTTTGTAAATTGAATTATAGTCAGGGATAAGAAGGTGGTTAAGGCCTGGAGTTGCTTTGTCCTTTTGAATTAACTCTGGTATTGCTGTCTTATTCAATTGTGAATGATTTCTTATATGGCAGGTTGTATGTGATTGACGTTGGTTTGAGCAGCCGCCAATACTCCTCCAGATCTGAATCCCAGGGTTAGTGTGGATCCATTCTGATTGAGGGTGAAGTTCCTGCAGTTCATTCTTTTTGGTGATCCTACTCAAAACGCCACAGACAAGGTCGAATCTTCCGGATCAGAGGATGCTACGCCTTGGTTCTAGCCTCTACCACAGAGACCCTAATCTCCCCATACCTGGGCTGAACTGGTGTCTCGAGAAGTCTCCAATGAAGTCATGGATTATCCGTCTAAGAGATGTATAATCAAGCTGGCGGTTCAATGCTTTCCACTGAAGTATTTACACGAACCCAAGAAGAACACGGGTGGTTGTCAGGCATGCGGTCTTAGTATGAAGAACGAAGATGATTTTCACGGGTCATCCCATTCATCATGTTGAAGAACGAATATACATCTTAGAATTAAATCGAACACAGATTGAAGAGAAACAGTAATACTTTTATTAATTCAAAGAACTCAGCAGGACTCCTCCCCTCAACTTAGGAGGTTTTGAAACTCATACTGATAGGAAATACAATGATGAACAAAAATATGGCCTCGCCCTCTTATGATTATGTAAAATATCCCTTAAATACTAAACTAATGACCAAGGATTACATAAGAAGGGTAAAAATGTCTTTTTAGTGCTAAAATCCCCTTTTGGGGCCCACTTGGTGATTGTTTGGGCTGAGCTTTGATGAGATCCACGTGCTATGAGGCCTCTAGGGCATTGAACGCTGGCTAGGGGGTCCTCTTTGGGCCTTTGGACGTTGGTCTCCTCCTTTGGGCACTGGACTCTTGGAATGGGGCAGGAGGCTGGCATTGGACGCCGGTTTTGGGCCTTCTAATATGAAGTAAAGTATAGACTGTTATGCATTGCTGAAAAGCTCTGGAAGTCAGCTTTCAATAGCCATTGAGAACACTCCATTGGAACTTTTGTAGCTCTAGAAAAGATCTTTCGAGTACAAGGAGGTCAAATTTCGACAGCATCTGCAGTGCTCTCTCTGTCTCTGAATCAGACTTTTGCTCCAGCTCCTCAATTTCAGCCAGAAAATACCTAAAATTACACAAAAACACACAAACTTAAAGTAGAATCCAAAAATGTGAATTTTACACTAAAACCTATGAAAACTTAATAAAAAGTAAACAAAACATACTAAAAACTATATGAAAATGATGGCAAAAAGCGTATAAAATATCCGCTTATCAATCACCCGATTGGAATGTTGAAGATCGGCAAGGAAGGGTGGTGACAAATAAATTATGGGATCCTAGAGACCATTGGAATTGCAAGCATTGGTGGAGATTCAAGGAAGAATTCAAGCACAAGCCACCATAGCAAAGGCTTCATTCAGTTGTCCAACTTGAGGATGATGCATGCGCATCTTTAGTGTTTTTTCTTCTTTATTTTAATTGATTTATTAAGAATTTCCTTGAATAATCAATGAATTTAAGGTTGGAATGGATATTACTTTGATTAGTTGAATTTCATTAATTACAAGAAATTTTAAAAGAAAAATAAAAAGAAATAGGACAAAAAGGAGTCTAGGGAGCAAAAACAAAAAGTTCTTTATGACATATGATACAAAAATTGTTGTCGATCTATATTTTCTTCCTAAAGAAAGGAATTACTTCGTTGTAAGCATAGCTCCAAACCAACAAACAACTCTTACATCAAATTAAAATATGGTTTTGTCACAAGTACAAACCCGAATAAAAATTAACCGAAGTATTTAGACTCCGGGTCGTCTCACAAGGAATTGCAATGAAGTGGTCAATTATTGGCTACGAAGGAACAAAGGGGTTTGATTTATAAAAGGGGCAATAAAATAAAGGAGCAAGAATGTAAATGACAAAACGTGTAAATCAAGCAAGTAATTAAAGAAAACAAGTAATAAAGAGAGACATTCATGGTAAGAATCGAGATCATAGGCTTTCTATCCCAGTCATACAATGATTAATTCATCTTATCTAGTCAACTCCAACAAATGGAAGAAGGTATCATGTCATCCCCACATAGGGAGAATGTCAAACAAGACTAATCAATCATATTACAATAATAAACAAGAATTTATCTCATTACGTCATCCCCGAAGATGGAAGAAGGTATCACATTATCTTCACACTTGAAGAAAGTCTAACAAGACTAGCTAATCTCAATCCAAAGGTCCTAATCAACACAATAATGGGATTAGCAAGAGATTAGAGTTAATGGAAACAATGCTAGCTAACAACTCTAGATCGCCAACATGAGTTGGGTCTTAATGACTCAAGATCACCAAATTACTCTTTCCAAGCCAAGAATGCTCAAAGTCTACTCTAAAGCCCAACCAAGCATTTTGTCAAACACTTGGTGGGTACAAATGGAAAGCATGGTAAAAATGCAAGAATAATAAATCTATCAACTACCAATTGCAAGGAAAGTAAATTCACAACTCAAATCAACAATTAAAAGAACATCAAACATTAAATTTCATTAAATGTAAATCAAATCCAACATGAGTTCATCATCACCAAAGAAACATAAAAGAGAAATTAACATGAAAACTAAGAAAATCAAGTAGTAGGAACAAGAAATCATAAAGGAACGAGATGAAATCAAGTAATTAATTCAAGATCTAAGACAATTTAACCTAATCCTAACCTAATTCTAGAGAGAAGAGAGAGCTTCTCTCTCTAGAAAACTAACGAAAGGCTCATGTTGACTAACTAATTTCTCCCCCTTTGCTTGGACTTCAATTCTGCATGAAATACACTCAGAAACAAGTTGGATTTGGGCCTGGGCAGCTCAGAAATCACCCCCAGCGTTTTGCCTTTAAGTGGGTCACGTAAGAGTATTGGCGCGTACGTGCCATGTACGCGTGCACGTCGATTGGTTGTTTCTTCATCCGCGCGTACGCGGCAAGTAAGCGTGCGCGTCTCTATGTGAAATCACTTCAGCGCGTGCGCGCCTTGTACGCGTGCGCGCCCATCAATACATTCCCAATTCTTGTTTTGTCATGCATTCTCTACTTTGTATGCTTTTCTCCTCATTTCTTCCATCCAATACTCTCCTTATGAACCTGAAATCCCTCATCAAACACATCAAGGTATCGAATGGAATTAAAGTGAATTAAAATCACCAATTTAAGGCCTAAAAAGCATGTTTTCACACTTAAGCACAATTCAAGGGAGAATTACAAAACCATGCTATTTCATTGAATAAATTTGGGAAAAGGTGATAAAATCCCCTAAAATAAGCCCAAGATAAACCACGAAATCGGGGTTTATCAAATCTCCCCACACTTAAACTAAGCATGTCCTCATGCTAAAATCAAGAAAGAAGCAAAGGGGTATCAATATTTATTCAATGCGAACTAACTAAATGCAATCTACCTATATGCAGCTATTTACATGAATGCAATGGCTTTAGTCAAAATAAATCAATCTCCAAGAATATGTATGCAAGCAGAAGGACAAAGGCAATAGCAATCAAAGCAAACCCACAATTGAGTTGAATCATTAAGAGATTTCACAATCTTGCAAGAAAAGATGATCATGGATGGAAACATGTAATTGAGCGATCAAACCCTCGCCGGATGTGTATCCGCTCTAGGCACTCAAGTGTATGGGGTTGATTCACTCGATTCTCCCCTAATCATGCTTTCCAAGATTTGTTTTTCATCTAACAATCAACAATTATCCTATGCATGCATACAAATATCACGAGGGCTTTCCCATAGGTTGTAATAGGACTAAGGTCAAGGTAGGGTACATATGGTCAAGTGAGTTTGACATTTGAATCTTTGATTAACTTAAACTTCCCACCTAACTTTTGACTAGCTATACAATTCTAAACAATCCTAGCTACTGGTGCACGAAATTGTGATGTCCAGGCTCAAACTATTCCTGGCACGTGAGCAACTTGGTACGCGTCATCGTGATTACACATTCATGATTTGTCACAACTTCGATACAACTAACCAGCAAGTGCACTGGGTCGTCCAAGTAATACCTTACGTGAGTAAGGGTCGAATCCCACGGAGATTGTTGGTATGAAGCAAGCTATGGTCACCTTGCAAATCTCAGTTAGGCAGATATAAATTGATAATGGTGTTTTCAAATAATAAATAATAGAATAGGGATAGAGGTACTTATGTAAATCATTGGTAGGAATTTCAGATAAGCAAATGGAGATGCTTTTCGTTCCTCTGAACCTCTGCTTTCCTGCTATCTTCATCCAATCAGTCTTACTCCTTTCCATGGCTGGCTTTATGTGATACATCACCACTGTCAATGGCTACTTTCGGTCATCTCTCGGGAAAATGATCCAATGCCCTGTCACAGCACGGCTAATCGTCTGGAGGCATCACCCTTGTCAATGGCTTCATCTTATCCTCTCAGTGAATAATATGCTCACGCACCCTGTCACGGCACGGCTATTCATCTGTCGGTTCTCGATCATGCTGGAATAGGATTTACTATCCTTTTGCGTCTGTCACTAACGCCCTGCAATCGCGAGTTAGGAGCTCGTCACAGTCATTCAATCATTGAATCCTACTCAGAATACCACAGACAAGGTTTAGACCTTCCGGATTCTCCTGAATGCCGCCATCATTCTAGCTTACGCCACGAAGATTCTGGTTAGGAGATCTAAGAGATATTCATTCTAGCTTATTTCATGTAGAACGGAAGTGTTTGTCAGGCACGTGTTCATAGGGGAGAATGGTGATGAGCGTCACACATAATCATCACCTTCATCACGTTCTTGGGTGCGAATGGATATCTTAGAATCGAAATAAGATGAATTGAATAGAAAACAGTAGTACTTTGCATTAATCTTTGAGGAACAGCAGAGCTCCACACCTTAATCTATGGAGTGTAGAAACTCTACCGTTAAAAATACATAAGTGAAAGGTCCAGGCATGGCCGTGTGGCCAGCCCCCATGGTCTAAGAACAATGCGTTCCAAGATGTCTAATACAATAGTAAAAGGTCCTATTTATAATAAACTAGTCACTAGGGTTTACAGAAGTAAGTTATTGATGCATAAATCCACTTCCTGGGCCCACTTGGTGTGTGTTTGGGCTGAGCTTTGAGTGTTACACGTGCAGAGGCCATTTGTGGAGTTGAACGCCAGTTTTTGTGCCAGTTTGGGCGTTCAACTCTGGTTTTGGATCCTTTTCTGGCGCTGGACGCCAGATTTGGGCAGAGAGCTGGCGTTGAACGCCAGTTTGCGTCATCTATTCTTCGCCAAAGTATGGACTATTATATATTGCTGGAAAGCCCTGGATGTCTACTTTCCAACGCAATTAGAAGCGCGCCATTTCGAGTTCTGTAGCTCCAGAAAATCCACTTTGAGTGCAGGGAGGTCAGAATCCAACAACATCAGCAGTCCTTCTTCAACCTCTGAATCTGATTTTTGCTCAAGTCCCTCAATTTCAGCCAGAAAATACCTGAAATCACAGAAAAACACACAAACTCATAGTAAAGTCCAGAAATATGAATTTAACATAAAATCTATTAAAAACATCCCTAAAAGTAACTAGATTCTACTAAAAATATACTAAAAACAATGCCAAAAAGCGTATAAATTATCCGCTCATCAGCTACCCACTCTTCACTTTTCTACACACTCATGTATTCTCTTTTGATCACCACACATATGCATTGATCATTACTAAGCTTTGAACTTTGGGGCATTTTTGTCCCCCTTTTATTGCAATTCTTTTTCTTTCTTTTTCTATTTCTATTATATATATATATATATTTTTTTTTTTTTTTTCAAACTAAAATATATACAAGAACATCAATGCATGAGGTTTACACACGATTAATACATGAGTATATACCCAATTCCCAAAATTTTTCAACAAAAACACACACACACTTTTATCTCTACCCAATGTACCCAACTTTCCCAAGATCAAGTAATGAACACTCTCACTAGCCTAAGCTAATCAAAGATCCAAACAAGGGACATTTATTATTTTTCACTTAGGCTTGTAATGTGCTACAATTCAGAATAAGTGGGTTAAGCACAGGCTCAAAATTGGTTAACAATGGAAGATAAAAGGTAGGCTATTTGGGGTAAGTGAGCTATTTGAACAATGGCCTCAATCATATAAATGCATGTATACACAAAATAATGGACATAAAGAATCAAACAAATCAAAGATTACAATCATAGGAAGAGAATAATGCACACAAGAATAAAAATAAGTTGTTCTATGATGTAACCACACAATTAGGCTCAAAACTCTCATGCTTGTGTTCTTAGCTCAAAACATCATCCACAAAGGGTATTAATAAAGCAAGTTTAAAAAAAAAAATTTCAACCAATTGGAATGGTGCTCTAGAAATGGAATTCTTGGAAATTTTCATCATATTGACTAAGCTTATTCTAATGCAATGTTGTGATTTAGAAAATTTTAAAAATTTTTCCTAGTTTACCCTCTTTTCAATTAAAACACAATTCTTATACAAAAAGGGTCAACTAGGTTTCAACAATTCACAATATTTTTCCAATCATAATCAAAAGTCAAAATGCAATATATACATATATAATAAAGGTGTGCAACAACCAAAATAAGGGTATCCACAATAGCAAATATGTACAATAATCCCAAAATAATCTCAAAGATAAAGTGCAAAATAAAATAAAGTAGCAGAACTAGAAGATAAATGTCTGAAAGTTCACCACACAAATGCTATCCACCGGTCATGAACGGTGACCTCCCCACACTTTAGGATGAAGCATCGTCCTCGATGCTATTGCTAAAGTTCGGGATGGGGGTCAACAGTCGCGCCGGGCTGTGGCTCGGTCTTAGACTGTGGCTGTGGCTCAGGCTTAGGCTGTGGATTCTGCTAAACCTCTGTAGTGGCCTGTGTCTCTGGTGGTGCCTCCTGCTGAGTCGGCTCCTCAATATGCTCCTCCTCCTGATCCTGCTCATCGGAGGCGAGAGAGTCTGGGAGAGGAGGTAGCTCAATACCCTGTGATACGAACACCTGGTCTATGTGATCGAGACGTCGCATGATACGACGCTCGCTGCGCTCCATGAAGCAAAACAGGCGCTGTACTAACAGGTATGTCGGCTCAAGTGCTGGCGGTGGTGGCAAGGGTGCTGCTGCTAAAGTAGAGGAGGGTCCTGCTGCTGCTGCTGCTGATGATGAAGGCTGAGCTGCATCCACCACTACTCTGGCTCGAGAACGGCGTCTGGGTGGAGGCTTCTGATGCACCCACCCACCCCATAGAATAGTAACCTCCTTGTCGTCGTCATCTGGGGGTGATGGTGTCACATCATCGTCCTCTCACAGGACATCAGCTAGCTCAATCATGCTGGTGACCAGTGTAGGAAATGACAGTAGGCCACGAGTGTGTGCGCGCCACATACTCTGCCTGATCAGCCGTGGGAAGTCTACCTCTTTCCCCTCCATGACACAGCCAATAAGGACTAGCATATCCATCAGAATCTCTGAGAAGTGAGTGGTGGGCAAGACATAATGGGCGAATATATGCTGCCAAGTCTTAGCCTCTCTCGACAGATAAGTGAATAGCATTCCCTTGGGCTTCTTGTTGCCAGAATCCATCATCCAAGAGGCGTCCGGTGTGGCAATCACGCGCTTCAGTGCCTCATAATCAAAAGTCATGCAGTGGATAGCTATCTCTGCCTGATGATAGGCGCATGGGTCATCAGTACGAGGTCGGCAAAGCAATGCCTCCTCAATAGCTGCCTCAGTGATCAAGATCTCCCTACCCCTCAGGTGGACTGAATCAAGAGTGGCACGAAAGAAGTTACAGTAGAACTCCCTCACCCATAAAGTGTTTATCCTCCCCAAATCTCTATCAACAAAGTCCAATACCAACTCCAAAATACGGCTATTGATGTTCAGATTTCTTCTTAATGTTCAGATTTGTCTTTCGATATTTAGGGAAGCGAAGCTCATAGTAGAGGTTGGGAAACTTGATTGGGTCAGTGGATGGGAGTAGCTGATTCTCTTTGTCCACATCATTAAGGGGGTTCTTAGCATAGTTGGCGTAAGGTGAAGGGGTAGAGGCTTTAGAACGCTTCCTCTTCTTTGAGGTAGTAGTTATGACTTTTCCCTTATCTGACATCCTGAAAATAGATGTGATATGATATAAGCAACTTGCCAAGTAGAAGTAAAGCACTCAAGGTAAGATATATTCATGAAGTGAGTGAAGAAAAGAGAATTATTGGAATGCAAGTAACAAAATTCAGAATTCAAATCAAGTCACAAACCAAGAATTCAAACCACAATTGCACAATGCTTTGTGTATTAAGCCTAAGAAACACCATATCCAAACGAATGATCAAAAGAGTTAAGTTTAAAACCAAAAGAGAAGTTAGTTGGTTAAACAAGTTAGAAGTTATAAAAGTGGATCAAAGATTAGCGGAATGACGGTTCTTGGCTCAATTCAAAAGAAAAGCACAACTTATGTTGTAAGCACACTCAAAATCATGAGGGACATTTAGTCGTTGATGATGAAATATGAAAACTTGCACAAGAGCATGTATATGGGAGTTAAATCATCAATCAATGTAAAGGTAACTAGGCTCGTTTTAATTGGTGTTGGTAAAGTCAAAATATTGAAAAACAAGTTAACCAAGAAGCATTCAACACCAAATCCAACGAGGCATAAAAGTCACAAGTTGAAACAAGAATGGAAAACCTCATGATCTATGTGACTTAATGTGAATTAGGTATGAATAGAATGAACCAATTCAGCCACATAGACTAAAACTTTCAATCTTGTGAGTTTATGCAAAAGAGGCTTAAATCTCAAAAGAGTTTCAAGTTATAATCAATCTGAAAAATTATTCAAACTACTCAATGCATAGAAATAAAGCAGCAATATAAACAAGCAAAGAATATGATAAGCATGACCAAAACTTGTAGACAAGTTCTTGAGGAGTTTCCAAAACCATTTAGCAAACAAAATTCTATTGACACAGAATTTCGTCGAATAGAAGCTTGTTGCACCAAATAAAACAATGTTATTTCATAAAACATGGTTAGGAAAAATCCGGCAGCATTTCAACAGTAAATTGGCTATTTCCCAATTTCAAACAATCAATCCAGATTCCATATGAATTCATTAATAATTAAAAACACAAAAACCATATGTGAGTTCATATGAATGGAACAAATAAGCCAATCTTTCAGCAGCAAAACATCAAAAAGCAATTTAAACTAAACCAGCCAGCAACAAATAACATTCTTTCTTCGAACAATGAACAAAAATATTGGCTTAAAATATAGCACCAAATCTGCCAAATGAACAAGGATAATGAATTCATGCAGCATGCTATTCATTGAACTCAATTTGCAAATATCATTCCAAGACAATAATCATTCCACTTGCAAGCAGCATGAATTCAAACAATTAAGCATAATTGAATCCAACAATGAAGTGCAAATTGGAGAAGAACTCAACCCACAACACTCAGCAAGAAAAAAGCAATAATGAACAGCCAGGCAACAGCATCAAGCAAACTAAATCAGCACAGGGCAAGCCATCCAGCAACAAATAAGCCAAAAAAAAGTTAATAAAGCAGCAACACTTTCAATCATCATCATTATTCAAAACAAACCAAAATCCACTATCCAGCTCAAATTCTCTAACTACCTAATCAACTAACATGCATTTGTAACTAAAATAAGCAAAACAAAATTAACTATTTATAGCAACAAAATGAATAGAATAGGGGAAGGGCAGAGACCCGGGGAGCAGAGAAGAAGCAGAAATGGGGGAGAGGGAGAAACAGACGAAGGAAGGAGCAAGGCAGCGTTGCTAGCAGCGATGCTCATGGCGGCGCACTTGGTCACAGTGGTGGGGGCAGGTTGCTGGTGAGAGGGGACAGAGCAGGGGAGAAGTGAGAAGGAGAAAGAGAAGGCAAGGAAGGGAGGAAGAAGAAAGAGGGGGGAAAATGTCGCGACGGTGGTGATTGCGGGATGCTCGCCGGCGACAATGGAGGTCGCGGCTGCAGCGGCGGTGGAACTGTGAGAGTGAAGGAGTGAGGGAAATGGAGGAAGAGAGAAAGAAGGTAGAAGGGGAGGGTGAGACGGTCGCGCGGCGGTTGATGGTGGCGGAATGTGGTTGCTGGAGGCGACTGGGTGGTTAGTGGTTGAGGAGCTCGAAGGTTGAAAATGGAGGGAGAAGCAGAGAGAGAGACGTTGGGTAGAGGAAGAAGGGGTGTGCAACTGTTCTAGGGCTCTCGCATCCTTGGGGTAAGTGGAATTTTGAATCCACGCGCGCGCACACCGTGCGCGTTCACGTGGGTGGGAGAATAAGTGACTGGCGCGGAAGCATCATATGCGACTGCACGTGGATGGGAGATATGGAATGGACGCAGACGCGTACGATGCATGATAAACCACTATTTTATGGTTTATCCTGTGCTCAATTGAGTGGTTTTTATCAACTCTTTACCCACTTATTCATACTATTTGCATGGTTTTACATTTGCCTTCCTAATTATGTGCTTTGATTGAAAACATGCTTCTTTGGCCTTAAGTTCCCTATGTTTAATCCTCTCTTATTACCATTAGATGCCTTGATATGTGTGTTAAGTGATTTTAGAGATTACAGGGCAGGAATGACTCAGAGGATGGAAAGGAAGCATGCAAAAGTGGAAGGAATACAAGAAGTTGGAGAAATTGCTAAGCTGTCCAGCCTGACCTCTTTGCACTCAAACGGCTATAACTTTAGCTACAGAGGTCCAAACGATGCAGTTCTAGTTGCGTTGGAAAGCTAACGTCTGAGGCTTCGATTTGATATATAATATGCCATAGTTACCCTGACGCTAGGCAACGCGATTGCGTGCTCCATGCGGATGCATCGCAGGGACAAAAATCAGCGTGTTTGAATTCGCAACCAGCGAATTCTGGGCTGTTTCTGACCCAATTTGCGGCCCAGAAAACACATATTAGAGGCTATAAAGTGGGAGAATGAATCCATTCATAATCAAGCTTTGACATTAACAATTTTAGGAGTAGATGTAGTTTTTAGAGAGAGAGGTTCTCTCCTCTCTCTTAGGATTTAGGATTTAGGACCTCTCTTAATTTTAGGAGTGACTCTCAATCCCAGGTTCAATGTTCTTTTTATTTATTTTCTCAATTTAATTTATGAACATCTATGCCAGATTTAATTTCTTTTGTTAATGCAATTCGAGGTATTTTCAGATTTAAGATTGCTTTGCTTTATTTATATTAATGCTTTTAATTTAATTTAGATATTTTTCTCCCTTTTGGCTTTGGTCAACTGATTGGTAGTACTTGAGTTATCAAACTTAGCAAGTGATTGAAATTGGCAGATTCTGCTTGAGCTAGGATTGCTCTAACACTAGTCTCTCCATAGGAGTTGACTAGGACTTGAGAATCAAGCTAATCAGTCCACTTAACCTTCCTTTGTTTAATAAAGGCTGACCAAGTGGGATTAAAACCCAATTCTCATCACACCTGATAAGGATAACTAGGATAGGAATTCCAATTCTTATACCTTGCCAAGAGATTTTATTATTATTATTTTATTTTACTTGTCATATAACATATTCCCTCCTTACTTCCAAAACCCCGATTTACAAACTCATAACCAATAATAAGAACATACCTCCCTGCAATTCCTTGAGAAGACGACCCGAGGTTTGAATACTCGGTTATCAATTTCAAAGGGGTTTGTTACTTGTGACAACCAAAACATTTGTAAGAAAGGTTAATTGCTTGGTTTAGTAACTATACTTGCAATGAGAGTTTACTATAACCTCTAAACCATCAATCTTCAGTTCTTCAAAATGGCGCCGTTGCCGGGGAATTGCAAACATGTGCCTTATTATTGGTTATTGTAAATATTTACTTTCTGCTTGTTTATTTGTTTTTATTTTTGTTTTTATTTTTGCTTTTTCGTAAATTAAGAGGTTATTGGTTTTTATTTAATTATAAAAAAAAATTTTCCAAAAAATTTTTTCTTGGTGTTCATCTTGATCTTCAAGTTGTTCTTCGTGTTCATCTTGACCTTCAAGTTGTTCTTAGTTGTTTTCTTCGTTTTAATCTAAAAATTTTTAAGTTTGTTGTCATTTTATTATTTTTCTCTTTCCTTATTAAATTCAAAAATTCAAAATTTAAAAATCAAATTTCATAATTCAAATTTAAAAATTTTCAAAATTCAATTTTAAAAATTTTTCAAATTTCAAATCTCAAATTTCAAAAATTCAAATTTCAAAAATTTAAAATTCAAATTTCAAAAATTCAAATTTCAAAATTTCAAATTTCAAATTTCAAAATTTAATTTTCAAATTCAAAATTTAAATAACCTTTTAATTTAAATTTGTTTTTATTTTCGTTTTTAATTTTTATTTGCTACTATGAAATACACTCATAAACAAGTTGGATTTGGGCCTGGGCAGCTCAAAAATCGCCCCCAGCATTTTGCCTTTAAGTGGGTCACGTGAGAGTATCGGCGCGTACGCGCCATGTACGCGTGCGCGTCGATTGGCTGTTTCTTCATCCGCGCGTACGCGGCAAGTACGCGTGCGCGTCTCTATGCAAAATCACTTCGGCGCGTGCGCGCCTTGTACGCGTGTGCGCCCATCAATGCATTCCCAATTCTTGTTTCTTCATGCATTCTCCACTTTGTATACTTTTCTCCTCATTTCTTCCATCCAATACTCGCCTTATGAACCTGAAATCACTCATCAAACACATCAAGGCATCGAATGGAATTAAAGTGAATTAAAATCACCAATTTAAGGCCTAAAAATCATGTTTTCACACTTAAGCACAATTCAAGGGAGAATTACAAAACCATGCTATTTCATTGAATAAATGTGGGAAAAGGTGATAAAATCCCCTAAAATAAGCACAAGGTAAATCACAAAATCGGGGTTTATCAACATACAATAACAAGCAGAAAGTATTCTGTGAAAGACAGAAAGCTTACCGAAAGGAGAAGATGAAGGGCGTGCAATGTGAATACCACCACATACTACTTAGGAAACATTTCACATGTCATGCGTACGCGTGTCGCGTGTATACACGTGACCATCACCCTTCACGTAGTACGCTGGGGATTCCACATACAACGCAGCTGTCACGCATACACTTACAGCACGCGAACATGTAACAAGGGACTTTTAGGACATCACACGTACTCGTAGGGCATGCGTAGGCGCAAGTTAATTTTTACGTAGTATGTGGCCGTTGACGGCTCGTCCATCGGAGCTCCAGATTGAAAGTTAGAAGGAATTGAAGTTAAAAGTGAGATGAAGGCTAGGGTTCCATGGCTGCCCCTTCCTCTTCAGTGTGTTTCAATGTGATTGTGGGGGAGAGAAGGCCAAGCTAAGCTATTTATATGTGGGCCTTAGGGCTCGGTTTGAGCTCAGTCCACTGGTTTGTCCCATTGGCCTGTTTTTGGGTCAAAATCTTTAAAGTTAGTGTTAAAATTTGTGTTTTAATTATTTCTACCTCCCTAAACTATAAAATTTAATTTTCTAATTTCTTTAAATAATAATTAATTTATTAGCCACTTATTCATTAATTACTTGGGGTTTACAAAATCTGTAGGGGATGAGAACATCGTCCTCACTAGTTCTTAGTAAGGGTTTTTAAAGAATTGTCATAAGAGGATACGTATAAAGAAAACTAATTTCAATTGCAGTGATTATCATTCGTCTTATGAATCCATTCAAACATTAACATATAAACAAATCCGAAAATCCAACTGCATATCTTGAATTTTATAAAAAATTTCCATTCTCGGTGAATCACATAACATTCAATATATACCAAAGGATCAATCAATCCAAACTCACCAATCATGGCCTCCGGCCCAAACACAACCAATCACGGCCTCTGGCCAAACATAAATACAACCTCAACCTCTGGCCCAAAATATAAACAGTCGCTGCCTCTAGCTCAAAGCATAATCAAACCACCACTCCAACCACCATAGTCCGAACCAGACAGTCACAATCACAGGCAATAAAGTTCAGACACAATCAAGAGCAATTACAGTAAGTATGACAATTAGCAGTTAAATAGAAATATTCACATAGTCAAACCAGATACAATATGCACACCCAAATAATGTCACATAGATGCATATGAAGCATGCCTATCCTACTATGAGCTCATGTGTCAGTTATGTTGCCAGACCCGACTCGGATAAGCATGATTTAACCACTGTCCTTACTCGTAGGTTCTATAAACAAGCGGAATTACACCACCATCCTTGTTCGGAACACGCAGGCAGGATTAAACCACCATCCTTGCCCCTATAGTAAGCAGGATTAAACCACCATCCTTACTGGGCACCTCGAACAAGTGGGATTACACCACCATTCTTGCTCGTGTTACATTCACAAATCAACCTGCAAGCGGGATTAAATCACCATCCTTGCCAAAAACTAAACAATATGCAAGCAGGATCACACTTTCGTCCTTGCTACACCATTCACTAGTACGTGAGCGGGATCAAACCACTGTCCTTGCCAGGACAAAACTTATTGTTCAATAACCACGACAAGCGGGATTAAACCACCGTCCTTGCCGGGACAACTCAACTCAGTTAACATTAATCTCTCTTGCTTCTTTCATACATTACAAAGCTCATAAATTCCAGCCACTTATCAATTACTCATTCTCGTTATAATAACTTCATTCTCAAGTGTAATAACTTCCTGGAAAGACTCAAAATCATCTCTCTTTGCCAATCAAACTCAAATACTGTAAATTTGCTAAAACTGCTCAAAATTTAATTCTTTAATCAAATTCATAACATAATCCTTTTCATATTTAATCGAACTCAAAACATAATTCTTTTCTTAATAAATAAAACACAAACATAGTTCATTTCTTAATAAATCGAATTCAAAACATAATTCTTTTCTTAATAAATCAAACTCAAAATATTATACTTTTCTTAATAAATAAATCTCAAAACATAATCATTTCCTTAATAAATCAAACTCAAAACATAATACTTTTCTTAATAAAACTCAAAGCATAAGACTTTTCTTAATGAATAAAACTGCAAAACATAATTCACTCATGTTCATATCCTAGCCCAATAAGCAAAGCCATGCCCAATAAACAAAAAGGCCCACCAATGAAGGAGTCCTCCACAAACGTACCCGACCTCTTTAAAGAGGTCAGACACCGACAAGAGAGCCCAGATCTACTTGCCTAAGGCAAGTAACTGCCTCCGCAAATCTCTCCAAGTATCTCTATCTCCACCAAAATGATAGGCCCTAACAACTCCCAAGATAATGGAAACGGCCGTCTAGCAACAAAGGTGGAACTACTCCAACAAAGGTGGTTATCAACTCTACTATAAATACACTGGCACCCCTCAGGTATAAGACAGGTTCTAATCTACTAAAAATCTGCCTAAATCCCTTGCTAACTTAATCATCGGAGTCTCTTGCAGTTACCACCCTCACCTCTTCACGAAGAATTCGGACAGGTGGCACCTCGGTATTAAGAAGTCGAATGCTGCCATACAAAGGGATCTGGACTTAACGTTCAGGCCCAAATCAACATTTCAGATAATGCTCGAAACATTAGCGCCGTTGTCGGGGACCTGGGATCTAACCTCTGAATTATGGCAGTCCACCAATATAAAGACGGCCATACAGCCTCTGAATCCGAACCTAATGCTCAACCAGAGGGCCACGCCATTATAATCCCTCTGCCACAACACACACGCATACCTCTCATGAAGGGGGAACCTTGGGAAACCCCCAACCAAAAAGGATTCATTCGGAGATCCACCATCTTGAAGGTCAGGAACCCCCTTAAACAACAGAGATACTGGACATAGTCCATGGTCAACGAGAACGACTAGAACAGCTCAAGCACGAAGTTGAGCGACAACGAGAAGTTAAACGAGAGCTGTGGAAAGAGTTAAGACAATGAAGGGAGCTAGAAGAAAGGTGATAGGAGAGTTTTTTATCGGTTTAGAAACAAGAACCAATTCGTTGGTAGCATAGTCCAAACCAACAAGGAATTCTCATAATCAAATGTTTAATCTAAAGAATATGTCACAATCAAAACACAATTTATAACCGAGAGTATTTAGACTCCCGGGTCGTTCTCCCTAGGAGCTAATGCCAATGAGTGCACATAATTTTGGTTGTTAGAAACGAGGGGTTTTCAATGATTAAAGTAAACATTGAAGATATAAAATTGCAATTAATAAACTAATAAAGGAATAAAAGAACAATGTATGAAATATGGACAAGTAATGCTATAAAGTGATGGAAAATTGGTTCAAAACATAAATGAAACCTTGACTTGGGATGATTTATGGAATCCCTTCCTTGCCATAACCATAACTATGATAATTATGATGGATTAATCTCACTAAGTCAACCTTAACATTGAAGAATAAGTCAAGTGAGCATAATTGTCATTAATCCACAAATCCTAGTTAACTTACCAAATTAATTGGTAAAAAGCTAGCATTAGTGGAAACATTAACAACTAACAACCCAAAAATTATCACTAAATGTCGGACTTTATGGCTCTAAAAATCCATGAACTCATTTTTCCCAAGCCAAGGAGTGAAAATTACCCCATAATCAAAATTGGCATTTTATCGAACACATAATGGGCATAAACATAAAACATGGCAAAATTGGAAAAATGATAAAGCTATGAACCATAAATGATCAAACCCAATAAAAGTAACTCAACAAACATATAAAAACAATCAAACATCAAATTCATTTACTAGAAATCAAAATTGCAAAACTATGTATATATTAACAAAAGAAATTGAAATAGGAGCAAGTGTAGAACAAGTAATGTGATAAAATGGGAAATGAAGGAAACACTTACAATGAGAAAGCAAAATCCAAGACCAAAATTGAACTATAAAATGCTACATCAAAACCTAATTAAAACCCTAAGAGAGAATTTGTATACTACATTACTCCTACTCCTACTATATGTTTTCTATCTAAAATTGAGCTTCCTTTGTTATGTGTTGTTGCTCCTTCATATAGCCTTTGGTTTCAGCATCCAAGCCATCAGAAATGGGCCAAAAGAGGCCCAAAATCGCGAGTAACGTACGTTTTTAATGAAGGCACGCACTGGTACCTGTGCGTACGCACAGACGTGTGCGCACGCACACTCTGCCAAAATCTCTTCCTATGCGTACGCACAAGAGGTTGCGCGCACGCACACTAGGCGATGCTTGAATGAATGCAGGACGCGCACGATGCGGCTCACGCGCCCGCGTGGCTCTGCTCTGATGGTTGTGCGTACGCACGCAGGCCTGTGCGTACGCACACATCGATGTGCTCTTCTCCTTTGATTCTTCATGCTTCCTTCACTTTGCATGCTCCTCTTCCATTCTCTCCAAGCCATTCCTACCTTATACATATGAAATCACTCACAAACAATATCAAGGCATCGAATGGAAGGGAAATGGGATAAAATTAATCAAATCAGGCACAAAAGAGCATGTTTTTATAATCAAGCACAAATTAGGAGGAAAGTTCAAAAGCAGGCTATTTAAGGGAATAAGTGCAAGTTTATATGATGAAATCCACTCAATTTCAACCAAAAAGTATCATCAAATATGAATTCATCAAAAGGCTCTTGAAGTTAGAAGCTGACCATCACAATCGACATAACCGAACAGACCGGGAAGAAAGCCCCTGATGCGCCACTATTTCGTGGTACATTTTATGCTGAATTGAGTTTATTTAATCCATTATTCTCACTTTTATTCATAGAATTCGCATGTTTTGCATTTTTTATTTCTAATTTTGTGCTATGACTAAAAATGTGCTTCTTTGGCCTTAAATTCACTAATTTTAATCCTCTATTATTACCATTCGATGCCATGATATGTTTGTTAAGTGTTTTCAGGGTTTATAGGGTAGGAATGGCTTAGAGAATGGAAAGGAAGCATGCAAAGGTGGAAGGAACACAAGAAATGAAGTATTTCAGAATCTAGTAGCGACACTGATGCCAGGGCATTTCGGCCAGTTTCACTGACCTTTTCTTTATTGTTTTAAGGTAGTTTCATGCACTTTCTTAGGAAATAAGCAAGTTTTGGATAGATAATCACTTACATCTTGATTCAAGCAACACTATGATTTTTTTACTTCATTTTATGAGAATTATGCAGGAATTGAATGATAAAATAGATGATGCATGATATCATAACTTGGATTAGAGTTTTGATGCATTGTATTTGCTTGATTTCAGGACAAAGGAAGCAAGGAAGAGCCACGTTAGCAGCCACGTTAATCTAATTAACGTGACCACTAACGTGGAATGGGAATGAACTCACAACGTTAATGAGAAAAGTGACCGCCAATAACGCTTTCGAAGCCATCATAGCCCACGTTAATTGCCACGTTAACTATATTAACGTGGTAGTTAATGTGGAAGAAAAGGAAGCTCCAGCGTTAGTGGTAAAAGTGAATACCACTAACGCTCCAAAATGGGCAATTGGCCACGTTAAGAGTCACGTTAACCTAGTTAACGTGAACTCTAACGTGGAAGGGGCAAACAATGCCAACATTAGTGACACTCACCTTTGTCACTAACGTTGGACTAAGCCAACATTGCCCATGTTAGTGGTCACGTTAAGACCACTAACGTGAAGAGTAATATAGAGCCAAGCATGGTAAGCCAACGTTAGTGACACTCACCTTTGTCACTAACGTTGGAGATGGCAATCTTCAACACGTTAAGAGTCACATTAACTAAGTTAACGTGAACTCTAACGTGGGAAGGTGAGGCGTTTGGAGCATTAGTGACAAAGGTAAGTGTCACTAACGCTCTCGAGACTAAGGCATGCCCACGTTAAGAGCCATGTTAGTTATACTAACGTGAACTCTAACGTGAGGAAAGGAGGGGCTAAGGGCAACGTTATTGGAAAAGGTAAACGCCAATAATGCTTGCGATGGACCAAGAGGCAATGTTAGTGGTTACGTTAGTGCCACTAACGTTGAAGTTAACGTGAACCATCTTGGGTTAGGAACGTTAATGCAAAAGGTGATTGTCACTAACGTTCTCGAACCCACATTTTCACTTAACGTTAACGCCACTAACGTCCTAGCTAAAGTCCATGCCTACTTCACACTTTCTTTGCAAGTAAAGCTGAGCCCATTGAAGATTCCAAACTACTTCAACTCAAGATCCAAAGGCCCATATCCAAGACTTGAAGAGCCAACTAGAAGATCAGAAGAGTAGTATATATAGGAGTAGTTTTGAACTAGAGAAGAAGCTTTTGGATTGGGAGAACTACTCTCTGTATAATTTTACTTTCTCTGCAACTTCTAGTTTTACTTTCAGAATGTATTATCCATCTTTGTTTTCCATTCCCAGAGCTATGAACAACTAAATCTCTTTCATTGGGTTAGGGAGCTCTGTTGTAATTTAATAGATCAATAATAGTTTTCATTATCCTTCCTCTTTCTTTTCTCTTGATTTTACTAGAAAGCTTTCAATCTTCATCCAATTGGGTAGTTATCTTGGAAAAGAAGCTATTCATACTTGGATCTCTTCGGAACCTTGGAAGAGGAATGAAGAGATCATGCTAGAAATGCTTTCTCATGTTGGACCAAGTTGGGATTTGGGCGGATATGGTGACATATAATTCTCCCAATACTTTGATTTGGAAATACATGTGGTATAATCAGTGACCATACTTCATCTCTTCTCATGAGCAATTAGACCAAGGAATTGGCTATTGATCAAGATTTGAGAGATTGAATCACCAAGGAATTGGAATTCAATCACTTAAGATTGCCAAGGAGATCAATGAATGCATTGATTGAGGAAGAGATCGATGAAAATGAACTTGATCTGGAGAATGCAACATCTCCTAAGCCTAATGAATCCCCTATCTCTGATCTTACCCATTCTCTTTACTTTCTACCATTTACTTTCATGCTAAATTCCCCATTCCCCATTTAAGATTCTACAATTTACTTTCCGTCATTTATATTCAGCTCTTTATTTCCAGCATTTACATTTTTTTCCATTTACTTTCCCGCCATTTAAATTCCTGCAATTCTCAAATCAAATTCTGCTTAGCTCAACTAGAACATTACTCCAATTAAAGTTGCTTGACTAATCAATCCCTGTGGGATTCAACCTCACTCTATTGTGAGTTATTACTTGACGATAATTCGGTATACTTGTCGAGGGAAATCTGTTGAGAGACAAGTTTCCATGCATCAAGTTTTTGGCGCCGTTACCGGGGATTAATTGTGATTAACAAACTATCGGTTGATTGATTTACTAGATTAGACACTTTTCTTTTGTCTTTGTTTTCTTTTGTTTCTTCATTTCTTTTGCTATCTAACTGTTTGTGTTAATGCCTCACCAAGAAGCCCCCGTTCGTGACAGCTCTGGCTCTTGGTGATTTTGTTATTAATACAACAGTTTCTTTTACTTATCTTCTTCTCAAATAAAATTGGCATATGATCACATTCTAAGTTTGGTGTTGCTCTGTAACATTCTGTTTTCAATCTTTCTGGATACTTGCATCAATTCCAAGAGAAAGTGTCACACTAAGTTTGGTGTGCCATTTATTTTTCTATGCAATGTATCCAGCAACACCACTTATTTGTATAATCATAATGTCTGTGCTTCTTTGGCCTGCAGTGTTATCCTTAATTTTTGCTTGCTTAACCGCATACATCACTTACATTTCAGTATGTAAGACCACTGTTTTATTTGCTGCTTGAAGACAAGAAATTAGTCTAAATTGGTGTGGGAAGGGAGAAAAGTAGGAGAAAAAGGGTAACAACAATGAAGATGAACTACAAGGTGGTAAAGTTCCCTTTTCCTCTTACTTATTTCCAGTACATTCAATTGCATGATTGTCTTCTAATTTCCTTGTATGTATGTGTGCTTACTCCTTATGAATAAGCATAGTTTTTGAATTACAATATGTTGTTGTGACATTATGATTGCCATCTTGAAGTTTTGTGAGTCCAAAGCAATGTAGTTTCATGATCATAAACAAACAAGGTCATTTAAGAAGAAGTTAGCATGAGCATACAAGTATTGGGAAGCTAGCATGACTATTGTTGCTCAATTGTATTTGAATATATTTAATTGAAGTTTTCATCTAGGACATTTTATGAAATTTTTGAAATCATGAAAACCTTGAAAAAGCAATTGCAACTAAGGCAAGAAAAGAAAAGGGAGAGGATGAGAAAGCTGAAGGTTCTGAGTACTAATGACAATTCAATTGTTAAGTGCTTGTGGTGTTTATGTATCAAGCAAAAAGCTTGAAAACAAAACATTTAGAGACAAGGCTAGGCTCAAGTGCAAAAGCACTCCCTCAAAGCTCAAGGCTCTGAGCATCAATGATTAGAGAGTCAAGAAGACAAGAAAACAAAATGAGCTAAAAGAGTCTTCTGATTAAATGCTTGTGGTGCTTATGTATCAAGTGGTAATACTTGAAAACAAAGCATTTAGAGTCGTAGCTTTCAAATCATGGTGCAAAGCACCTAAAGAAGATAAGATAAAAAGAGAATGAAAAGCTTGTTCAAGGAAGAAACATACAGAAAAGATTTCATAAAATGAGCTAGATAGAGGCATCAATCATCTGAAGTTCTTTTGTGATTGTTTCATGCATAGAAAGCTAGCTAACCATGAACATTACACTGCTACTCTTCTTACCTTGGATTCTCAAACCTTATTGCATGATTCTCTTCTTGCTTGGGGACAAGCAAGATTTAAGTTTGGTGTTGTGATGCCAGGGCATCATGGCCTGTTTTTCTATGCTTTTTCAGTAGATTTTAATTCAGTTTTCATACAATTTCTGTTGATAAAGGAGCAAAAGCATGAAAAATCTCTGCATGAAACAAAATCTCAATCATAGGTGAATTTTAGTTAATATACATGGTAAATATGATGAAATAGATCACACTAAGTGAAAGTATGATTTTGAGCGATATTAGCACACTTAGTATAGTAAAGTTTATCTTGTATGTTACTTTGATACACTTTGTTTGTTTGATTTCAGACCAAAAGAAGAGAGGAGAGCCACGTTAATGGCTATGTTAGCGACACTAACGTGGCCATTAAAGTGGAAGGATGGAAAGCTTGGAAAGTTAGTGAGAATGTTAACGCCACTAACGTTAGCAAAAGGAAAGAAGACCCACATTAGCATCCCCGTTAGCTCCACTAACATGGGCACTAACGTGGAAGATAAGAGAAGCCCCAACATTAGTGAGAAAGTTAATGGCATTAGCGAAGTAAAAGAAGACCCACGTTAGCATCCACGTTAGTTACATTAACGTGGGAACTAACGTGGAAGGAAAGGGAAACGCCAACGTTAGTGGAAAAAGTGAGTGCCACTAACGTTTGCGAAGCAAAGGAAGACCCACGTTAATGTCCACGTAATCTCACCTGGCAGCCTGACCATGCCCTCTTCAAAAAAGAATAACTTGAGCCACAAAGCTCCAAATGATGTGATTTCAGTGGCATTGGAAAGTAGGATTTCAGAGCTTTCCAAGCATATATGGCACTACATGGTGGACACTAAATTTGAGGAAGAAAATCTGCCCCGAAAGTGCAAAGATGAACATGGTATCAACTTGTAGTAAGGCCAGCTGACCTCTTCACCTTCCAAGAAATGTAACTCGAGCTGTAGAGATCCAAATGATGCGCTTCCAAAGACGTTGGAAAGTAGACATCCAGGGCTTTTCAAAAATATATAATAGTATGGGGTGGACATTAAGTTTCAACTTCAGAACCTGGCAATATTCATCCCCTGATCGCTAACGTTATTGTGACTCACTTTTTCCAGTAACGCTAGCGACTATGCCAGTGACCCTGTCACCTTCAAAGGAGCATAACTTGAGTTACAGAGGTCCAATTGAGGTGATTTCAGTTGCCTTAGAAAGCTCACATTCAGAGCTTTCCAACGATATATAATACTCTATAGTGGGCATGAAATTGGAGCACAAACCAGAGGCATCTTTTAAGCCCCAAAAACACCAACTGGGTAGCAAGTGTGACGTTAGCCACACTAACTTCAGCACTAACGCCACACTTGTAGCGTTAGTGTGGCTAACGGAAACAATAAAGCCAAGTCACCCTGGACCTCAATTTGATTCACTTCTCTCTCAAGTCCACTTCAAAGCTCAAGCAAGCAAGCCCACAAGTGTCAACCAATCAAGGCCACAAGAAGCATCTAGAATAGAAATTTTCATTTCATTGTAATTTGCTTTTAATTTCATTTTGTAATTTAGGAGAGCCTATATAAAGGCCTTAGTTTTTACATTCAAGGGATATTCTGGGAACGGAGAATTGAAGGAAGGGGAAGAGAGTGAAGACCAATTCAAACTTCTGTGAATTGGCACACTCCAAGGGGAGTGGGTCTTCGGAACCCTCCCCTCAACCACTCTTCTTCCTTTTCTCTTCTTTTCTTCCTTAAGAGTAGTTTCATTTTCTTTGTACTTTTCATTTATGAATTTTGAAGTTTCAATTTTAGTTTCAATCTTCATCTTTACTTTTCTGCACATGCTTTCTTTTCTATTTTGGTAGAGCAATGATCAACTAACTCTTTTCATTGGGTTAGAGAGCTCTATTGTGATTCAATGGATCAATTGTAGTTCTTATTCTTCTTCTTCTTTCTTTTCTCTTGATTTTACTAGAGAGCTTTCGATCTTCATCCAATTGGGTAATTGTCTCGGAAGAGAAATTGCTTATACTTGGATTTCCTCTGAACCTTGGAAGAGGAATGAGAAAATCATGCTAGAAATGCTCTCTCACATTGGATTAGGTTGGGGGTTGGATGGAAATTGTGACATTTAATCCTAGAAATACTTTGATCTATGAATGTGTGTGGTATAATCAGTGACCAAACTTTATCTCTTCCCATGAGCAATTAAATCAAGGAATTGGGAAATTGTTCAAGCTTAGAGAGATTGGATTGCCAAGGAATTGGGATCCAATCACTTAAGATTGCCAAGGAGATCAATGAATGCATTGATTGAGGAAGAGATGAGGATGAACTTGATCCGGAGGATTGCAATATCTCTTGATCCCAATGTTCATTTTATTTTTAGTTCTTACATTTACTTTTCTTGCCATTTTACTTTTCTGCATTTTATTGCTTTCTTTACTTTTATGCCATTTACATTTCCTTGTTACTTATCACTCCAATATGATTCGTCTAACTAGGATAATTAATCAACTATTGATTGCTTAATCCGTTAAACTCTGTGGGATTCGACCTCACTCTTTTGTGAGTTATTACTTGACGACAATTCGGTACACTTGCCGAGGGAGATTTGTTGAGGGACAAGTTTTTTCGTGCATCAGACGTGCACGCATGGGCGACGTGTACGCGTGACTGGTGCAACAGACAAGTGATGCGTACGCGTTGGCGACACTTACGCAAGACAAAGAATTCGTTCAGCGATGCGTAGGCGTGGCTGACGCGTACGCGTGACGGAGCGTCACGTGCTGTAATTAACAGAATTCGCTGGTGGCAATTTCTGGGCTGCTTTTGACCCAGTTTTAGGCCCGAAAATATAGATTAGAGGCTGCAGAGTCGAGCAGGAAGGGGGAGTCATTCATTCACTTCACATTCATACGCACAATTTTAGGTTTTAGATGTAGTTTTCTACAGAGAGAGGCTCTCTCCTCTCTCTAGGTTTAGGGTTTCTTCTTTCAATTTCTCTTTAGGTTCAGGTTCAATCTTCCTTTAATTTAGTTTTTGTCTTACTTTTATTTGTTTAAGCACTTTAGTTCATCTTCTTCTCATGTTAATTTTCCTTTTTCGTCATCTTTATGTTTATGAGCTCTTGTTATGTTTGATTTCTTTTAATGCAATTTATGTTTTCCATGTTTATTGTTACTCCATTTAATTGTTAGTCATTGATGCTTGCAATTGGTTGTTTAGATTTAATATTCCTTGTTAATTTTTCATGCTTTTATTTTATGCCTACCATGTGTTTGATAAAATGCTTGGTAGGATTTTAAAATAGATTTTTTTGTTCTTAACTTAGATTGATCAATTAGAGACTTTTGAGTATTGGAAATCTTCAATCACCAATCAACAAAAGACTTTTGAGTTATCAAAAGTCTTTTGTTGATTGGTGATTGAAGATTTCCAATTAGCTTGAACTTCACCAAAGATAGTCTCTCACTAGGGGTTGGCTAGGACTTGTGAACTCAAGTTAATTGTATGCACTTGACCTTCCTCCATTAGTTAGAGGTTAACTAAGTGAAGGCAATCCATATTTACCATCACAATTGATAATGATAATAAGGATAGGACTTCTAATCCTCTTTCCTTGTTAAGAGCTTTCGTAGTTATTACTTAATTTTCTTGCCATTTTTAATTTAGTGTCTCTTATTACAAAAATCCCAAAAATATATTTTTCTCATACCCAATAGTAAGTATACTTCCCTGCAATTCCTTGAGAGACGACCCGATGTTTAAATACTTCGGTTAATTTTATTGGGTTTGCTTAAGTGACAAACAATTTAAACGTTGACCGAGGATAATTTGTTGACCGACTTCCGTGGGTTAGTTACTTTTTTTTCAACACCAATTCTTAATTTTCTTTGTTAGTTAATTGTTGCATTGCATAATAGATTGTGAGTGTAGTTAATTGTTTGCATGTGTGTACTACTTGGTTGTAGTGATGAATTCTTTTCCAAGAAACTACTTTATAGCATTTCACTAATTTGGATTAAAATTTTTGTTGAACTTGCTTGAAGAATTTTAATTTGGAACATGGTTTTAAAGCTCGAACACACAAAACCAGTGAGATTTTGAACCTATTTGATTAGTTGCATCTTATCAACCAATACTTTGTTTTGGTGTGTGTTGTTCTCTCTAAAATTGTGATATTTGTCTTGCTTGATTCTATATTTCCATTGTTTGATGTATGCATACATTTACATGATTGAGGCCTTATTTCACTATAGCTCACATACCCATATGGCCTTACCCTTTCATTATCCTTTGCAAACCAATGTTGTGCCTATTTTATCCTATTTATTCTTTACTTTAGCACATCACTAACTTTAAATGGAAAACAATAAATATCCTTCATTTGAATCTTGGGTTACCTTAGACTCGTGAGAAGTGTTCATGAATTAAGTGTGGGGAAGTTGGGTTTGGAGAAATTCGGTTTGGAAATTGGGTATTGTATATTTTTGGTGAAAATGAAAAAAAAATAGTTTAGCACATATTCTTGCATTCAATACCTTAATCATATGCATTGAGAAAAACAAAAGAAAAAAAAAGAAAGAAAAAAAAAGAGAAAATGAAGAAAAAAAAGAGCAAATAAAAAAAGGGACAAAATGTCCCAAAGTAAATGGTGATAGCAATGCATATATACTGTACTCAAAATTAGGATGCATGAATATGTGGAAAACATAGTTAATGGGCAGTGATGAGTTGAAATAAATTTCAACACCTAAACTCACCGGCAAGTGTACCGGGTCGCATCAAGTAGTAATTACTCACAAGAGTGAGGTCGATCCCACAGGGATTGATGGATTGAGCAATTTTAGTTATGTGGTTGATTTAGTTAAGCAAGCAGTTGATTATTTGAGTGAATTGTAACCAACAGAAGCTAAATTGCATGAAACTAAAAGGGAGAGGGAGAATTGACAGAAAAATAAAGTGCAGAAGAGTAAATTTGCATGAAACTTAAAGTGCAAGTAATGTAAATGACTGAAACTTAAATTACAAGTAATGTAAATGACTGAAACTTAAATTGCAAGAAATGTAAATTTGCTTGAATAGTAAAGGGATGTGGGATGCAGGGATGCAGAATTTAACAATAGAAAGTAAAGAAGATGAAGTAAGTGCAGTAGATCTAAACAGAAATGGAAAATTGCTTGAAGAACAAGACAACAAGTAAATTCAGCTCAATTGTAAAGCTAGGAAAGAAATTTAAGATCTCAGGGGCTCAATGAGACTAGAAAATAGGTCTAGATCTCAATTCCTTCCTTGATCCAACAGAGCACAATTTGCAGAAGAAAAGAATATGAAAGCAGTAAAGGAAACTCAGATTCAAATTTTTAATTCACTAAGATTATGCAGAAGAAGAACCAAGAGATTTCAGATCAAGATTTGAAACAGAATTCCTTCAATTTCAATCTAAAATTCCCAAAACAGAAAGTAAGAAATGCAAAAGTGAGAACAAGGATGAAGAGAACTTAGCCTTCAATCCTAATTCCCCAATTCAAAGCTAAAATGTAAAAATGAGCTAAAAATAAAACTCAAAATAAAAAAGTTCAAAAGCGAAAGTAAGTTTTTCTACAAATCAAACTAACTCCTATTTATACACTTTCTAATTTTGATATTCAGACTTTAGAGTGGGCTTTTCAAATTGGTGAAGAATTGGATCCAAAATTGGTTTCTGGTTGAAATTGGGCTAAGGAACCACCTCTAGTGGAGTGCTCAGTCATGTAAGGTAACTGAGCGCTACATATGCTTCCTCCCAGGCTAGTGCCAACCTTCTTGGCAAGGCCTTGCATAGCGCTAAGTTAAGAATCCAAACGTAGCGCCTCTTTGCTTGAATATGGGTTTCCAGTTTTGAACCATAGCTGTCCCATTTGAGTTAATTCCCTTTGTGAAACATTGTAGCGCTTAGTTAATTCATTTCACGCAGCGCTTCAAGCTTGTACAAGGTTCCCAATTTGAACCATGGTGAAGCCAATTTGGCTCACTTCCTTGTACTAGCTCTCAATTAAGTAAGGGAACTGAGCGCCCTTGCCTTCCTTGTGTAGCGCTTCTCTTGGCTCCCTAGGTGCAAGGTTCGAACCTTGGTTGCTTCACTCCTTGGTATTGCGCCTTGATTTTCTTTTGGTTGAGGCACGATAAAGGTAAATGAGTTAACTGAGCGCTATTGATTTTGCCTTGTTCTCTTTGGTTCCTTGTAGCGCTCAGTTAAGTGCACCAACGTAGCGCTATGCTTGTTCCTTTTGTCTTTGCTTTGGTGCTGAGTGCTCCTTTAGTTGGCGCTCAATTAGAGAGCGCAGCGCTCAATTAGTGAGCACTGGTCCTTTGCTTCCTTGATGCGTGACGCTTTTGTGCCTTGGGTCACGCTTTCCAAAGCGTGGCCTAAGGTCCAAAGCATGCTTTAACTTTAAAAGCGTGCCAAAAATTCCTTTTTCCACCATTTCTTCACCTACAAGTAATCAAAACAACCAATCAAAGTATCACCAAATTCACAAGGTTTATAAATCATTCAAAAACCAACTAATTCTAGCTTAAACCTCATGATTTAGTGTCAAATAAAGGATGGTTGATTGATTCAACAAAACCATGCAAATCCACTCTAAATCGCTTACTTACAATGCAAGAAAGTGCATAAAACCTAATGAAACAAGTGAAAAATGCTTGAAGAGCTAGCATAAGATGACTTGTCATCACAGCACCAAACTTAAATCTTGCTTGTCCCCAAGCAAACACTAAACATAAGAGAAAATGAAATGAAACAGAGAAGCATGCATGTCCTTATTTAGCAGATAATTAAACTTGGTTCATGGGGTTTTATGCAGACAATGGTAGCTCATTTATTACTTGCTGACAGATAAGAAATGTTTCCTCAAAGGTTCACTAGAGTTGCTGCTATAATGCCTTGCTTTTGATTGATCCTTCTTGGCTTTTTCTTTCTTTTCTTTTGCTTTAGAAAGCTTATTTCTTAATGGAGGCTTGGTGGCAAATGTTGTAGCAGCATTTTGGCTTAATTTTGCTCAACATTTCTTCACCACAGACACATGGCTCACAATTTCTTCCTAGGAACATTGATGTCCAGTATCTCTTTGGATTACTAAATGCTTTGTAACTAGGTTGCTCTTGATAGTGGACTTTTGGTTGGCAATCCTAGATCAGTTGATCCAAGTGGCCAAGTTTTGAAATACTCCTCAGAACCTACTTGTCCAAGCATATCCTAGTACAAAAACACCACAGGCATATGTCCTAGGGTCCAAGCTATTGGTGTCTAGCCTTATTGTTTGTTTCTTTGCCCATTCTTGGCTTTTTTTTTCTTTTTCTTTTTTTTTTGCTTCATTCTCAAGGGATTAATAACAGACTTTATAGCAGCAACTAATTCACACTTCAAGGAACATGTTATTATGCAGCTTTTGTTATTTGAGATAACCATTAAACCAAACAATTACCACCACTGAATTCTCATTCTAATTTCTACAACATTGGAATTCGTTCAATGACGCGTACGCGCGGCTAACGCATACGCGTGATAGAGTGTCACGTGCTGCAATTAACAGAATTTGCTGGGGGCGATTTCTGGGCTGCTTTTGACCCAGTTTCAGGCCCGAAAATACAGATTAGAGGTTGCAGAGTGGAGCAAGAAGGGGAAATCATTTATTCACTTCACATTCATGCACACAATTTTAGGTTTCAGATGTAGTTTTCTAGAGAGAGAGGCTCTCTCCTCTCTCTAGGTTTAGGGTTTCTTCTTTCAATTACTCATTAGGTTCAGGTTCAATCTTCCTTTAATATAGTTTTTGTCTTACTTTTATTTGTTTAAGCACTTTAGTTCATCTTCTTCTCTTGTTAATTTTCCTTTTTCGTCAACTTTATGTTTATGAGCTCTTGTTACATTTGATTTCTTTTAATGCAATTTATGTTTTCCATATTTATTGTTACTCCCTTTAATTGTTAGTCATTGATGCTTGCAATTGGTTGTTTAGCTTTAATATTCCTTGTTAATTTTCCATGTTTTTATTTTGTGCCTATCATGTGTTTGATAAAATGCTTGTTAGGATTTTAAAATAGATCTTTTTTTTCTTAACTTGGATTGATCAATGAGAGACTCTTGAGTTATCAAAAGTCTTTTGTTAATTGGTGATTGAAGATTGTCGGTTAGCTAGAACATCACCAAAGCTAGTCTATCACTATGGGTTGGCTAGGACTTGTGAACTCAAGTTAATTGTATGCACTTGACCTTCCTCCATTAGTTAGAGGTTAACTAAGAGAAGGCAATCCATATTTACCATCACAATTGATAATGATAAGAAAGATAGGACTTCCAATCCTCTTTCCTTGTTAAGAGCTTTCGTAGTTATTACTTAATTTTCTTGCCATTTTTACTTTCATGTCTCTTATTTCAAAAACCCCAAAAATATATTTTTCTCATGCCCAATAGTAAGTACACTTCCCTGCAATTCCTTCAGAGACGTCCCGAGGTTTAAATACTTTGGTTAATTTTATTGGGTTTGCTTAACTGACAAACAATTTAAACATTGAAAGAGAATAATTTGTTGACCGACATCCATGCGCTAGTTACTTTCTTTATAATACCAATTCTTAATTTTCTTTGTTAGTTAATTGTTGCATTACATAATAGATTGCGAGTGTAGTTAATTTTTTGCATGTATGTACTACTTGGTTGAAGTGATGAATTCTTTTCCAAGAAACTATTTTATAGCATTTCACTAATTTGAATTAAAATTTTTGTTGAACTTGCTTGAAGAATTTTAATTTGGAACATGGTTTTAGAGCTCGAACAGACAAAACTGGTGAGATTTTGAACCTGTTTGATTGGTTGCATCTTATCAACCAACACTTTGTTTTGGTGTGTGTTGTTCTCTCTAAAATTGTGATCTTTGTCTTGCTTGATTCTATATTTCCATTGTTTGATGTATGCATACATTTATGTGATTGAGGTCTTGTTTCACTATAGCTCACATACCCATATGGCCTTACCTTTTCATTATCCTTTGCAAACCAATATTGAGCCTATTTTATCCCATTTACTCTTTACTTTAGCACATCACTAACTCTAAGCGGAAAACAATAAATGTCCTTCATTTGAATCCTTGGTTAGCTTAGACTAGTGAGAAGTGTTCATGAATTAAGTGTGGGGAAGTTGGGTTTGGAAAAATTTTGTTTGGAAATTGGGTATTGTATATTTTTTGTGAAAATAAAAAAAATAGTTGAGCACATATTCTTGGGTTCAATACCTTAATCATATGCAGTGAGAAAAACAAAATAAAAGAAAAAAAAAGAAAAAAAGAGAAAAAGAAAAAAAAAGAGCAAATAAGAAAAATGGACAAAATATTCCAAAGTAAATGGTGATAGCAATGCATATGTACTGTACTCAAAATTAGGATGCATGAATATGTGGAAAACATAGTTAATGGGTAGTTAGATTTTGTATTCTAATTACATGGGTTGTCTTAAGTTAGGTGGAAAGTTTAGGTTAATCAAGGATTCAGATTTTAGTCCACTTAACCAAATACAATCCTACCTTGACCCTAACCCCATTACAACCCTTAAAAGTCCTCTTGATATTTGTATTTGTAAATTAAATTTTTGTTGATTGGTAGAAGAAGAGCAAGCCTTAGAAGGAATGTTAGTAGAGAATTGAGATAATCAAACCTTAAACACTTGAGTGATTACAGTGTATACATTTCCGGTGAGGGTTCAAAGCTCGATTCTTTGTTCCCAGCTTTTACGAGCTTTCTTCTCGCATGTCTATTTGTACTTTATTTCAGAATTCGAATTAGTGGAATTCAGATCATATTTGTTCTTGGCGATTCATTTACTTTTAACTAAGAAGGTAGAAGCATTTTTGCATGTAGTTGGATTGATATAGATAGTTTGCATTTAATAATCCCTATCACCCCTCTTCACTCTTTTGGTTCTCTTGAGCTTAGCATGAGGACATACTAATGTTTAAGTGTGGGGAGATTTCATGCACCACTATTTTGTGGTACATTTTATATTGAATTGAGTGGATTTTATCCATTATTATCACACTTATTCATAGAATTCGCATGTTTTACATCTTCCTTCCTAATTTTGTGCTATGATTGAAAACGTGCTTCTTTGACCTTAAATTCGCTAATTTTAATCCTCTCTTATTAATATACGATGTCATGATATGTTTGTTAAGTGTTTTCATGGTTTATAGGGCAGCAACGGTTTAGAGGATGGAAAGGAAGCATGCAAAGGTGGAAGAAACACAAGAAATGAAGTATTTTAAAATCTGGTAGCGACGCGCACGCATGGGCAACGCGTACGCGTGACTGGTGCAACAGAAAAGCGACATGTACACGTGGGCGACGCGTACGCATGACCAAGAATTCGTTCAGCGATGCGTACCCGTGGCTGACTGATGAGCGGATAATTTATACGCTTTTTTGCATTGTTTTTACATAGTTTTCAGTATGATTTAGTTAATTTTTATTATATTTTTATTAGTTTTTGTGAAAAATTCACATTTCTGGACTTTACTATGATTTTGTGTATTTTTCTGTGATTTTAGGTATTTTCTAGCTGAAATTGAGAGACCTGAGCAAAAATCTGATTCAGAGGCTGAAAAAGGACTGCAGATGCTGTTGGATTCTGACCTTCCTGCACTCGAAGTAGATTTTCTAGAGCTACAGAAACCCAATTTGCGCGCTCTTAATTGTGTTGAAAAGTAGACATCCAGGGCATTCCAACAATATATAATATTCCATACTTTGCCCGTGTTTTGACGACGTAAACAGACATTCAAACGCTAACTTCCTGCCCTATTCTGAAGATAAACGCCAGAAGCAGGTTACAAACCAGAGTTAAACGCCAGAAACAGGTTGCAACCTGCATTTAACTCCAAGAGAAGACTCTACACGTGAAGGCTTCAATGCTTAGCCCAAGCACACACCAAGTGGGCCCCGGAAGTGGATTTCTGCACTATCTGCACTTAGTTACTTATTTTTTGTAAACCCTAGTGACTAGTTTAGTATAAAAACTACTTTTAGTGATTTATTTCACATCTTTGATCATTTTTTAGACTATCTTTTGACCATGTTTGGATGTTTAGTCCCTAGACCTTTGAGGCTGGCCATTCGGCCATGCTTAGACTATTTTTACTTATGTATTTTCAACGGTGGAGTTTCTACACTCCATAGATTAAGGTGTGGAGCTCTGCTGTTCCTCATGAATTAATGCAAAGTACTATTGTTTTTCTATTCAATTCAAGCTTATTCTTATTCTAAGATATTCACTCGCACTTCAACCTGATGAATGTGATGATCCGTGACACTCATCATCATTCTCACCTATGAACGCGTGCCTGACAACCACTTCCGTTCTATCTGCAATAGCTTGAGTGTGTATCTCTTAGCCTCCATTCCGAAAGATCAGAGTCTTCGTGGTATAAGCTAGAATCAATTGGCAGCATTCTTGAGATCCGAAAAGTCTAAACCTTGTCTGTGGTATTCCGAGTAGGATCTGGGATGGTATGACTGTGACGAGCTTCAAACTCGTGAGTGTTGGGCATAATGACAGACGCAAAAGGATCAATGGATCCTATTCTAACTTGAGTGAGAACCGACAAATGATTAGCTGTGCGGTGACAGCATATTTGGACCATTTTCACTGAGAGGACAGACGGTAGCCATTGACAACGGTGATCCCCCAACATACAGCTTGCCATGGAAAGGGGTATGAATGATTGAATGAAGGCAGTAGGAAAGCAGAGATTCAGAAGGAGCAAAGCATCTCCATATGCTTATCTGAAATTCTCACCAATGAATTACATAAGTATTTCTATCTTATTTTATATTTTAATTATATTTTAATGATCAAAACTGATGCACGGAAAACATGTCTCATAACAAATTTCCTTCGGCAAGTGTACCGAATTTGTCGTCAAGTAAAAACTCACAATAGAGTGAGGTCGAATCCCACAAGGATTGATTGATCAAGCAACTTTAATTAGAGGAATGTTCTAGTTGAGAAAATCAGAAATTGAGTTGAGAATTACAGAAAGTTAAATGCGGGAAAGTAAATGGCAGAAAGTAAATTGCAGAATCTTAAATGGGAATGGGAGAATTGCTCATAAATGTAAATGACAGAAATTAAAGAGAATGGGTAAGATCAGAAATGGGGAGTTCATTGGGCTTAGGAGATGTTGCATTCTCCGGATCAATCTCATTTACATCTCTTCCTCAATCAATGCACTCATTGATCTCCTTGGCAATCTTAAGTGATTGAATTACAATTTCTTGTAATTCAATCTCTCAAATCTTGATCAATAGCCAATTCCTTGGTCAATTGCTCATGAGAAGAGATGAAGTATGGTCACTGATTATACCACATGTATTTCCCAAATCAAGCATTGAGAGGATTATAGTCACATATCCATCCAAACCCAATTTGGTCCAGCATGAGAAAGCATTTCTAGCTTGATCTCTTCATTCCTCTTCCAAGGTTCAGAAGAGATCCAAGTATGAATAGTTTCTTTTCCAAGATAACTACCCAATTGGATGAAGATCGAAAGCTTTCAAGTAAAATCAAAAGAAAAGATAGAAGAAGAATAATGAAAACTAGTATTGATCCATCAAATTACAACAGAGCTCCCTAACCCAATGAAAGGGGTTTAGTTGTTCATAGCTCTGGAAAATAAAAACAAAGATGGAGAATACATGATGAAAACTAGAAGAGCTAAGAAAGTAAAATACAGGAAGTAGTTCTATGCTATTTTCCAACTCCCAGCAACTCTCTAAAATAATTCAAAGCTACTCCTATATATACTACTCTTCTCATCTTCTAGTTGGCTCTTCAAGTCTTGGGCCTTTGGATCATGAGTTTGAAGCAGTTCTCTTCTTTATTTTGGCTTGGCTTTACTTGCAGAGAGAAAGTGTGAAGTGGGCAGAGATTTTAGCTCAGGACGTTAGGGTTGTTAACGTTTAGTGAAAATATGAGTTCGAGAACGTTAGTGACAATCAACTTTCTCACAAACGTTCCTAAGTAAAAGCCACGTTAACCTCAACGTTAGTGGCACAAACGTTGCCACCAGCGTTGCCTCTAGGTCCTTCGTACATGTTATTGGGACTTAACTTTCCCAATAACGTTGAAAAGCCCCCATTGCTCCTACGTTAGAGCCCACGTTAACTTAGTTAACGTGGCTCTTTAACGTGGGCTTGCCATCCTTCGAGAACGTTAGTGACATTCAACATTGTCACTAACGTTCCAATGTGCCGCCATGTCTCACGTTAGAATCCACGTTAACTAGGTTAACGTGGCTTATAACGTGGCCATGCTTAGTGATGAGCGGATAATTTATACGCTTTTTGGCATTGTTTTTAGTATATTTTTAGTAGGATCTAGTTACTTTTAGGGATGTTTTTAATAGATTTTGTGTCAAATTCACATTTCTGGACTTTACTATGAGTTTGTGTGTTTTTCTGTAATTTCAGGTATTTTCTGGCTGAAATTGAGGGACTTGAGCAGAAATCAGATTCAGAGGTTGAAAAAGGACTGCTGATGCTGTTGGATTCTGACCTCCCTGCACTCAAAGTGGATTTTCTAGAGCTACAGAACTCGAAATGGCGCGCTTCCAATTCCGTTGGAAAGTAGACATCCAGGGCTTTCCAGCAATATATAATAGTCCATACTTTGGCCAAGACTTGACGACGTAAACTGGCGTTCAACGCCAGCCTTCTGCCCAAATCTGGCGTCCAGCGCCAGAAAAGGATCCAAAACCAGAGTTGAACGCCCAAACTGGCACAGAAACTGGCGTTCAACTCCACAAATGGCCTCTGCACGTGCAACACTTAAGCTCAGCCCAAACACACACCAAGTGGGCCCCGGAAGTGGATTTATACATCAAATACTTACTCATGTAAACCCTAGTGACTAGTTTATTATAAATAGGACCTCTTACTATTGTAATAGGCATCCTGGATTGTATTTTGATCCTGTGATCACGTTTTGGGGGCTGGCCATCTCGGCCATGCCTGGACCCTCACTTATATATTTTCATACGGTAGAGTTTCTACACTCCATAGATTAAGGTGTGGAGCTTTGCTGTTCCTCAAAGATTAATGCAAAGTACTACTGTTTTCTATTCAATTCATCTTATTTCGCTTCTAAGATATTCATTCGCACTTCAACCTGAATGTGATGAACGTGACAATCATCATCATTCCCTATGAACGCGTGCCTGACAACCACTTCCGTTCTACATTAGAATTGAATGAGTATCTCTTAGATCTCTTAACCGGAATCTTCGTGGCGTAAGCTAGAATGATGGCGGCATTCAAGAGAATCCGGAAAGTCTAAACCTTGTCTGTGGTATTCCGAGTAGGATTCAATGATTGAATGACTGTGACGAACTTCAAACTCGCGAGTGCTGGGCGTTAGTGACAGACGCAAAAGGAGGGTGAATCCTATTCCAGCATGATCGAGAACCGACAGATGAATAGCCGTGCCGTGACAGGGTGCGTGAGCATATGATTCACTGAGAGGAGGGGATGTAGCCACTGACAACGGTGATGCCCTTGCATACAGCCAGCCATGGAAAGGAGTAAGACTGATTGGATGAAGATAGCAGGAAAGCAGAGGTTCAGAGGAACGAAAAGCATCTCCATTCGCTTATCTGAAATCCCTGCCAATGAATCTACATAAGTATCTCTATCCCTTTTATTGTTTATTTTAATCTAATAAAGTATCATGTTTAAATCTGCCTGACTGAGATTTACAAGGTGACCATAGCTTGCTTCATACCAACAATCTCCGTGGGATTCGACCCTTACTCACGTAAGGTATTACTTGGACGACCCAGTGCACTTGCTGGTTAGTTGTATCGAAGTTGTGACAATTATGAATTAAGATCAGAGCACCAAGCTTTGGAGCCATTACCAGGATTTGTTCGAGCCTGGACATCACAATTTCGTGCACCAAGTTTTTGGCGCCGTTGCCGGGGATTGTTTGAGTTTGGACAACTGACGGTTCATCTTGTTGCTCAGATTAGGTAATTTTCTTTCTATTTTATTTTCAAAAATTTTTTTCAAAAATATTTCTAAAATTTTCTCATCTGTTTTCGAAAAAAAAAATAAATAATAAAAATATTTTCAAAAAAAAATGTTTTCAAAAAGAAATTATTCTATGGTTTCAGAATTTTTAAGAATGAATTCTAGCGTTTCATGAAGCATGTTGAAGCCTGGCTGGCTGTAAAGCCATGTCTCAATCCTTATACCCAAGAGAAGAGCTTCTTTATCTTTCTTAGCCAATTGGCTGTTGAATGTAAGGAATGTCAGGCGTGTCATGTCTGAGTTACATACTAAAGCTTGGCTGGCTATTAAGCCATGCCTGACCCTTTGATTGGAGCTTTAGAGCATAAGATTCCTGGAATTCATATTAAAAATTTTTGGAATCCTTATTTTCCTTTTTCATATAATTTTCGAAAAATATAAAATAAAAATCCAAAAAAATTAGAAAATCATAAAAATCAAAAATATTTTCTATTTCTTGTTTAAGTCTTGAGTCATATCATAAGTTTGGTGTCACTTGCATATGCATCTAGCATTTTTCGAAAATATCATGCATTCATAGTGTTCTTCATGATCTTCAAGTTGTTCTCGGTAAGTCTTCTTGTTTGATCTTGATGATTTTTTGTTTTGTGTCTTTTCATGTTTATCATATGCATTCTTGAATTCTTAGTGCGTAAGCATTAAAGAATTCTAAGTTTGGTGTCTTGCATGTTTTCTTTGCATTAAAAATTTTTCAAAATTATGTTCTTGATGTTCATCTTGACATTCATAGTGTTCTTGGTGTTCATCTTGACATTCATATCATTCATGCATGCATTCATTGTTTTGATCTAAAAATTTCATGCATAGCATATTTTTCATGTTTTTCATAAAAATTTCAAAAATAAAAAAAAATATCTTTCCCTTTTTCTCTCATCAAATTCGAAAATTGGATTGACTTTTTCAAAAATTTTTAAAATCAAGTTGTTGCCAATGAGTCAAATCAAAATTTTCAATTTGAAAATCTTATCTTTTTCAAAATCTTTTTCAAAAAATCAAATCTTTTTCAAAATTCTTAGTTATTTTCGAAAATTCCAAAAATATTTTTCAAAAATCTTTTTCTTATTTTTTCACCAAATTTTCGAAAATAATATAATCAATTAATGTTTTGATTCAAAAATTTGAAGTTTGTTACTTGCTTGTTAAGAAAGATTCAAACTTTAAGTTCTAGAATCATATCTTGTGATTTCTTATGAATCAAGTCATTAATTGAGATTTTAAAAATCAAATCTTTTTCAAAACTAATTTCTATCATATCTTTTCAAAAATATCTTCTCATCTTATCTTTTTCAAAAATATCTTTTCAAAATATCTTTTCTAACTTCCTAACTTCCTATCTTTTCAAAATTTGTTTCAACTAACTAACTAACTTTTTGTTTGTTTCTTAACTTTTTCAAAACCACCTAACTAACTCTCTCTCTCTCATTTTCGAAAATATCTCTCCCCTTTTTCAAAATTTCTTTTTAATTTATTAATTATTTTAATTTAAAAAAAAAATTTCGAAAAAAAAATACTAACAATTTTCAAAAACCAATTTTCAAAAATCACTAACTCTTTTTCAAAATAATTTTCGAAAATTATCCCTCCCCCATCTCATTCTATTTATTCATTCATATCCTAACATCTCATCTCACATCTCTTCCATCGGTACAGTTGTGTTTCTTCCTTTACATCACATTCTTTGTCTCCCCCTCTTTTCTTCCACTCACAAAGGGATCCCTATACTGTGGTATAAAGGATCTCTATTATTATTATTATTTTTCTGTGCCTTCTTCTTTGTCATATGAGCAGGAGCAAGGATAAGAACATTCTTGTGGAAGCAGGTCCAGAACCTGAAAGGACTCTGAATAGAAAATTAAGAGAAGCTAAAATACAACAATCCAGAGATAACCTTTCAGAAATTTTCGAACAGGCAGAGGAGATGGCAGCCGAAAATAATAATAATGTAAGGAAGATGCTTGGTGACTTTACTGCACCTAATTCCAATTTACATGGAAGAAGCATCTCCATTCCTGCCATTGGAGCAAACAACTTTGAGCTGAAACCTCAATTAGTTTCTCTGATGCAGCAGAACTGCAAGTTTCATGGACTTCCATCTGAAGATCCTTTTCAGTTCTTAACTGAATTCTTGCAGATATGTGATACTGTTAAGACTAATGGAGTAGATCCTGAAGTCTACAGGCTCATGCTTTTCCCTTTTGCTGTAAGAGACAGAGCTAGATTATGGTTGGATTCTCAACCCAAAGACAGCCTGAACTCTTGGGATAAGCTGGTCACGGCTTTCTTAGCCAAGTACTTTCCTCCTCAAAAGCTGAGCAAGCTTAGAGCTGATGTTCAAACCTTCAGACAAAAAGAAGGTGAATCTCTCTATGAAGCTTGGGAAAGATACAAATAGTTGACCAAAAAGTGTCCTTCTGACATGCTTTCAGAATGGACCATCCTGGATATATTCTATGATGGTTTATCTGAGCTATCAAAGATGTCACTGGACACTTCTGCAGGTGGATCCATTCACCTAAAGAAAACGCCTGCAGAAGCTCAAGAACTCATTGACATGGTTGCTAATAACCAGTTCATGTACACTTCTGAAAGGAATCCTGTGAGTAATGGGACGCCTATGAAGAAGGGAGTTCTTGAGGTCGATACTCTGAATGCCATCTTGGCTCAGAATAAAATATTGACTCAGCAAGTCAATATGATCTCTCAGAGTCTGCATGGAATGCAAGCTGCATCCAACAGTACTCAAGAGGCATCTTCTGAAGAAGAAGCCTATGATCCTGAGAACCCTGCAATAGCAGAGGTAAATTACTTAGGTGAACCTTATGGAAACACCTATAACTCAACATGGAGAAATCATCCAAATTTCTCATGGAAGGATCAAAAGCCCCAACAAGGCTTTAATAATGGTGGAAGAAACAGGTTTAGCAATAGCAAGCCTTTTCCATCATCAACTCAGCAACAGACAGAGAACTCTGAACAAAATGCTTCTAATTTAGCAAATCTAGTCTCTGATCTATCTAAGGCCACTGTAAGTTTCATGAATGAAACAAGGTTTTCCATTAGAAATCTGGAAGCACAAGTGGGCCAGCTGAGTAAAAGGATCACTGAAATCCCTCCTAGTACTCTCCCAAGCAATAAAGAAGAGAACCCAAAAGGAGAGTGCAAGGCCATTGACATAAGCGCCACGGCCGAACCTGTATGGAGAGGAGAGGACGTGAATCCCAAGGAGGAAGACCTCCTGGGACGTCCAGTGATCAATAAGGAGCTTCCCTCTGAGGAACCAAAGGACTCTGAGGCTCATCTAGAGACCATAGAGATTCCATTGAACCTTCTTATGCCCTTCATGAGCTCTGCTGAGTATTCCTCTTCTGAAGAGAATGAGGATGTTACTGAAGAGCAAACTGCCAAGTTTCTTGGTGCAATCATGAAGCTGAATGCCAAACTATTTGGCATTGATACTTGGGAAGTTGAACCTCCCTTGTTCATCAATGAACTAAGTGATCTGGATCAACTGACATTGCCTCAGAAGAGACAGGATCCTGGAAAGTTCATAATACCCTGTACCATAGGCACCATGATCTTTGAGGCTCTGTGTGACCTTGGTTCAGGAATAAACCTCATGCCCCTCGCTGTAATAGAGAAACTGGGAATCTATGGGGTGCAAGCTGCTAAAATCTCACTAGAGATGGCAGACAGCTCAAGAAAACAGGCTTATGGACAAGTAGAAGATGTATTAGTAAAGGTTGAGGGCCTTTACATACCTACTGATTTCATAGTCCTGGACACTGGAAAGGAAGAGGATGAATCCATCATCCTAGGAAGACCTTTCCTGGCCACAGCAAGAGCTGTGATTGATGTTGACAGAGGTGAAATATTCCTTCAATGGAATGAGAACCCCCTTGTGTTTAAAACTCAAGGATCTCCCTCTGCAACCATGGAGAGGAAGCAGAAAAAGCTTCTCTCCAAGCAGAGTCAACCAGAGCCCCCACAGTCAAACTCTAAGTTTGGTGTTGGGAGGCCACAACCAAACTCTAAGTTTGGTGTTGAACTCCCATATCCAAACTCTAAGTTTGGTGTTGGAGAGTCTCAACAAAGCTCTGCACATCTGTGAGGCTCCATGAGAGCCCACTGTCAGGCTATTGACATTAAAGAAGCGCTTGTTGGGAGGCAACCCAATGTTTATCTAATTCTTATTTTTATTATTTTTCATGTTTTCTTAGGTTCATGATCATGTGGAGTCACAAAATAAACAAAAAAATAAAAAACGGAATCAAAAACAGCAGAAGAAAAATCACACCTTGGAGGAGCATCTGTCTGGCGTTCAAATGCCAGAACAGAGCATAGTTCTGGCGCTGAACGCCCAGAATGGGGGAATCCTGGCGCTGAACGCCCAGAACAAGCATGGTTCTGGCGTTCAACGCCAGAAATGGCAGCAAATGGGCGTTGAACGCCCAAAATGGGCACCAACCTGGCGCTGAACGCCCAGAGTTGTGTGCAAGGGCATTTTGCATGCCTAAATTGGTGCAGGGATGTAAATGCCTTGACACCTCAAGATCTGTGGACCTCACAGGATCACCTCAGGATCTGTGGACCCCACAGGATCCCCACCTACCTTCACTCACTCTCATCTCTCTTTCCATTCATGATCATCCCTTCTGTTATCCATTTACCACTCACATCCATACACCCACTACCTTCAAAATTCAACATCTCTCTCCCACCCAATCCCACCCATATGGCCGAATACACACTCCCATCCATCTCCTTCATATCTTCTTCATTCTTTCTTCTTTTGCTCGAGGGCGAGCAACATTCTAAGTTTGGTGTGGTAAAAGCATAGCTTTTTTGTTTTTTTCCATAACCATTGATGGCACCTAAGGCCAGAGAAACCTCTAGAAAGAGGAAAGGGAAAGACAAAAGCTTCCATCAAGGATCTATAGCTCAGTGTTAGAACATTTGACTGCAAATCAAGAGATCCCTGAGATACCTCAGGGGATACATTTTCTTCCACACAATTATTGGAAGCAACTAAGGGTGGAACATCAAGAGCACTCCATCATCCTTCATGAAATCAGAGAAGATCTAAAAGCAATGAAGGAGGAGCAGCAAAGACAAGGAAGAGACATAGAAGAGCTCAAGGACATCACTAAGGTGGACTCATTCCTTGTTCTTACTCTCTCTGTTTTTCGTTTTCTATGTTATGTGCTTATCTGTGTTTGTGTCTTCATTACATGATCATTAGTAGTTAGTAACTTTGTCTTAAAGTTATAAATGTCCTATGAATCCATCACCTCTCTTAAATGAAAAATGTTTTAATTCAAAAGAACAAGAAGTACATGAGTTTCGAATTTATCCTTGAACTTAGTTTAATTATATTGATGTGGCGACAATGCTTCTTGTTTTCTGAATGAATGCTTGAACAGTGCATATGTCTTTTGAAGTTGTTGTTTAAGAATGTTAAATATGTTGACTCTTGAAAGAATGATGACTAGGAGACATGTTATTTGATAATCTGAAAAATCATAAAAATGATTCTTGAAGCAAGAAAAAAGCAGCAAAGAACAAAGCTTGCAGAAAAAAAAAATAGAAAAAAAATATAGGCGAAAAAAAAAAAAAGAGGCGAAAAAAAAATATAGAAAGAAAAAGAAAAAGCAAGCAGAAAAAGCCAATAACCCTTAAAACCAAAAGGCAAGGGCAAATAAAAAGGATCCCAAGGCTTTGAGCATCAGTGGATAGGAGGGCCTAAAGGAATAAAATCCTGGTCTAAGCGGCTAAACCAAGCTGTCCCTAACCATGTGCTTGTGGCGTGTAGGTGTCAAGTGAAAACTTGAGACTGAGCGGTTAAAGTCAAGGTCCAAAGCAAAAAAAGAGTGCGCTTAAGAACCCTGGACACCTCTAATTGGGGACTTTAGCAAAGCTGAGTCACAATCTGAAAAGGTTCACCTAATTATGTGTCTGTGGCATTTATGTATCCGGTGGTAATACTGGAAAACAAAGTGCTTAGGGCCACGGCCAAGACTCATAAAATAGCTGTGTTCAAGAATCATCATACTAAACTAGGAGAATCAATAACACTATCTGAACTCTGAGTTCCTATAGATGCCAATCATTCTGAACCTCAAGGGATAAAGTGAGATGCCAAAACTATTCAAGAGGCAAAAAGCTATAAGTCCCGCTCATTTGATTGGAGCTATGTTTCATTGATAGTTTGGAATTTATAGTATATTCTATTCTTTTTATCCTATTTTGATTTTCAGTTGCTTGGGGACAAGCAACAATTTAAGTTTGGTGTTGTGATGAGCGGATAATTTATACGCTTTTTGGCATTGTTTTTAGTATATTTTTAGTAGGATCTAGTTACTTTTAGGGATGTTTTTAATAGATTTTGTGTCAAATTTACATTTCTGGACTTTACTACGATTTTGTGTGTTTTTCTGTGATTTCAGGTATTTTCTGGCTGAAATTGAGGGACTTGAGCAGAAATCAGATTCAGAGGTTGAAAAAGGACTGCTGATGCTGTTGGATTCTGACCTCCCTGCACTCAAAGTGGATTTTCTAGAGCTACAGAACTTGAAATGGCGCGCTTCCAATTCCGTTGGAAAGTAGACATCCAGGGCTTTCCAGCAATATATAATAGTCCATACTTTGGCCAAGAATTGACGACGTAAACTGGCGTTCAACGCCAGCCTTCTGCCCAAATCTGGCGTCCAGCGCCAGAAAAGGATCCAAAACCAGAGTTGAACGCCCAAACTGGCACAGAAACTGGCGTTCAACTCCACAAATGGCCTCTGCACGTGCAACACTTAAGCTCAGCCCAAATACACACCAAGTGGGCCCCGGAAGTGGATTTATACATCAAATACTTACTCATGTAAACCCTAGTGACTAGTTTATTATAAATAGGACCTCTTACTATTGTATTAGGCATCTGATGCACATAAACTAGTTATGCTACGATTTAGGAAATTGCACGATCGGCAAAATTCCTTCCGGCAAGTGCACCGGTTATCGTCAAGTAAAAACTCACAATAGAGTGAGGTCGAATCCCACAAGGATTGGTTGAGTGAGCAATTCGGATTAGAAGTGTGTTCTAGTTGAGCGGAATCAAGATTGAGATGCGAATTTGCAGAATGTAAAGTTGGCGGGAAAAGTAAATGACAAGAAATTAAAATGGCGGAATCTTAAATTGCAATGAATTAAAGAGCAGAAACTAAATTGCTGAAATTAAAAGGGAATGGGGGTGTTGCATGAATTGAGTTGCAGAATGTAAAGAGAAAGTGGAAATCAGAAATGGGGAATTCATTGGGTTATAGGAGATATTGAGATCTCCGAATCAAAACATGTTTATCTCTTCCTCAACCAATGCGTTCATTGAATTTTGCTTGGCAATCTTATATGATTGGATCCCAATTCCTTGGCTCACCAATGCTCTCTAAAAACAAACAAATTCCCAATCCCTTGGTTTAAATGTTCATAAGAAGAGATGATGCTTGATCACTGATTATACCACACAATTTCATGAACCACAATTTGGTAGGATTACATGTCACAATATCCATCCAAACCCCAATCCAATCCACTGTGAGAAAGCTTCTCTAGCATGAATCCTCCATTCCTTTCCCAAGGCTCCGAAGGATTCCAAGTATGAGTAGTTTCTTTCCCAAGACAACTACTCAATGGAATTAGATCGAGAAGCTTTCTAACAAAATTCAAGAGAAAAGATTGAAGAAGAAGATAAACTATTATTGATTCATTGAATTACAATAGAGCTCCCTAACCCAATGAAAGGGGTTTAGTGAATCATAGCTCTGAATTCAATTACAAAGAAAAGGAAAACTAGCTAAAAGTGAAGTAAAAGTCCCTCTAACTTAACTTCTATCCTATTTATACACTTTCTATATTGAGCTTCAGTTGTGCTTCTTGGGCTTTGAGGCCTCTCCTTGCTTTCCTTTTGCCTTGGGTTTATGATCCATAATCTTGATGAGGTTGTTGATCCAAATCCTGTAACATTTATTGAGCCAACTTAGTGATAATCAAATAATGACACATGACTCAATAAATTGAGATTTCAAACTCATCAATCCTTCAGGCCCAATCCCATAAACCATGATATTCAATTGGGTTTCATACCAAAGTAAGTTTAAGTTAATATTTGTGCTCAAAGACTAACTTAAATCACAATATTTTTGGCCCAGAAACCTTTTCCAAGAGTGGCGTTTAAGTTGTAGTTTAAGCTTAAACTGCAGCTTAAACGCCAGACACTTCCAGTGAGGCCTTTTGTAGAAGCACGTTTAAGCTTCAGTTTAAGGTTAAACGGAAGCTTAAACGTGGAAATGGAAGAAGGTAGCCCTGGAGAGTCATGTAGTCGAACACGTTTAAGCTTCAGTTTAAGGTTAAACTGAAGCTTAAACGTGGAGATAGGAAGGGCAGCCCTGGAGGTCGAACACGTTTAACCTCCAGTTTGAGGTTAAACTGGAGGTTAAACGTGGAAAAGGGTGGAGGCATACTGGAGGTCGAACACGTTTAACCTCCAGTTTGAGGTCAAACTGGAGGTTAAACGTGGAAATGGAGAGAGCAACCCTGGAGTAGAAAAGCTGTCGAACACGTTTAAGCTCCAGTTTGAGTCAAACTGGAGCTTAAACGTGGAATGGCTCCCTGGTACTCTTCCTGGTTCTGGCGTTTAACCTCCAGTTTGAGGTCAAACTGGAGGTTAAACGTGGAACTCCTCCCTGGGTGGCATACTCATTCTGGCGTTTAACCTCCAGTTTGAGGTCAAACTGGAGGTTAAACGTGGAATGCTTCTTTAGTGAGGCTTTTCATTCTGGCGTTTAACCTCCAGTTTGAGGTCAAACTGGAGGTTAAACTTCAATCCCAGCATTTCTTATCCTTCATGATTTTGGCGTTTAAGCTCCAGTTTAGGCTTAAACTGGAACTTAAACTCCACATGTGATATTCAAGCTTCCTTTATTGATTTTGTTGCTTCCTTGCTTAGCCTCTTCTTCCCTGAAATCATCCAAACAATTGCATCAAAGTCTTGCAAAATTTCATGAGAAATCTTCCATTCATAGCATTTAAGTAATATAACTAAAACTCATGGAATTTGCATCAAAATCATATTGTTTGGATGGTTCATTACTTTGTTCTTCATTTAACCATTTTTGGTTACTTTAAGCTCAAGAAAATGCATAAAACAACTAAAACTAACAGAAAAATGCTAGTGAAACTAGCCTATGATGCCTTGGCATCACATCCTGGATTGTATTTTGATCCTGTGATCACGTTTTGGGGGCTGGCCATCTCGGCCATGCCTGGACCCTCACTTATATATTTTCATACGGTAGAGTTTCTACACTCCATAGATTAAGGTGTGGAGCTCTGCTGTTCCTCAAAGATTAATGCAAAGTACTACTGTTTTCTATTCAATTCATCTTATTTCGCTTCTAAGATATTCATTCGCACTTCAACCTGAATGTTATGAACGTGACAATCATCATCATTCCCTATGAACGCGTGCCTGACAACCACTTCCGTTCTACATTAGAATTGAATGAGTATCTCTTAGATCTCTTAACCGGAATCTTCGTGGCGTAAGCTAGAATGATGGCGGCATTCAAGAGAATCCGGAAAGTCTAAACCTTGTCTGTGGTATTCCGAGTAGGATTCAATGATTGAATGACTGTGACGAGCTTCAAACTCGCGAGTGCTGGGCGTTAGTGACAGACGCAAAAGGAGGGTGAATCCTATTCCAGCATGATCGAGAACCGACAGATGAATAGCCGTGCCGTGACAGGGTGCGTGAGCATATGATTCACTGAGAGGAGGGGATGTAGCCACTGACAACGGTGATGCCCTTGCATACAGCCAGCCATGGAAAGGAGTAAGACTGATTGGATGAAGATAGCAGGAAAGCAGAGGTTCAGAGGAACGAAAAGCATCTCCATTCGCTTATCTGAAATCCCTGCCAATGAATCTACATAAGTATCTCTATCCCTTTTATTGTTTATTTTAATCTAATAAAGTATCATGTTTAAATCTGCCTGACTGAGATTTACAAGGTGACCATAGCTTGCTTCATACCAACAATCTCCGTGGGATTCGACCCTTACTCACGTAAGGTATTACTTGGACGACCCAGTGCACTTGCTGGTTAGTTGTATCGAAGTTGTGACAATTATGAATTAAGATCAGAGCACCAAGCTTTGGAGCCATTACCAGGATTTGTTCGAGCCTGGACATCACAATTTCGTGCACCACTTAGCCATCCCCAACGTTAGTGACAATGTTGAGTGTCACTAATGTTGGCTCATTATTCCTCATCCACGTTAGCTTCCACGTTAACTAAGTTAACGTGGGAGTTAACGTGGCTCATAGTGGCTTGTGTGGCTCCTTCCAACGTTAGTGACAATGTTGAGTGTCACTAACGTTGGCCATCACCTTCTTCTCTCACGTTAGCCTCCACATTAACTAAGTTAACGTGGCTCCTTGGGGTTGTGTGGTTGCTTCCAACGTTAGTGACAATCTCGACCACTCTTGCCTCTTCACGTTAGCTTCCACGTTAACCAAGTTAACGTGGGAGTTAACGTGGTATTGTGCACTTAGGCCAACGTTAGTGACAATGTTGAATGTCACTAACGTTTGCTTCCTTTCCCCCTTTTAACGTTAGAGGCCACGTTAACTAAGTTAACGTGGACTCTAACGTGGCCACTTGTGAGCATTGGCCAACGTTAGTGATAATGTTAAGTGTCACTAACGTTGGCTCAAATTCCCTTCTTCACATTAGAGTTCACATTAACTTAGTTAACGTGACTCTTAACGTGGGTAATGATGGCTTCGAGAGCGTCATTGGCAGTCACTTTTCTCATTAACTTTGCAAGTTACCTCCCATTCCTTGCTTCCTTTGGTCCTGAAATCAGGCAATAGAGTGCATCAAAGTTCTAGTCCAAGTCATGGGTAATGCAGAATACAATTTGTCACTAAACTCATGCAAAATCCTCATGAAATCATGTAAAATGAACAATGTATGCTTGAATCAAGGTGTAAGTGAATATCTACCCAAAACTAGCTTATTTCCTAAGAAAATGCATGAAACTATCCTAAAAACAGTAAAGAAAAGGTCAGTGAAACTGGCCAAAATGCCCTGGCATCACAACACCAAACTTAAAGCTTGCTTGTCCCTAAGCAAGTACTGGAACAAGAGAATGATGAATGAGATACCAAGAGAAATGAGTCATTCTTGTGGAAGTCATGTCCCTGGTTTTATGGTGGTTTCATGCATAGCAACTTAGGTTCATTCCTGGCTTTCAGACCCATTATCATATCCTAGAATACTCACTATGATTGCATCCCATGAAACTTTTATTTATTGATCCTTTTGTTGTTATTTCAGGGCTTATTTCTGTTCTTAGGCTAAGTGTTCTGTAAAGGGGCAACTCTTTAAAATAAGCTTTCAGCCAACACTCCCGAACCAGTTGGTTCAAGGTGCTAGGTGTTGAAGCACCCCTAAGGACTTACTTGCTCAAGTCTCTCCCCAATACATGCACACCACAGGCATATAGTTTATTTTTTTTCTTTTCTTGAGGCCTTGGTGTCCAGCACCTCTTTGGGTTACTAAATGTTTTGTGGTGAAGGTTACTCTTGATAGTGGACTTTCAGCTGATAATCCCAAGTTAGTTAACCCAAGTTACCAAGTGATAAGGCACCCCTAAGAGCTTATTGATCCAAGTAGATCCCTCACACAGGAACACCACAGACACATGCCTCAAGATTTAAAACCATTGGTGCCTAGCCTTATTGCTTAGTCTTTTTCTCTTATTCCTCAACTTTGATTGTTCTTTCCCTTTTTCTTATTAGGATCTTCTTATTTAGCTAGTCTCATGGGGTGTGTCTCAAGCATGGTATTCATGACAGATAGTTGTCCTCCCACCTTGTGGTTGAACCAACTTAGCTAACTTATGATCATACCACAAACTCATGAACTTACTCCATAGTATGAACTCCTCTCTGGTTTTTAAAAACAACTCATTCTCTTTTCATTTGATTTAAAGGGACAAACATACAATTAAGTAAGGAGATGGTGTAGTAACATAAAGACTAGCACACAGAGACCTTCTTCAACACCAAAAACTTAAAAGACAGAATTGAAAAAGGTTCTAACTATGAGTATCTATTAATCAAAAGTGCATTCGGACTTCCCATTTTCAACAATTCTTAGTATAATGGAATTAAGTGACAATACAACCTTTGGGTGATGATTTCTAGTTGCTCTCTTTCTTTGTCATCATCCTAGTCCTTGCTACTTCACTTCCTTGGGTGAAGATGCACTATTTCCTCATAAGATTCCTGTAAAGTTATTGGAAGTTGCTTGTTCTCAAAGCACTTGAGACATAATTAGCTTGTATGTGTGCTTGTGGCTGTTGAACTTACTTTGGTGTGCGAACACCAAACTTAGTTCCTTGCCCAGTACAAAATATTGCATATATGCAGAGAACCTCATATCTTGTTGTTAATATGACAATTATTACTAAAGTCTAACTACATCTAAGTGGTTTCCCTTGATTGGTTGGAGCTAGCAATGTGTTTTGGGAGTGGGGTGTAATTCTAATGTCTTTGGTGGAACACCAAACTTAGAATCACACTTTCACTCTTGACTTGTTTTGGTGTGGAACACCAAACTTAGCTCCTCGCAATACAAGGGGAAACAACTTATGATCCTTATTGAAATATAGATGAAAAGGAAACTACCTGAGGTTGGGTTGCCTCCCAATAGAGCGCTCTTTTATCGTCGCTAGCTAGACGGTTCCTCCTTTACTTGAGGTGGTAATTTACTCTGGGGTTTTCCCCCATGTTGCCCAGATAATGCTTGAGTCTTTGTCCATTCACTGTAAAAGTCCTTTCAGAGCCTTCATCCATGATTTCGATATGTCCATAAGGCGAAACTTTTGTGACAAGAAAGGGTCCGGACCACCTTGATTTGAGTTTTCCTGGGAATAGTCTCAATTTGGAATTGTAGAGGAGTACTCGTTGCCCCTTTTCGAAACTCCTAGGTGCAACATGCAGGTCATGTCTTCTCTTTGCCTTCTCTTTATACATCTTGGTGTTTTCATAGGCTTGTGACCTGAATTCCTCCATTTCTTGCAGCTGCAAGATCCTCTTTGCACCAGCAGCAATGCTGTCAAAGTTTAGTATCTTGATAGCCCAGAGAGCCCTGTGTTCCAGCTCCAGTGGTAAGTGACAAGCTTTCCTATAAACCAGTTGATAAGGGGACATCCCAAGTGGTGTTTTGAATGATGTTCTGTATGCCCAAAGAGCATCATCCAGCTTCTTCGACCAATCCTTTCTTGATGCACCCACAGTCTTTTCCAGAATTCTCTTTAGCTCTCTGTTGGATATCTCAGTTTGTCCACTTGTTTGGGGATGATATGGTGTAGCTACCTTATGTTTTACCCCATATCGTAGGAGAAGAGCTTCTAGTGGTTTGTTACAAAAATGGCTCCCTCCATCACTGATGAGTGCTCGTGGGACTCCAAACCGGCTAAAGATATTCTTCCTGAGGAAGTTCATGACAACCTTGTTATCATTTGTTGGGGTTGCAATAGCCTCTACCCACTTGGAGACGTAATCTACTGCCACCAAAATGTAATTGTTTACATATGAGGTTGGGAATGGTCCCATGAAACCAATTCCCCACACATAAAACAGTTCCAGTTCCAAGATGAAATTCTGTGGCATCTCATTTCTTTTGGGTAAGTTTCCAGATCTTTGGCATTCATTGCAGCTCCTTACTAGTTCTTTTGCATCTTTGAAAAGGGTGGGCCAAAAGAATCCGCTTTGTAACACTTTTGCTGCAGTTCTGTCTCCTCCAAAGTGTCCTCTATAACATGAGCCATGGCAGTTCCACAGGACCTCTCGTCCTTCTTCTTCTGAAACACATCTTCTAAGGATCCCATCTGAACACTTCTTGAAGAGATATGGCTCATCCCAGACAAAGTATTTTGCATCATTCATGAGCTTCTTTTTTTTATGTTTATTTATCTCTGGAGGTAATGCTCCAGATGCCTTGAAGTTGGCAATGTCTGCGAACCATGGTGCTTTGTGAATTGTCATCAACTGCTCATCCGGGAAGAGCTCGTTCACACTTGTATCATGTGCTCCACCTTTATCATGAGGGATCCTGGATAGGTGATCTGCTACCTTGTTTTCCACTCCCTTCTTGTCTCTAATTTCAATATTGAATTCCTGCAACAATAAGATCCATCTTATTAGTCTTGGTTTTGATTCTTGCTTGGCAAACAAATATTTAAGTGCTGTGTGATCTGTAAACACAATCACTTTAGCACCAATGAGGTATGATCTAAACTTGTCAAATGCAAAAACTATTGCTAGTAACTCCTTTTCAGTAGTGGTATAATTTCTTTGAGTATCATTAAGAACTTTGCTAGCATAGTATATCACATGGACTAAGTTGTCTTTCCTCTGTCCTAACACTGCCCCAACTGCAAAATCAGATGCATCACACATCAATTCAAACGGTAAATTCCAATCAGGTGGGGAAATGATAGGAGCAGAGGACAACCTCATTTTCAAATTTTCAAAGGCTAACATGCATGTTTCATCAAAGATGAATGGTGTATCAGATATAAGGAGATTGCTTAAGGGCTTGGCTATCTTTGAAAAATCTTTAATAAATCTTCTGTAAAAACCAGCATGCCCCAAAAAACTCCTAATTGCCCTGACATCACTGGGTGGAGGTAGTTTTTCAATGAGTTCTACTTTAGCTTTGTCAACCTCAATGCGTTGGTTAGAAACCTTGTGACCCAGGACTATTCCTCCTATCACCATAAAGTGGCATTTCTCCCAGTTCAAGACCAAATTGGTCTCTTGGCATCTTTTCAATACTAAGGCGAGGTGTTGTAGACAACTAGGGAAGGAATCTCTGAATACCGAGAAATCATCCATAAAAACTTCAATGAATTTTTCTATCATATCTGAAAAGATAGAAAGCATGCAGCGTTGGAAAGTTGCAGGTGTATTACATAACCCAAATGGCATGCGCCTGTAGGCAAACACTCCATATGGGCAAGTGAATGAGGTTTTCTCTTGATCTCTGGGATCAACCACTATTTGGTTATATCCTGAATAACCGTCGAGAAAACAATAATATGCATGCCCTGCAAGTCTTTCCAACATCTGATCCATGAATGGAAGGGGAAAATGATATTTTCGTATAGCCTCATTGAGCTTCCTGTAGTCTATGCACATCCGCCATCCTGTGACTGTCCTTGTAGGAATTAATTCGTTCTTCTCATTGGGAACCACGGTGATTCCTCCCTTTTTTGGGACAACATGCACCGGGCTAACCCACGGGCTGTCTGAGATTGGGTAGATCACCCCTCCCTGCCATAACTTCATAACTTCTTTCTGTACTACTTCCTTCATGATAGGGTTCAACCTCCTTTGGGATTGAATGGATGGTTTGGCATCATCTTCCAGCAGTATCTTGTGCATGCATATGGCTGAACTTATCCCCTTTAGGTCAGCAAGAGTCCAACCAATGGCGTCTTTGTGTTGTCGCAGTACTTTGAGCAATTCTTCCTCTTGATCTTGGCTGAGGCATGAACTTATGATCACTGGGTAACTTTCATGTTCTCCTAAGTATGCATATTTGAGAGTGGGTGGTAGTGCTTTAAGTTCAAGTTTGGGTGCTTTTGACTTTTCGTTTTCTTCCTTTGGTGCACCTTGTATATGAATCTCTGCTGTTGCAACCTCTTCACTTGATTCAGATTCCTCATCTACCAATCTCTCAGGTTCTTCAGGTTCTTCTTCTTCAAAATTCTCTTGCACTTCCTCCTCAAGTACATCTAACCTCAGGCATTCCCCCAATTGTTCTGGTGGGTAACTCATGGCCTTGAACACATTGAATGTCATCTTTTCATTGTGTAGTCTTAAGGTAAGATCACCTTTTTGGGCATCAATGACAGCTCCAGCAGTGGCCAAGAATGGTCTTCCCAGGATGATGGAAGCCTTGGCTTCCTCCTGCATGTCCAGCACTACAAAGTCTGCTGGGAAGATAAAATCTCCCACTTTCACCAGCAAATCTTCTACGACGCCATGCGGGAACTTGAATGACCTGTCTGCCAACTGTAGGGCCATTTTTGTTTGTTTAGCCTCCTCTATCTTCATCTTCCTCATCATAGCTACTGACATCAAGTTGATGCTGGCTCCTAAGTCATAAATGGCTTTCTCCACTGTGATTTCTCCTATAATGCAAGGGATCTGAAAACTCCCAGGATCCTTTAATTTCTGGGGCAGTTTGTGCTGAATGATAGCACTACACTCTTCTGTTAGTATCACAGTCTCGTTGTTCTTCCAACTTCTTTTCTTAGTCATGAGCTCCTTCAAGAACTTGGCGTAGAGTGGCATTTGTTCTATTGCTTCAGCAAAGGGTATGTTGATTTACAGCTTCTTGAAGATTTCCAAAAATCTCGAAAACTGATTGTCATCTCCCTTCTTCTTTAGTTGCTGAGGGTATGGGACTCTTGGGATGTCTGGTTTCAGCACTCCTTCCCCTTTTTGTGAACTCAAAGTCGGAACTTGAGCTTTGTCCAGCTCTTCTTGTGGTTTCTGGGGGGTTTCCTTCAGTTCCTTCCCACTCCGAAGGGTGATATCCTGACACTCCTCCCTTTTGGTTGAGTTAGTTTTACTGCGAAGGTTGTGGCTAGAAATTTGCTTGAATAAATAGCCAATTTGTGTCTCAAGCTTCTTGATGGCAGCATCCTGATTTTGCATATTTGACTGTACTTCCTCTCTGAATGCTTTACTGTCCTGGATATCCTTGCATATGCCTTCAAGTAGATTTTCAATCCTTGAGATTCTTTCATCAAATGATGACAGGTCAGGTTGAGGAGGGTTGTTCTGGCCTTGATATGAATGTGGAGAGGTGTTGTTATTGGGATATGGATATGGTCTAGATGTGAAATTGTTTGGATTTGGGTGTCTTTGATCAAGGCTTTGGTCTTGTTGATTTCCCCACCCAAAGTTTGGGTGATTCCTCCATCCAGGGTTGTAATTCTTGGAGTAAGGATCATGGTTCTGCCTAGGTGAATTCCCAATGTAGTTGGCTTGCTCCTGACTACCCTCTGCTTCTTCATTCACTCCTTCTTGGGTTGTTGATGAAGTGGAGATTGCTGCTACTTGGTTCCTCTCTATCTTCTTGGTGAGGTCAGCTAGCTGTTGGGTAATGAGCTTGTTTTGGGCCAATAGAGCATCTACATTGTTTAGCTCCATTATTCCTCTTGTGTTCCCTCTTTCGGAAGCATAGAAGTAGTCGTTCTCTGCTACTGTTTCAATGACATCTATAGCCTCCTCAATGGTTTTCTTCTTGTTCAAAGATCCTCCGGATGAATGGTCTACGGCCTTCTTTGACTCATAAGAGAGCCCTTCATAGAAAATGTGCAGTTGCACCCATTCATTGAACATGTCAGGTGGACACCTCCTTGTCAGGTCTTTAAACCTCTCTCATGCTTCATATAGAGTCTCACCATCTTGTTGCCTAAAGGTTTGGACCTCAGCTCTCAGCCTATTGATTCTTTGAGGAGGGTAAAATCTTGCTAAGAATTTGTTCACCACGTCTTCCCAAGTTGTCAAGCTTTCCCTTGGGAAAGATTCCAGCCACTTGGCTGCCTTATCCCTAAGTGAGAATGGAAATAAAAGCAGTCTATAGGTGTCAGGATGAACACCATTAGACTTCACTGTGTCACATATTCTCAGGAAGGTGGTTAAATGTTAATTTAGGTCCTCTTGGACACTTCCTCCGAACGAACAGTTGTTCTACACAAGGGTGATTAGCTGTGGCTTCAGTTTAAAATTGTTGGCATGGATGGTTGGTTTTTGAATGCTACTTCCAAAGTTTCTTGGGTTTGGATTAATATAAGAGCCTAAAACTCTTCTATCCTCCCCAGTATGATTTGCTCGACCTCTTCCGCCATGGTTGTGAGCCTCTTCTTCATGATGGTTTTCCATGTTTTCTTCCATGTTTGGTTCAAAGTATTCCTCAAAGTATTCCTCCTCTTCTTCAGCACCAACTACACGTTTATCTCTTGCCTCCCTCCTTAGTCTAAGAAAGGTTCTCTCAAGTTCAGAATCAAAGGAAGTTGAAGCCCCGCTTCTTCTCCCTGTCATACAACCAACAAGTAAAAGCAAAGAGAATAGGTACAGAAAGTATATCTGTCAGAATTACTGTTAGTGTGAGTGATGCAATATATCAAACAGTTAGTGGGTTAGTGAGATGAAATGTAAATAACAAAAAAAAAAACAAAAATAGAAGGAAGGGAAGAAATTAACTAAAACAGGAAGTAAATAACTCAAACAGAAATTTAAATCAAACAAAAATAAAATGCTCAATCTAGTTATCCTCCAATCTAATCATTGTTAATGCACAATCAATCCCCGGTAACGGCGCCATAAACTTGATGCACGGAAAACTTGTCTCAAAACAAATTTCCTTCGGCAAGTGTACCGAATTTGTCGTCAAGTAAAAACTCACAATAGAGTGAGGGCGAATCCCACAAAGATTGATTGATCAAGCAACTTTAATTAGAGGAATGTTCTAGTTGAGCGAATCAGAAATTGAGTTGAGAATTGCAGAAAGTTAAATGCGGGAAAGTAAATGGCAGAAAGTAAATTGCAGAATCTTAAATGGGAATGGGAGAATTGCTCATAAATGTAAATGACAGAAATTAAAGAGAATGGGTAAGATCAGAAATGGGGAGTTCATTGGGCTTAGGAGATGTTGCATTCTCCGGATCAATCTCATTTACATCTCTTCCTCAATCAATGCACTCATTGATCTCCTTGGCAATCTTAAGTGATTGAATTACAATTTCTTGTAATTCAATCTCTCAAATCTTGATCAATAGCCAATTCCTTGGTCAATTGCTCATGAGAAGAGATGAAGTATGGTCACTGATTATACCACATGCATTTCCCAAATCAAGCATTGAGAGGATTATAGTCACATATCCATCCAAACCCAATTTGGTCCAGCATGAGAAAGCATTTCTAGCTTGATCTCTTCATTCCTCTTCCAAGGTTCAGAAGAGATCCAAGTATGAATAGTTTCTTTTCCAAGATAACTACCCAATTGGATGAAGATCGAAAGCTTTCAAGTAAAATCAAGAGAAAAGATAGAAGAAGAATAATGAAAACTAGTATTGATCCATCAAATTACAACAGAGCTCCCTAACCCAATGAAAGGGGTTTAGTTGTTCATAGCTCTGGAAAATAAAAACAAAGATGGAGAATACATGATGAAAACTAGAAGAGCCAAGAAAGTAAAATACAGGAAGTAGTTCTATGCTATTTTCCAACTCCCAGTAACTCTCTAAAATAATTCAAAGCTACTCCTATATACACTACTCTTCTCATCTTCTAGTTGGCTCTTCAAGTCTTGGGCCTTTGGATCTTGAGTTTGAAGCAGTTCTCTTCTTCATTTGGGCTTGGCTTTACTTGCAGAGAGAAAGTGTGAAGTGGGCAGAAATTTTAGCTCAGGACGTTAGGGTTGTTAACGTTTAGTGAAAATATGAGTTTGAGAACGTTAGTGACAATCAGCTTTCTCACTAACGTTCCTAAGTAAAAGCCACGTTATCCTCAACGTTAGTGGCACAAACGTTGCCACCAACGTTGCCTCTAGGTCCTTCGCACACGTTATTGGGACTTAACTTTCCCAATAACGTTGAAAAGCCCCCATTGCTCCTACGTTAGAGCCCACGTTAACTTAGTTAACGTGGCTCTTTAACGTGGGCTTGCCATCCTTCGAGAACGTTAGTGACATTCAATATTGTCACTAACGTTCCAATGTGCCCCCATGTCTCACGTTAGAATCCACGTTAACTAGGTTAACGTGGCTTATAACGTGGCCATGCTTAGCCATCCCCAACGTTAGTGTCAATGTTGAGTGTCACTAACGTTGGCTCATCATTCCTCATCCACGTTAGCTTCCACGTTAACTAAGTTAACGTGGGAGTTAACGTGGCTCATAGTGGCTTGTGTGGCTCCTTCCAACGTTAGTGACAATGTTGAGTGTCACTAACGTTGGCCATTACCTTCTTCTCTCACGTTAGCCTCCACGTTAACTAAGTTAACGTGGAAGTTAACGTGGCTCCTTGGGGTTGTGTGGTTGCTTCCAACGTTAGTGACAATATTGGGTGTCACTAACGTTGTCGACCACTCTTGCCTCTTCACGTTAGCTTCCACGTTTACCAAGTTAACGTGGGAGTTAACGTGGCATTATGCACTTAGGCCAACGTTAGTGACAATGTTGAATGTCACTAACGTTTGCTTCCTTTTCCCCTTTTAACGTTAGAGGCCACGTTAACTAAGTTAACATGGACTCTAACGTGGCCACTTGTGAGCATTGGCCAACGTTAGTGATAATGTTAAGTGTCACTAACGTTGGCTCAAATTCCCTTCTTCACATTAGAGTTCACGTTAACTTAGTTAACATGACTCTTAACGTGGGTAATGATGGCTTCGAGAGCGTCATTGGCAGTCACTTTTCTCATTAACTTTACAAGTTACCTCCCATTCCTTGCTTCCTTTGGTCCTGAAATCAGGCAATAGAGTGCATCAAAGTTCTAGTCCAAGTCATGGGTAATGCAGAATACAATTTGTCACTAAACTCATGCAAAATCCTCATGAAATCATGTAAAATGCACAATGTATGCTTGAATCAAGGTGTAAGTGAATATCTACCCAAAACTAGCTTATTTCCTAAGAAAATGCATGAAACTATCCTAAAAACAGTAAAGAAAAGGTCAGTGATACTGGCCAAAATGTCCTGGCATCAAAAACCTCATAACCATTTGAAACTGCCTGACTGAGATTTACAAGATGACCATAGCTTGCTTCAAGCTGATAATCTCCGTGGGATCGACCCTTACTCACGTAAGGTTTATTACTTGGACGACTCAGTGCACTTGCTGGTTAGTTGTGCGAAGCTGTGAAGAAGAATTGAGATTATGATTGTGCGTACCAAGTTTTTGGCGCCATTGAGATCACAATTTCGTGCACCAAGTTTTTGGCGCCGTTACTGGGGATTGTTCGAGTTTGGACAACTGACGGTTCATCTTGTTGCTCATATTAGGTAATTTTTTTCTTGTTTCAACCTTTATTTTATTTTCAAAAAGTTTTCAAAAATCTTTCAAAAAATTTTTCTCTTTTTCGATTTTCCAAAATAATTTTCGAAAAAACCAAAGAAAAAAAATTTAATAAAATCATAAAAACCAAAAATATTGTGTTTCTTGTTTGAGTTTTGTGTCAAATTTTAAGTTTGGTGTCAATTGCATGTTTTAATTTTTCTTAAATTTTTTTCGAAAATTCATGCATCTGTTCTTCATGATCTTCAAGTTGTTCTTGATGATTTTCCTTATTTGATCTTTGCATTCTCTTATTTTGTGTCTTTTCTTGTTTTTCATATGCATTTTCAATTTGTTAGTGTCTCAACATTAAAAATTTTTAAGTTTGGTTTCTTGCATGTTTTTCTTTTCTTAAAAATTTTCAAAAAATAAGTTCTTGGTGTTCATCTTGACATTCAAAGTGTTCTTGCATGCATTGTGTGTTTTGATTCATAATTTTCATGTTTTGAGTCTTTTTGTTATTTTTCTCTTTCTTCATTAAAAATTCAAAAATAAAAAAAATTTCTTCCCTTTTTGGTTTGACTTAGTAAAAAATTTTTAAAATTTAGTTGTTTCTTATGAGTCAAGTCAAATTTTCAATTTAAAAATTTCTATCTTTCAAAAAATTTTTTTAAAAATCAAATCTTTTTCAATTTTTCCTTAATAATTTCAAAAATTTCAAAATTAATTTTTAAAATCTTTTTCTTATTTCTATCTCATATTTTCGAATTCAATGCTAGCAATTAATATTTTGATTAAAAAATTTTAAGTTGTTACTTGCCTATTAAGAAAGGATCAAACTTTAAATTCTAAAAGCATATCTTTTAATTTCTTGTTAGTCAAGTAATCAACTTTAATTTTCAAAAGTCAAATCTTTTTAATTTCCTTTTTAAATCTTTTTCAAATCAAATTTCAATCATGTCTTTTCAAAATCAATTTCAAAATCTTTTCTAACTTCTTATCTTTTCAAATTGATTTTCAAATCTTTTTCAATTAACTACTTGACTTTTTGTTTGATTTTAAAAGTTTACTATTTCAATTATATCTTTTTCAAAACCACTTAACTACTTCTCTCTCTGTAATTTTCGAAAATCACTAACTTCTTTTTCAAAATTTCTTTTTAATTAACTAATTATTTAAATTCTAATTTTATTTTATTTCTCTTTTTAAATTTCGAATACTAACCAATAATTAAAATAAAACAAAAATATTTTTCTTTTATTTTAATTTAAATTTCAATTCTCTCTCTCATCTCTTTCTATTTATTTATTTATTTACTAACACTTCTCTTCTTCTTAAAAATTCGAACCCTCTCCCTCTCTCTGTGTTCGAATTCTTCATCTTCTCTTTTCTTCATTCTACTCTTCTATTCTCCTAGTCACATAAAGGAATCTCTATACTGTGACATAGAGGATTCCTATTCTTTTCTGTTCTCTTCTTTTTTCATATAAGCAGGAGCAAGGATAAGAATATTCTTGTTGAAGCTAATCCGGAACCTGAAAGGACTCTAAAGAGGAAGCTAAGAGAAGCTACAGCACAACCCTCTGGAGAGGACCTGACAGAAATTTTTGAAAAAGAAGGAGACATGGCCGAACCCAATAACAATGGTGGAGATGCAAGGAAGATGCTTGGTGACTTTATTTCACCCTCTTCTAACTTCTATGGAAGAAGCATCTCAATTCCAGCCATTGGAGGAATCAACTTTGAGCTTAAGCCTCAATTAGTTTCTCTAATGCAACAGAATTGCAAGTTTCATGGACTTCCATTGGAAGATCCTCATCAGTTCTTAGCTGAATTCTTGTAAATCTGTGACACTGTCAAGACCAGTGGAGTTGATCCCGAGGTCTACAGGCTTATGCTTTTCCCTTTTGCTGTAAGAGACAGAGCTAGAACATGGTTGGATTCGCAACCTAAGGAAAGCCTGAACTCTTGAGAAAAGCTGGTCAGTGCTTTCCTGGCCAAATTCTTTCCACCTCAAAAGATGAGCAAGCTTAGAGTGAAAATCCAAACCTTCAGACAGAAGGAAGGTGAGTCCCTCTATGAAGCTTGGGAAAGATATAAGCAATTGATCAAAAGGTGTCCTACTGACATGCTTCCAGAATGGAGCATCATATGTATATTCTATGATGGTCTGTCTGAGTTGTCAAAAATGTCATTGGACCATTCAGCAGGAGGATCTCTTCATCTGAAAACCCCTGCAGAAGCTCAGGAACTTATTAAAATGGTCCAGTTCATGCACACCTCTGAGAGGAGTCCTGTGAACAATGGAACGCCTCAGAAGAAGGGAGTTCTTGAAATTGATACTCTGAATGCCATATTGGCTCAGAATAAAATACTGACTCAGCAAGTCAATATGATTTCTCAGAGTCTAAATGGATTGCAAGCTGCATCCAATAGTACTAAAGAAGCATCTTCTGAAGAAGAAGCTTATGATCCTGAGAACCCTGCAAGGGCAGAGGTGAATTACATGGGAGAACCCTATGGAAACACCTATAATCCTTCATGGAGAAATCATCCAAATCTCTCATGGAAGGACCAACAGAAGCCCCAACAAGGCTTCAATAATAATGGTGGAGGAAATAGGTTTAGCAATAGCAAGCCTTTTCCATCATCTTCTCAGCAACAGACAGAGAATTCTGAACAGAGCCATTCTGGCCTGGCAACCATAATCTCTGATCTATCCAAGACAACACTAAGTTTCATGAATAAAACAAGGTCCTCCATTAGAAATTTGGAGGCACAGGTGGGTCAGCTGAGTAAGAAGATTATTGAAACTCCTCCTAGTACTCTCCCAAGCAATACAGAAGAAAATCCTAAGAGAGAGTGCAAGGCCATAACCATGACCAACATGGCCGAACCTGGAGAGAGTGAGGAGGACGTGAGTCCTAGTGAGAAAAGCCTCATGGGACGTCCTTTGGACAGAAAGGAGTTTCCCTTTGAGGAACCAAAGGAATCTGAGGCTCATACAGAGACCATAGAGATTTCATTGAACTTCCTTCTGCCATTCATGAGCTCTGATGAATATTCTTCCTCTGAACTGAGTGCATTAATGAGGCAGACATTACCTTAGAAGAAACCGGATCCCGAAAAATTCTTCATACCTTGTACCATAGGCACCATGACCCTTAAAAAGGCTCTGTGTGACCTGGGGTCAAGGATAAACCTCATGCCACTCTCTGTAGTGGAGAAACTGCGAATCCTTGAGGTACAAGCTGTAAGAATCTCATAAGAGATAGCAGACAAATCAATGAAACAGGCTTATGGACTAGTAGAGGACGTGCTAGTGAAGGTTTAAGGCCTTTACATCCCTGCTGATTTCATAATCCTAGACACTGGGAAGGATGAGGATGAATCCATCATCCTTGGCAGACCCTTCCTAGCCACAGCAAAAGCTATGATTGATATTGATAGAGGAGAGTTGGTCCTTCAGTTGAATGAGGACTACCTTGTATTCAAGACTCAAGGTTCTCCTTCTATAACCATGGAGAGGAAGCATGAAAAGCTTCTCTAAAAATAGAGTCAAACAAAACCCCCACATTCAAACTCTAAGTTTGGTGTTGGGAGGCCACAACCAAACTCTAAGTTTGGTGTTGAGAGGCCCCAACCTTGCTCTGATTATCTGTGAGGCTCCATGAGAGCTCACTGTCAAGCTATTGACATTAAAGAAGCGCTTATTGGAGGCAACCCAATATTATTTAATTATATCTATTTATTTTTCATTGTTATTTTATGTTTTCTTTAGGTTGATGATCATGTGAAGTCACAAAAATAACTGTAAAATCAAAAATAGAATGAAAAATAGCATTAAAAACAGCTCACCCTGGAGGAAGAGCTTACTGGGTTTAAACGCCAGTAAGAAGCATCAGACTGGCATTTAATGCCAGAAAGAAGCATTAAGCTAGCGTTAAACGCCAGAAACAAGCTACAGTCTGGCGTTTAACGCCAGAAACAAGCACCAACTTGGCGTTAAACGCCAATAAAGGGAGAAAAGCTGGCGTTTAACGCTAGAAACAAGCAACAACTTGGCGTTTAACGCCAGAAGTGCTCTCTAAGGGCATTTTTGCACGCCTAAATGGAGCAGGGATGCTAAGTCCTTGACCCCTCAGGATCTGTGGACCCCACAGGATCCCCACCAACCTCAACTCACTCTCTTTCTCTTCTTCACACCTTTCATAACACTCTTCCCCAAATACCCTTCACCAATCACCTCCATATCTCTTCCCCAAATACCCTTCACAATTCAAACCATTTCTCTCCCACACCCAACCCCCTGGCCGAACCACTTCCCTCACTCCATCTCCTCCATTTTCTTCTTCTTCTACTTCCCTCTTTCTTCTTTTGCACGAGGACGAGCAAACCTTCTAAGTTTGGTGTGGTAAAAGTGTTGTTTTTTATTTTTCCATAACCATTTATGGCACTTAAGGCCAGAAAAACCTCTAGAAAGAGGAAAGGGAAGGCAAAAGCTTCCACCTCTGAGTCATGGGAGATGGAGAGATTCATCTCAAAGGTTCATCAAGACCACTTCTATGAAGTTGTGGCCAAGAAGACATCCTCATTGAAGAGGACAAGCCCATCTCTAAGAAAAGGATGGAGTAAACTAGAGAGCCCACTCATGGACCTCAACAAGAGCATGAGGAAATTTCTCATCATGAAATCCCTGAGATGCCTCAAGGGATGCACTTTCCTCCACAAAACTATTGGGAACAAATTAACACCTCCTAGGAGAATTAAGTTCCAACATAGGTCAACTAAGGGTGGAGCACCAAGAGCATTCCATCCTCCTCCATGAAATTAGAGAAGATCAAAGAGCTATGAGGGAGGAGCAACAAAGGCAAGGAAGAGACATTGAGGAGCTAAAACACTCCATAAGATCTTCAAGAGGAAGAACTAGCCGCCATCATTAAGGTGGACCCGTTCTTTAACTTCCTTGTTCTTTATTTTTCTTTTTTTCGTTTACTATGCTTTCTGTTTGTGTCTTTATTACATGATCATTAGTGTTTAAGTGTCTATGCCTTAAAGCTATGAATGTCCTATGAATCCATCACCTCTCTTAAATGAAAAAAGTTCTAAAAATAAAAGAACAAGAAGTACATGATTTTGAATTCATCCTTGAAATTAGTTTAATTATTTTGATGTGGTGATAATACTTTTTGTTTTCTGAATGAATGCTTGAACAATGCATATGTCTTTTGAATTTGTTGTTTATGAATGTTAAAATTGTTGGCTCTTGAAAGAATAATGAAAAAAGAGAAATGTTATTGATAATTTGAAAAATCATAAAATTGATTCTTGAAGCAAGTAAAAGCAGTGAATAACAAGGCTTGCGAAAAACAAAAGTGGCAAAAATAAAAGAAAAAAGAAAGAAAAAGAAAAAGCAAGCAGAAAAAGCAAAGAGCTCTTTAAACCAAAAGGCAAGAGCAAAAAAAAGCCAGTAACCCTTTAAACCAACAGGCAAGGGTAAAAAGGATCCAAGGCTTTGAGAATTAATGGATAGGAGGGCCCAAAGGAATAAAATCCTGGCCTAAGCAGCTAAACCAAGCTGTCCCTAACCATGTGCTTGTGGCGTGAAGGTGTTAAGTGAAAAGCTTGAGACTGAGTGGTTAAAGTCGTGATCCAAAGCAAAAAGAGTGTGCTTAAGAACCCTGGACACCTCGAATTGGGGACTCTAGTAAAGCTGAGTCACAATCTAAAAAGGTTCACCCAGTTATGTGTCTGTGGCATTTATGTATCCGGTGGTAATACTGGAAAACAAAGTGCTTAGAGCCACGGCCAAGACTCATAAAGTAGCTATGTTCAAGAATGAAATTACTGAACTAGGAGAATCAATAACACTATCTAAATTCTGAGTTCCTATAGATGCCAATCATTCTGAACTTCAAAGGATAAAGTGAGATGCCAAAACTGTTCAGAGACAAAAAACTACTAGTCCCGCTCATCTAAATGGAGCTAAGTTTCATTGATATTTTGGAATTTATAGTATATTCTCTTCTTTTCATCCTATTTGATTTTCAGTTGCTTGGGGACAAGCAACAATTTAAGTTTGGTGTTGTGATGAGCGGATAATTCGCTTTTTGGCATTATTTTTACATAGTTTTCAGTATGATTTAGTTAATTTTTATTATATTTTTATTAGTTTTTGTGCAAAATTCACATTTTTGGACTTTACTATGAATTTGTGTGTTTTTCTGTGATTTCAGGTATTTTCTGGTTGAAATTGAGGGACCTGAGCAAAAATCTGATTCAGAGGCTAAAAAAGGACTGCAGATGCCGTTGGATTCTGACCTCCCTGCACTCAAAGTGGATTTTCGGGAGCTACAAAAACCTAATTGGCACGCTCTCAATTGCGTTGGAAAGTAGACATTCAGGGCTTTCCAACAATATATAATAGTCCATACTTTGCCCGATTTTTGACGACACAAACTGGCGTTCAAACGCCAACTTCCTGCCCTATTCTGAAGTTAAACGCCAAAAACAGGTTACAAACCAGAGTTAAACGTCAGAAACAGGCTGCAACCTGGCGTTTAACTCCAAGAGAAGTCTCTACACATGAAGGCTTCAATGCTCAGCCCAAGCACACACCAAGTGGGCCCCGGAAGCGGATTTCTGCACTATCTGCACTTAGTTACTCATTTTCTGTAAACCCTAGTGACTAGTTTAGTATAAAAACTACTTTTAGTGATTTATTTCACATATTTGATCATTTTTGAGACTATCTTTTGACCATCTTTGGATGTTTAGTCCCTAGACCTTTGAGGCTGGTGATGAGCGGATAATTTATACGCTTTTTGGCATTGTTTTTACATAGTTTTTAGTATAATTTGATTAGTTTTTAGTATATTTTTATTAGTTTTTAATTAAAAATTACATTTCTGGAATTTACTTTGAGTTTATGTGTTTTTCTGTGATTTCAGGTATTTTCTGGCTGAAATTGAGGGATTTGAGCAAAAATCAGATTCAGAGGCTGAAGAAGGACTGCAAATGTAGTTGGATTCTGACCTTCCTGCACTCAAAATGGATTTTTTGGAGCTACAGAAGTCTAAATGGTGCGCTCTCAATTTTTTTGGAAAGTAGACATATAGGGCTTTCCATCAATATATAATAGTTCATACTTTGCCCGAGTTTAGACGATGCAAACTGGCGTACGCCAGCTTTCTGCACTATTCTGGAGTTAAACGCCAGAAACAGGTTGCAAAGCAGAGTTAAATGCCAGAAACAGGTTGCAAAGCAGAGTTAAACGCCAGAAACAGGTTACAAACTGGCGTTTAACTCCAAGGAAGACCTCTACACGTGAAAGCTTCAATGCTCAGCCCAAGCACACACCAAGTGGGCCCGGAAGTGGATTTCTGCATCATTTACTCATTTTTGTAAACCCTAGTTACTAGTTTAGTATAAAAACTACTTTTAGTGATTTATTTCACATCTCTGGAACACATTATGTAACTTTTACGTTCTGAGACCTCCATGGGAGGCTGGCCACTTGGCCATGTCTACCCTATTTTCACTTATGTATTTTCAACGCTAGAGTTTCAACACACCATAGATTAAGGTGTGGAGCTCTGCTGTTCCTCATGAATTAATGCAAAGTACTATTGTTTTTCTATTCAATTCAAGCCTATTTCTTCTCTAAGATATTTATTCGCACACAAGAACATGATGAATGTGATGATTATGTGACACTCATCACCATTCTCACTTATGAACGCGTGCTTGACAAACACTTCTGTTCTACATGCAAACAAGCTTGAATGCATATCTCTTAGCCTCCTGATCTACGATCAGAGTCTTCGTGGTATAGGCTAGAATTATTGGTGGCCATTCTTGAGATCCGGAAAGTCTAAACCTTGTCTGTGGTATTCCGAGTAGGATCTGGGAAGGGATGGCTGTGACGAGCTTCAAACTCGCGAGTGCTGGGCGTAGTGACAGATGCAAAAGGATTACTGAATCCTATTCCAGTATGATCGAGAACCGACAGATGATTAGCCGTGCGGTGACAGTGCCTTTTGGACCATTTTCATTGAGAGGATGGGATGTAGCCATTGACAACGGTGATGCCCAACATACAGCTTGCCATAGAAAGGAGTATGAAGGATTGGATGAAGGCAGTAGAAAAGCAGAGATTCAGAAGGAACTAAGCATCTCCATACGCTTATCTGAAATTCTCACCAATGAATTACATAAGTATCTCTATCCTATTTTACGTTTTATTTATCTTTTAACTATTAAAACTCTATAACCATTTGAATCCGCCTGACTGAGATTTACAAGGTGACCATAGCTTGCTTCAAGCCGACAATCTCCATGGGATCGACCTTTACTCACGTAAGGTTTATTACTTGGACGACCCAGTGCACTTGTTGGTTAGTTGTGCGAAGTTGTGACAAAGAACTAAAGTTATGAACGTGTGTATCCTGTTTTTGGCGCCATTACCAAGGAATGAACGATCACGATTTTGTGCACCAAGTTTTTGGCGCCGTTGCTGGGGATTGTTCGAGTTTGGACACCTGACGGTTCATCTTGTTGCTCAGATTAGGTAATTTTATTTTAATTTTAAGCTTTTTGTTTTTATTATTTTTATTTTCAAAAAATTTTCAAAAAAAAAAATTTAATTATTCTATGTTCTTCAGAATTTTTAAGAATGAATTCTAGAGTTTCATGATGATCTGTTGAAGTCTGGCTGGCTGTAAAGCCATGTCTAATCCTTTGGACCGAGGTTTCAACTATCATTAGAGAAGAGCTTCTTTGTCTTTCTCAGCAATTTTGCTTTTGTATGTAATGATCTGCTAAAGCTTGGCTGGCCATTGGCCATGTCTAGTGTTTTGGACCGAAGCTTTCACTGAAAGCTTGGCTGGCTAGTAAGCCATGTCTAATTTTTGGACCGGAGCTTTAGACTAACATTGCATGATTCCTGGAATTCTCATTAAAAATTTTGAAATCCTTATTTTTCTTTTCCAATTAATTTTCGAAAAAATCCAAAAAAATTTTTAATAAAACCATAAAAATAAAAAAATTGATGTTCCTTATTTGAGTCTTGTGTCAATTTTAAGTTTGGTGTCAATTGCATATTTTTTATTTTTCTTAAAATTTTCGAAAACTCATGCATGATGTTCTTCATGATCTTCAAGTTGTTCTTGATGAATTTCTTTGTTTGATCTTTAATTTTTCTTGTTTGGTGTCTTTTCTTGTTTTTCATATGCATTTTCAATTTGTTAGTATCTAAAGTTTGAAAATTTCTAAGTTTGGTGTCTTGCATGTGTGTCTTTTCTTAAAAATTTTTCAAAAACATGTTCTTGATGTTCATCTTGACCTTCAAAGTGTTCTTGGTGTTCATCTTGATATTCAAAGTGTTCTTGCATATTTTTCTTGTTTTGATTCATAATTTTTATGTCTTGTGTCTTTTTTGTGTTTTTCTCTCTCCTAAAAAAATTCAAAAATCAAAAAAATATATTTTCCTTTTTCTCATAAATTTTCGAAAATTTGAGTTGACTCTCTCAAAACTTTTTAAAATTTAGTTGTTTCTTATGAGTCAAATCAAATTTTCAATTTAAAAAATTCTATCTTTTTCAAATCTTTTTCAAAAATCAAATCCTTTTCATTTTTTTTTCATAATTTCAAAATTTTCAAAATTTATTTTCAAAATCTTTTTCTTATTTCTATTTCATATTTTCGAAATTAATGCTAACAATTAATGTGATTGATTCAAAATGTTTTAATTTGTTACTTGCCTAGAAAGAAAGGTTCAATCTTTAAATTTTAAAATCATATCTTTTTGTTTCTTGTTAGTCAAGTGATCAGCTTCAATTTTCAAAATCAAATCTTTTTAAATTCAAATCTTTTTCAAAATTATTTTCAATCATATATTTTTCAATGTCAATCACATCTTTTTCAAAATCAATTTCGAAATCTTTTCTAACCTCCTATCTTTTCAAAATTGATTTTCAAATCTTTTTCAATTAACTACTTAACTTTTTATTTTGATTCTTATCTTTCTCAAAACTACCTAACTACTTTTCCCTCTCTAATTTTCGAAAACTACTAACCCCTTTTTCAAAATTCTTTTTAATTAACTAATTGTTTTAAATTTTAATTTTATTTTGTTTCTCTTTTAAATTTCGAATTTTAACTTCAAATTTTAAATTAAAAACAAAAATATTTTTATTTTATTTTATTTACTTTTCGAATTCTTCCCTCTCTCATCTCCTTCTATTTATTTATTTATTTACTAACACTTCTCTTCTACTCAAAAATTCGAACCAACTCTTCTCCTCTGTGTTTGAATTCTTATCTTTTCTTTCTTCCATCCTTCTCTTCTTATACTCATATAAGGAATCTCTATACTGTGACATAGAGGATTCCATATTTTCTTTTCTGTTCTCTTCTTTTTCATATGAGCAAGAACAAGGATAAGAACATTCTTGTTGAAGTTGATCCTAAACCTGAAAGGACTCTGAAGAGGAAGCTAAGGGAAGCTAAAGCACAACTCTCTGGAGAAAATCTGACAGAAATTTCTGAAAAAGAAGGAGACATGGCCGAACCCAACAACAATGCAAGGAAGATGCTTGGTGACTTTACTGCACCGAATTCCAACTTACATGGAAGAAGCATATCAATCCCTACCATTAGAGCAAACAATTTTGAGCTAAAGCCTCAATTAGTTTCTCTGATGCAACAGAATTGCAAGTTTCATGGACTTTCATCAGAAGATCCTTTTCAATTCTTAACTGAATTCTTGCAAATCTGTGATACTGTTAAGACCAATGGGGTTGATCCTGAGGTCTACAGGCTTATGCTTTTCTCGTTTGCTGTAAGAAACAGAGCTAGAATATGGTTGGACTCTCAACCTAAAGATAGCCTGAACTCTTGGGATAAGCTGGTCACGGCTTTCTTAGCCAAGTTCTTTCCTCCTCAAAAGCTTAGCAATCTTAGAGTGGATGTTCAAACCTTCAAACAGAAAGAAGGTGAATCCCTCTATGAAGCTTGGGAGAGATACAAGCAGTTGACCAAAAAGTGTCCTTCTGACATGCTTTCAGAATGGACCATCCTGGATATATTCTATGATGGTCTGTCTGAATTATCTAAGATTCATTGGACCACTCTGTAGGTGGATCCATTCACCTAAAGAAAATGCCTGCAGAAGCTCAGGAACTTAGTGACATGGTTGCAAATAACCAGTTCATGTACATTTTTGAAAGGAATCCTGTGAGTAATGGGACACCTCAAAGGAAGGGAGTTCTTGAAATTGATACTCTGAATGCCATATTGGCTCAGAATAAAATATTGACTCAGCAAGTCAATATGATTTCTCAGAGTCTGAATGGATTGCAAGCTGCATCCAACAGTACTAAAGAGGCATCTTCTGAAGAAGAAGCTTATGATCCTGAGAACCTTGTAATAGTAAAGGTGAATTACATGGGAGAACCCTATGGAAACACCTATAATACCTCATGGAGAAATCATCCAAATTTCTCATGGAAGGATCAACAAAAGCCTCAACCAGGCTTTAATAATGGTGGAAGAAACAGGTTTAGCAATAGCAAGCCTTTTCCATCATCCTCTCAGCAACAGACAGAGAATTCTGAGCAGAATCCATCTAGCTTAGCAAATATAGTCTCTGATCTATCTAAGGCCTCTCTAAGTTTCATGAATGAAACAAGGTCCTCCATTAGAAATTTGGAGGCACAAGTGGGCCAGCTGAGTAAAAGAGTCACTGAAACTCCTCCAAGTACTCTCCCAAGCAATACAGAAGAGAATCCAAAAAGAGAGTGCAAGGCCATAACCTTACATGGTGTGGCCGAACCCAGAGAGGAGGAGAAGGACGTGAATCCTAGTTAGGAAGACCTCCTGGGACGTTCACTGACCGATAAGGAGTTTCTCTTTGAGGAACCAAAGGAATCTGAGGCTCAACTAGAGACCATAGAGATTCCATTCAACCTGCTTCTGCCCTTCATGAGCTCTGATGAGTATTCTTCCTCTGAAGAGGATGAAGACATTACTGAAGAGCAAGTTGCTAAGTACCTTGGTACAATCATGAAGCTGAATGCCAAATTATTTGATAATGAGACTTGGGAAGATGAACCTTCCTTGCTCACCAATGAAATGAATGCATTGGATAGGCAAAAATTACCTCAAAAGAAACAGGATCCTGGTAAATTCTTAATACCCTGTACCATAGGCACCATAACCTTTGAGAAGGCTCTGTGTGACATGGGCTCAGGCATTAACCTTATGCCAATCTCTGTGATGGAGAAACTTGGGATCTTTGAGGTGTAAGCTGCCAGAATCTCATTAGAGATGGCAGACAACTCAAAAAAAAGGCTTATGGACTAGTAGAGGACGTGCTAGTAAAGGTTGAAGGCCTTTACATCCCTGTTGATTTCATAATCCTAGACACTGGGAAGGATGAGGAGGAATCCATCATCCTTGGAAGACCCTTTCTAGCCACAACAAGAGCTGTGATTGATGTGGACAGAGGAGAGTTGGTCCTTCAACTGAATGAGGACTACCTTGTATTTAAAACTCAAGGTTCTCCTTCTGTAACCATGGAGAGGAAGCATGAAAAGCTTCTCTCACTGCAGAGTTAACCAAAGCCCCCACAGTCAAACTCTAAGTTTGGTGTTGGGAGGCCACAACCAAACTCTAAGTTTGGTGTTGAACCCCCACATTCAAACTCTAAGTTTGGTGTTGGGAGGTCCCAACAATTCTCTGAATATCTGTGAGGCTCCATGAGAGCTCACTGTCAAGTTATTGACGTTAAAGAAGCGCTTGTTGGGAGGCAACCCAATGTTATTTAACTATTTTTAATTATTTTTCATTTCTATTTTATGTTTTCTTTAGGTTGATGATCATCTGAAGTCACAAAAACTACTGAATAATCAAAAACAAAATGAAAAACAGCATTAAAAATAGCTCACCCTGAAGGAAGAACTTACTGGCGTTTAAAAGCCAGTAAGAAGCATCAAACTGGCGTTTAATGCTAGAAAGAAGCATCAAGCTGGCGTTAAACGCCAGAAACAAGCACCAGACTGGCGTTTAATGCCAGAACAGAGCATGGAAGTGGCGTTAAATGCCAGAAACAAGCAGCAAGCTGGCGTTTAACGCCAGACATGCACTCTAAGGGCATTTGCACGCCTAATTGGAGCAGGGATGCTAAGTCCTTGACCCCACTGGATCTGTGGACCCACAGAATCCCCACCTACCCTACCTTTTCTTCTCTCCTCTTCACACTTTTTCATAACTCTCTTCCCCAAATACCCTTCACCAATCACCTCCATACCTCTTCCCTATATACCCTTAACCACTCATATCCATCCACTCTTCCCCATAAACCCTACCAACCTCCAAAATTCAAATTTTTTTCCCTGCCAAACCCAACCATAATGGCCGAAACCTACCCTTCCCCCCAACCCTATATAAACCCCTCAACACTACTCAATTTTCACACATTACAACCACCACTTCTCCCCTTTGGCCGAATACACCTTCTCCCTCCATCTTCTCCATTTTCTTCTTCTTCTACTACTTTCTTTCTTTTTTTTCTCGAGGACGAGCAAACCTTTTAAGTTTGGTGTGGTAAAAGCATTGCTTTTTGTTTTTCCATAACCATCAATGTCACCTAAGGCCAAAGAAACCTCAAGGAAGAGGAAAGGGAAGGCAATTGCTTCCACCTCTGAGTCATGGGAGATGGAGAAATTTATCTCAAAAGTCCATCAAGACCACTTCTATGAAGTTGTGGCCAAGAAAAAGGTGATCTCTGAGGTCCCTTTTAAGCTCAAAAAGAGCGAATATCTGGAGATCTGACAAGAGATTAGAAGAAGAGGATGGGAAGTTCTCTCTAATCCTATTCAATAAGTCGGGATCTTAATGTTTTAAGAGTTCTATGCAAACGCATGGATCACTAGGAACCATGATCAAAGTAGGAACCGGAATCCAAAGAATTGGCTTACCATGGTTCGGGGGAAATACTTAGATTTCAGTCCGGAAAATGTAAGGTTGGGGTTCATCCAATGCTCAATTATTCCTACTAGTAATCGGTCTGAAGTTACTATAGACCGGGCCATCATGATCCATAGTATCATGATTGGGGAGGAAGTGAAAGTTCATGAGATTATACCTCAAAAACTCTACAAGGTGGCTGACAAGTCCTCCACTTTGGCAAGGTTAGCCTTCCCTCACCTCATTTGCCACCTCTGCAATTCGGCTGGAATTGACATAGAGGGAGATATCCTCATTGATGAGGACAAGCCCATCACTAAGAAAAGGATGGAGCAAACAAGAGATCATGGACCTCAACAAGAGCATGAGAAAATTTCTCACCATGAAATCCCTGAGATGCCTCAAGGGATGCACTTCCCTCCACAAAACTATTGGGAGCAAATCAACACCTCCCTAGGAGAATTAAGTTCCAAGATGGGACAACTAAGGATGGAACACCAAGAGCACTCCATCATTCTCCATGAGATTAGAGAAGATCAAAGAGCTATGAGGGAGGAGCAACAAAGACAAGGAAGAGACATAGAGGAGCTCAAGAGCACCATTGGTTCTTCAAGAAGAGGAAGACGTCACCCTCACTAAGGTGGACCCGTTCTTTAATCTCCTTGTTCTTATTTTCCTGTTTTTCGGTGTTGAGCCTTATGCTTTATTTTTGTTTGTGTCTTTACTACATGATCACTAGTATCTAAGTGTCTATGTCTTAAAGCTATGAATGTCCTATGAATCCATCACCTTTCTTAAATGAAAAATGTTTTAATTATAAAAGAACAAGAAGTACATGAATTTCGAATACATCCTTGAAATTAGTTTAATTATCTTGATGTGGTGACAATACTTTTTGTTTTCTAAATGAATGCTTCAACAGTGCATATATCTTTTGAATTTGTTGTTTATGAATGTTAAAATTGTTGGCTCTTGAAGAATGATGGAAAAGGAGAAATATTATTTGATAATCTGAAAAATCATAAAATTGATTCTTGAAGCAAGAAAACGCAGTGAATACAAAAGCTTGCAAAAAAAATTATTAGAAAAAGCAAACAGAAAAAGCCAAAAGCTCTTTAAACTAAAAGGCAAGAGCAAAAATCCAGTAACCCTTTAAACCAAAAGTCAAGGGTAAAAAGGATCCAAGGCTTTGAGCATTAATAGATAGGAGGGACTAAAGGAATAAAATCCTGGCCTAAGCGGCTAAACCAAGCTGTCCCTAACCATGTGCTTATGGCGTGAAGGTGTCAAGTGAAAACTTGAGACTGAGCGGTTAAAGTCGAGGTCCAAAACAAAAAAAGAGTGTGCTTAAGAACCCTGAACACCTCTAATTGGGGAATCTAGCAAAGCTGAGTCACAATCTGAAAAGGTTCACCCAATTATGTGTCTATGGCATTTATGTATCCGGTGGTAATACTGGAAAACAAAGTGCTTAGGGCCACGGCCAAGACTCATAAAGTAGCTATGTTCAAGAATCAACATACTGAACTAGGAGAATCAATAACACTATCTGAATTCTGAGTTCCTATAGATGCCAATCATTCTGAACTTCAAGGGATAAAGTGAGATGCCAAAACTGTTCAGAGGCAAAAAGCTACTAGTCCCACTCATCTAATTGGAGCTAAGTTTCATTGATATTTTGGAATTTATAGTATATTCTCTTCTTTTTATCTTATTTGATTTTCTGTTGCTTGGGGACAAGCAACAATTTAAGTTTGGTGTTGTGATGAGCGGATAATTTATACGCTTTTTGGCATTGTTTTTACATAGTTTTTAGTATAATTTGATTAGTTTTTATTATATTTTTATTAGTTTTTAATTAAAAATCACATTCCTGGACTTTACCATGAGTTTGTGTGTTTTTCTGTGATTTCAGGTATTTTCTGGCTGAAATTGAGGGACTTGAGCAAAAATCAGATTCAGAGGCTAAAGAAGGACTATAGATGCTGTTGGATTCTGACTTCCCTGCACTCAAAGTGGATTTTCTGGAGGTACAAGAGTATAAATGGTGCGCTCTCAATTCCGAGTTTAGACGATGCAAACTGGCGTTCAACGCCAGCTTTCTGCCCTATTCTGGAGTTAAAAACCAGAAATAGGTTGCAAAGCAGAGTTAAACGCCAGAAACAGGTTACAAACTAGCGTTTAACTCCAAGGAAGACCTCTACACGTGAAAGCTTCAATGCTCAGCCTAAGCACACACCAAGTTGGCCCGGAAGTGGATTTTTGCATCATTTACTCATTTCTGTAAACCCTAGTTACTAGTTTAGTATAAAAACTACTTTTAGTGATTTATTTCATATCTCTGGAACACATTATGTAACTTTTACGTTCTGAGACCACCATGGGAGGCTGGCCACTCGGCCATGTCTACCCTATTTTCACTTATGTATTTTCAACGGTAGAGTTTCTACACACCATAGATTAAGGTGTGGAGCTCTGCTGTTCCTCATGAATTAATGCAAAGTACTATTGTTTTTCTATTCAATTCAAGCCTATTTCTTCTCTAAGAGATTTATTCGTACATAAGAACATGATGAACGTGATGATTATGTGACACTCATCACCATTCTCACTTATTAACGCGTGCCTGACAAACACTTCTGTTCTACATGCAAACAAGCTTGAATGCATATCTCTTAGCCTCCTAATCTACGATCAGAGTCTTCGTGGTATAGGCTAGAATTATTGGCGGCCATTCTTGAGATCCGGAAAGTCTAAACCTTGTCTGTGGTATTCCGAGTAGGATCTGGAAAAGGATGGCTGTGACGAACTTCAAACTCGCGAGTCCTAGGCGTAGTGACAGACGTAAAAGGATTACTGAATCCTACTCCAGTATGATCGAGAACCAACAGATGATTAGCCGTGCAGTGACAGCACATTTTGGACCATTTTCACTGAGAGGACGGGATGTAGCCATTGACAACGGTGATGCCCAAGATATAGCTTGCCATAGAAAGGAGTATGAAGGATTGGATGAAGGTAGTAGGAAAGCAGAGATTCAAAAGGAACTAAGCATCTCCATACGCTTATCTGAAATTCTCACCAATGAATTACATAAGTATCTCTATCCTATTTTACGTTTTATTTATCTTTTAACTATTAAAACTCTATAACCATTTGAATCCGACAAACTCCGCGGGATCGAACCTTACTCACGTAAGGTTTATTACTTGGACGACCCAGTGCACTTGCTGGTTAGTTGTGCGAAGTTGTGACAAAGAACTAAAGTTATGAACGTGCGTATCAAGTTTTTAGTGCCGTTACCAAGGAATGAACGATCACGATTTCGTGCACCAGCTGGCCATTCGGCCATGCTTAGACTATTTTCACTTATGTATTTTCAACGGTGGAGTTTCTACACTCCATAGATTAAGGTGTGGAGCTCTGCTGTTCCTCATGAATTAATGCAAAGTACTATTGTTTTTCTATTCAATTCAAGTTTATTCTTATTCCAAGATATTCACTCGCACTTCAACCTGATGAATTTGATGATTCGTGACACTCATCATCATTCTCACCTATGAACACGTGCCTGACAACCACTTCCGTTCTATCTGCAATAGCTTGAGTGTGTATCTCTTAGCCTCTATTCCGAAAGATCAGAGTCTTCGTGGTATAAGCTAGAATCAATTGGCAGCATTCTTGAGATCCGGAAAGTCTAAACCTTGTCTGTGGTTTTCCGAGTAGGATCTGGGATGGGATGACTGTGACGAGCTTCAAACTCGCGAGTGTTGGGCATAGTGACAGACGCAAAAGGATCAATGGATCCTATTCCAACATGAGTGAGAACCAACAGATGATTAGCCGTGCGGTGACAGCGCATTTGGACCATTTTCACTGATAGGACAGACGGTAGCCATTGACGACAGTGATCCCCCAACATACAGCTTGCCATGGAAAGGAGTATGAATGATTGAATGAAGGCAGTAGGAAAGCAGAGATTTAGAAGGAGCAAAGCATCTCCATACGCTTATCTAAAATTCTCACCAGTGAATTACATAAGTATTTCTATCTTATTTTATATTTTAATTATATTTTAATGATCAAAACCTCATAACCATTTGAATCTACCTGATTGAGATTTACAAGATGACCATAGCTTGCTTCAAGCTGACAATCTCCGTGGGATCGACCCTTACTCACGTAAGGTTTATTACTTGGACGACCCAGTGCACTTGCTGGTTAGTTGTGCGAAGTTGTGAAGAAGAATTGAGATTATGATTGTGCGTACCAAGTTTTTGGCGCCATTGAGATCACAATTTCGTGCACCACTGACGCGTACCCGTGACAGAGCGTCACGTGCTGCAATTAACAGATTTTGCTGGGGGCAATTTTTGGGCTGCTTCTGACCCAGTTTTAGTCCAGAAAATACAGATTAGAGGCTGCAGAGTGGAGCAGGAAGGGGGAATCATTCATTCACTTCACATCATACACATAATTTTAGGTTTTAGATGTAGTTTTCTAGAGAGAGAGGCTCTCTCCTCTCTCTAGGTTTAGGGTTTCTTCTTTCAATTTCTCTTTAGGTTCAGGTTCAATCTTCCTTTAATTTAGTTTTTGTCTTACTTTTATTTGTTTAAGCACTTTAGTTCATCTTCTTCTCTTGTTAATTTTCCTTTTTCGTCATCCTTATGTTTATGAGCTCTTGTTATATTTGATTTCTTTTAATGTAATTTATCTTTTCCATGTTTATTGTTATTCCCTTTAATTGTTAGTCATTGATGCTTGCAATTGGTTGTTTAGATTTAATATTCCTTGTTAATTTTTCATGCTTTTATTTTGTGCCTACCATGTGTTTGATAAAATGCTTGGTAGGATTTTAAAATAGATTCTTTTGTTCTTAACTTGGATTGATCAATTAGAGACTCTTGAGTTATCAAAATTATTTTGTTGATTGGTGATTGAAGATTGCCAGTTAGCTTGAACTTCACCAAAGCTAGTCTCTCACTATGAGTTGGCTAGGACTTGTAAACTCAAGTTAATTATATGCACTTGACCTTCGTCCATTGGTTAGAGGTTAACTAAGTGAAGGCAATCCATATTTACCATCACAATTGATAATGATAATAAGGATAGGACTTCTAATCCTCTTTCCTTGTTAAGAGCTTTCGTAGTTATTACTTAATTTTCTTGCCATTTTTAATTTAGTGTCTCTTATTTCAAAAACCCCAAAAATATATTTTTCTCATACCCAATAGTAAGTATACTTCCCTGAAATTCCTTGAGAGACGACCCGAGGTTTAAATACTTCGGTTAATTTTACTGGGTTTGCTTAAGTGACAAACAATTTAAATGTTGACCGAGAATAATTTGTTGACCGACTTCCGTGGGTTAGTTACTTTCTTTCCAACACCAATTCTTAATTTTCTTTGTTAGTTAATTGTTGCATTGCATAATAGATTGCGAGTGTAGTTAATTGTTTGCATGTATGTACTACTTGGCTGAAGTAATGAATTCTTTTCCAAGAAACTATTTTATAGCATTTCACTAATTTGAATTAAAATTTTTGTTGAACTTGCTTGAAGAATTTTAATTTGGAACATGGTTTTAGAGCTCGAACACACAAAACCAGTGAGATTTTAAACCTATTTGATTGGTTGCATCTTATCATACAATACTTTGTGTTGGTGTGTGTTGTTCTCTCTAAAATTGTGATATTTGTCTTGTTTGATTCTATATTTCCATTGTTTGATGTATGCATACTGATAAATCACTATTTTATGATTCATCTTGTGCTCAATTGAGTGTTTTTATCAATTCTTCACCCACTTATTCATATAATTTTCACGGTTTTACAATTCCTTCCTTATTATGTGATATATATGAAAACATGTTTCCTATGCCTTGAAAATGTTAATTTTAATTATCCTTTATTACCATTCGATGCCGTGATCTGTGTGTTAAGTATTTTCAGGCTTCATAGGGTAGGAATGGCTTAGAGGACAGAAAGGAAATATGAAAAAATGGAAGGAACGCACAAAATGGAGTTTTGAAGAAAATGGTAGTGACGCACATGCATGGATGATGCCAAGGCATCTTAGGCTAGTTTCACTAGCCTTTTTCTTTTATTTTTAGTTGTTTTATGCATTTTCTTGAGCCTTAAGTAATCATTTTGGCCAAATAGTCATGCTTGTCTTAAATCATTCAAACATGAAGATTTTTATGCAAATTCCATGAGTTTTTAGTTATATTCCTTGAATGCTATGAATGGAAGAATTCTCATGAATTTTAGCAAGACTTTGATGCAACTGTTTGGATGATTTCAGGGAAGAAGAGGCTAGGCAAGGAAGCAACAAAATCAATAAAGGAAGCTTGAATATCACATGTGGAGTTTAAGTTCCAGTTTAAGCCTAAACTGGAGCTTAAACGCCAAAAATCATGAAGGATAAGAAATGCTGGAAATGAAGTTTAACCTCCAGTTTGACCTCAAACTGGAGGTTAAACGCCAGAATGAAAAGTCTCACCAAAGAAGCATTCCACGTTTAACCTCCAGTTTGACCTCAAACTGGAGGTTAAACGCCAGAATGACAATGCCACTCAGGAAGGAGTTCCACGTTTAACCTCCAGTTTGACCTCAAACTGGAGGTTAAACGTGTTCGACACCTCCAGGGCTACCATTCTAAGCTTCCACGTTTAACCTCCAGTTTGACCTCAAACTGGAGGTTAAACGTGTTCGACCTCCAGGGCTGCCCTTCCTTTATCCACGTTTAAGCTTCAGTTTAACCTTAAACTGAAGCTTAAACGTGTTATATGGAACAGCTTGACCATGCCTTCTTCAAACATAAATAACTTGAGCTACAAAACTCCAAATGAGGTGATTCAAAATGCATTGGAAAGAAGACATCTAGAGCTTTCCAAGCATATATGGCATGCATGGTGGATACTAAAAATTGAGGGAGAAAACAGCTCCGTAATGTGCATAGAAGAGCATAGTACCAACATGCAATCAGGCCAGCTGACCTCTTCACCTTCCATGGAGTATAACTCGAGTTGTAGAGATCCAATTGAGGTGCTTCCAGTTGCGTTAGAAAGCTGACATCCATAGCTTTCCAACGAGGTATAATAGTCTATATTTGGCATCAAATTGGCAAGGTTGACAAGAGAACAAAGTGACGACTCAAGAAAGGGGGTGCAACATTTGAGTGTAGTTTAATGGATCATTATCCTTTTTGGATCAATTATGTCACTCAGCCCTTCAAGCAAGCAAGGCCCATCAACAACACCAAATCAAGGCCACAAGAATCATCTAGAATAGTTTATTTTCATTTGATTGTAATTTGCTTTGAATTTCATTTTCATTTTGTAATTTAGGGAGCCTATTTAAAGGCCTTAGTTTCTGCATTTGAGGGGGGATTGAAGGGGAATCCAGCCCCTGATGGGGACTTTTACTTTCACTTTTAGCTAGTTTCTTTTTCTTTGTAATTGAATTCAGAGCTATGATTCACTAAACCCCCTTTCATTGGGTTAGGGAGCTCTATTGTAATTCAATGAATCAATAATAGTTTATCTTCTTCTTCAATCTTTTCTCTTGAATTTTGTTAGAAAGCTTCTCGATCTAATTCCATTGAGTAGTTGTCTTGGGAAAGAGACTACTCATACTTGGAATCCTTCGGAGCCTTGGGAAAGGAATGGAGGATTCATGCTAGAGAAGCTTTCTCACAGTGGATTGGATTGGGGTTTGGATGGATATTGTGACATGTAATCCTACCAAATTGTGGTTCATGAAATTGTGTGGTATAATCAGTGATCAAGCATCATCTCTTCTTATGAACATTTAAACCAAGGGATTGGGAATTTGTTTGTTTTTAGAGAGCATTGGTGAGCCAAGGAATTGGGATCCAATCATATAAGATTGCCAAGCAAAATTCAATGAATGCATTGGTTGAGGAAGAGATTTACATGTTTTGATTCGGAGATTTCAATATCTCCTAAACCCAATGAATTCCCCATTTCTGATTTCCACTTTCTCTTTACATTCCGCAATTCAATTCTTGCAATCATCCCCATTCCCTTTTACTTTCAGCAATTTACATTCTGCTCTTTAATTCATGCAATTTAAGATTCAGCCATTTAATTTTCTTGTCATTTACTTTTCCCGCCAATTTTACATTCCGCAATTCTCATCTCAAATCTTGATTCCGCTCAACTAGAACACACTTCTAATCCGAATTGCTCACTCAACCAATCCTTGTGGGATTCGACCTCACTCTATTGTGAGTTTTTACTTGACGACGATAACCGGTGCACTTGCCGGAAGGAATTTTGCCGATCGTGCAATTTCCTAAATCGTAGCATAACACGTTTATGCGCATCAAGTTTATGGCGCCGTTGTCGGGGATTGGTTTTCGATTGACAATTCTCAAATTGGAAGTTAACTAGATTGAGCAATTTTTCTTTTCTTTTGTTAATAGTTTTTGTTTCAGTTTATTACTGCTAATTTCTGCAGATTTTAATTTGTTTTCTTTGCTTATTCACTTGTTAGCATACTAACCACTAGCTGTTTGTGATATTGACTCACTATGGGATTTCCACTATCTTTGGATGAGTATTGTTTGAGACTAAGCACATTGCAAAAAAGAAAGGAGTATCCATCATCTTTTGGTCAATCAAAATCCATGAGAAACTCTCCACCACCACAGAATGATTCATGTTATTATGCTCATGGTGGGTGGGAGTATCAGGAACAGGAAACGGGGTACTTCCCAGAGCCACAAAATGGTCCATGTTTTGGTGAATTTGATCACTACTCAAGTTGTGGCTGGGAAGATCAAAACCAAAGAGATTTCACTTATTCACACCCCATTCATCAAGAGCCATCACCTCTGAATTATCCAACCTCACCTCCTAGTTTTACATATCCAAATTCTTCATCACTTGAGCATTTCTCAGCACAAAATTCCTTCTCAAATTCATACAATTCATTTCACTATCCACAAGACTCATTCCACTACACACAAGAGTCATACCACTACCAACACGCCAACCAAAGACTCTATCAACCCACACAAAACACATACTCCCAGCCACCATATCACAGCCAAGATAATCAACCTCATCAACCTAATCCGAACCAACAATTTCAAGATCAATTAAACAGGATAGAAGGAATGCTTGCAACCATGAGTCAAGACATAACCGATTTGAAAGGCTTTAAGGAAGAATTGATATCCAACTTACAAAATCAAGGTGCTGCCATTCAAAAGCTAGAAGCACAAATTGGATATCTATCAAAGCAAATCCCTACCCACAATTCTTCTAGTGAGACCATGGCAAACCCAAGGGAGGAATCAGAAGAACAAGAAAGGGAGAAAGTCAATCAAGGGAGATCACACTCCAATGACACAGAGAGTTGCAAAGAGGAAGGGTTCATTGAACCACAAATTCAGGAAGCTTTTGATGAACAGGATACTCCAACTATCCAACAACAACCAAGTTCTGAGATCAAGGATGTGAAGGCAGTAGAAACAAGCACCAAAATGAGGATTGTGACCGAGAAACAAAGGACCATATCCATGAAGAAGAGAAGGTCGAAGAACAATCCAACTCCTGAGCCAACAAGCAAGTTCACTCAAGCCAATCACAAGGGAAAGCTTGCTGGAAAGAAGCATTCACAACAAGGGGCACTAACTAGCTCCTTTATCCACTTGAAGTCATTCCTCTTAACAAACTGGAGGAAGAGGAAGAAAGTCAAGAACAGCATGTCAAGCTAATGACGTTAAAGAAGCGCTTGTTGGGAGGCAACCCAACCAAAGGTAGTTTTTCTTTTCTAGTTATTTCAATAAAAGAGTTAAGTAGATTTATCTGTATTGCAAGGAGCTAAGTTTGGTGTTGCACACCAAAACAATTCAAGGGTGAATGTGAGATTCTAAGTTTGGTGTTCCACCAAAAACTTCATTAAAAGCACATTTCTACCTCAGCATGACTAGTCACTAGCTCCAACCAATCAGGGAAACTACTTAAACAATAGTTCAATTTCTAGTTCATAGTTTCTTTTTCTAGTTCATAGTTATTTTCTTAATAAAAGCACATGAGGTTTTCTGCATATGATCCAAATTGCTGCATATGGCAAGGAACTAAGTTTGGTGTTCACACACCAATCTAAGTTCAGAGGCCTACAAACATACATGCATGCTAACCAAAGTGCTTGGGGAACAAGCAACTTCTAATAGCTTTGCAGGAAGACAATCAATCTCATGGAAGGAATATACATCATCATCAAAGAGAACACCAAGGCTAGGAAGGATGATGAACAACAAAGAAGATGCTAAAAGGTTGTATTGTCACTTAATTGCTTGTACTTTGAATTGCTGATATTGGAAGTTTGCATGCACCCCTGCTTTAAGTTTGAGTCATTGCAGTTTTTGTTTGTCTGTTTGTTTAATTTCCAAATAAGTGATAGTCTAAGTGTCTGGATAAACTTCACTTGCTTAAATGTATGCTTGCCATGCTTGTTCTGTTTCCATAAAATAAAAGAAATGTTTGAACAAAAGTAACTCAATTCCATTTGGTAAGAAATCAAATAAGATTAAGTGGTGGTATGCATGTTTGATTGAATAGTCAGCTCACTAAGAAATAAAGTTAGAATTGTCACTTTTAGTGGAAATTAGGATGCTGTCTATGGATCTTGATGAATAAATGTCTTTGGCCATGAAAAAGAAAGAAAAAGAAGAAGAAAAAGCCACTGAAAAAGGGCAACCAAAAAGCAAAAAATTGAGAAAATAAGCTAGGCACCAATGGTTTGAACTTCTGAGACAAATGCCTGTGGTGTTTATGTATTAAGGATATGCTTGGATGAATAGGTTCTGAGGAGTGTTTCAACACTTGGTAACTTGGGTTAACTAACCCGGGATTATCAACCAAAAGTCCATTATCAAGAGCAACCTAAATACAAAACATTTAGTCACACAAAGAGGTGCTGGGCACCAATGTCTCAAGAAGAAATGTGAACTAAAATGCCTGTAGTGGATATGTGTAGTGCACTAATAAGAAAAAGAAAATGCCAAAGGCTTGAGCAACACATGACACTGAGCAACAAGGAGCAAATAAGCTCAAATAAAAAGAAAAACAAAGAAAAGAAACTTGCCAAGGATATGTGAATAACAAGAGGCCATAAGCAGTGTTTTAGTGGAAACATAAAAAGTGACTTTCTTACCTAAGAAACAATAAAGTGATGCTGCAACAACTTTCTGCATGAACACCCCATTAATCAATGTCAATTACTTACTGATATGGCTAATGAATTTACTTTCTGTTTCATTCTTTCTTCTCAATAATTCAGAACTTGCTTGGGGACAAGCAAGGATTAAGTTTGGTGTTGTGATGCCAAGGCATCTTAGGCTAGTTTCACTAGCCTTTTTCTTTTATTTTTAGTTGTTTTATGCATTTTCTTGAGCCTTAAGTAATCATTTTGGCCAAATAGTCATGCTTGTCTTAAATCATTCAAACATGAAGATTTTTATGCAAATTCCATGAGTTTTTAGTTATATTCCTTGAATGCTATGAATGGAAGAATTCTCATGAATTTTAGCAAGACTTTGATGCAACTGTTTGGATGATTTCAGGGAAGAAGAGGCTAGGCAAGGAAGCAACAAAATCAATAAAGGAAGCTTGAATATCACATGTGGAGTTTAAGTTCCAGTTTAAGCCTAAACTGGAGCTTAAACGCCAAAAATCATGAAGGATAAGAAATGCTGGAAATGAAGTTTAACCTCCAGTTTGACCTCAAACTGGAGGTTAAACGCCAGAATGAAAAGTCTCACCAAAGAAGCATTCCACGTTTAACCTCCAGTTTGACCTCAAACTGGAGGTTAAACGCCAGAATGACAATGCCACTCAGGAAGGAGTTCCACGTTTAACCTCCAGTTTGACCTCAAACTGGAGGTTAAACGTGTTCGACACCTCCAGGGCTACCATTCTAAGCTTCCACGTTTAACCTCCAGTTTGACCTCAAACTGGAGGTTAAACGTGTTCGACCTCCAGGGCTGCCCTTCCTTTATCCACGTTTAAGCTTCAGTTTAACCTTAAACTGAAGCTTAAACGTGTTATATGGAACAGCTTGACCATGCCTTCTTCAAACATAAATAACTTGAGCTACAAAACTCCAAATGAGGTGATTCAAAATGCATTGGAAAGAAGACATCTAGAGCTTTCCAAGCATATATGGCATGCATGGTGGATACTAAAAATTGAGGGAGAAAACAGCCCCGTAATGTGCATAGAAGAGCATAGTACCAACATGCAATCAGGCCAGCTGACCTCTTCACCTTCCATGGAGTATAACTCGAGTTGTAGAGATCCAATTGAGGTGCTTCCAGTTGCGTTAGAAAGCTGACATCCATAGCTTTCCAACGAGGTATAATAGTCTATATTTGGCATCAAATTGGCAAGGTTGACAAGAGAACAAAGTGACGACTCAAGAAAGGGGGTGCAACATTTGAGTGTAGTTTAATGGATCATTATCCTTTTTGGATCAATTATGTCACTCAGCCCTTCAAGCAAGCAAGGCCCATCAACAACACCAAATCAAGGCCACAAGAATCATCTAGAATAGTTTATTTTCATTTGATTGTAATTTTCTTTGAATTTCATTTTCATTTTGTAATTTAGGGAGCCTATTTAAAGGCCTTAGTTTCTGCATTTGAGGGGGGATTGAAGGGGAATCCAGCCCCTGATGGGGACTTTTACTTTCACTTTTAGCTAGTTTCTTTTTCTTTGTAATTGAATTCAGATCTATGATTCACTAAACCCCCTTTCATTGGGTTAGGGAGCTCTATTGTAATTCAATGAATCAATAATAGTTTATCTTCTTCTTCAATCTTTTCTCTTGAATTTTGTTAGAAAGCTTCTCGATCTAATTCCATTGAGTAGTTGTCTTGGGAAAGAGACTACTCATACTTGGAATCCTTCGGAGCCTTGGGAAAGGAATGGAGGATTCATGCTAGAGAAGCTTTCTCACAGTGGATTGGATTGGGGTTTGGATGGATATTGTGACATGTAATCCTACCAAATTGTGGTTCATGAAATTGTGTGGTATAATCAGTGATCAAGCATCATCTCTTCTTATGAACATTTAAACCAAGGGATTGGGAATTTGTTTGTTTTTAGAGAGCATTGGTGAGCCAAGGAATTGGGATCCAATCATATAAGATTGCCAAGCAAAATTCAATGAATGCATTGGTTGAGGAAGAGATTTACATGTTTTGATTCGGAGATTTCAATATCTCCTAAACCCAATGAATTCCCCATTTCTGATTTCCACTTTCTCTTTACATTCCGCAATTCAATTCTTGCAATCATCCCCATTCCCTTTTACTTTCAGCAATTTACATTCTGCTCTTTAATTCATGCAATTTAAGATTCAGCCATTTAATTTTCTTGTCATTTACTTTTCCCGCCAATTTTACATTCCGCAATTCTCATCTCAAATCTTGATTCCGCTCAACTAGAACACACTTCTAATCCGAATTGCTCACTCAACCAATCCTTGTGGGATTCGACCTCACTCTATTGTGAGTTTTTACTTGACGACGATAACCGGTGCACTTGCCGGAAGGAATTTTGCCGATCGTGCAATTTCCTAAATCGTAGCATAACACGTTTATGCGCATCAATGGACGACGCGGACGCGTGCCTAGCACAAAGCACGAGCGACGCATACGCGTGACAAGGAAAACTTCCAAATGACGCACTCGCGTGACCTACACGTATGCGTCATAGACGCCACGTGCAGAAAGTTGCAGAAGTCGCCCCCAGCGATTTCTGGGCCCTTTTTCGGCCTAAATCCAAGCCCAGAAACACATAATAGAGGCTGGAGAATGAGGGAATCAAATGATCAATCAATCATTCATTCAATAGGGAGAATTTTAGGTTTTAGATGTAGTTTTTTAGAGAGAGAGGCTTTCTCCTCTCTCTTAGGTTTTAGAATTTAGGATTTCTCTTAGTTTATGGTTCATTCCTTCTCAATTCCAGGTTCAATGTTCCTTAATTTAGTTTCTTTTCTACTTTTAATTGTGTTAGTATTCTACTTTATCTATTTTCCCTTATTGATTACTTCTGTTGCTACTTGGTTTATGGATTCCTATGTTTAATTTGATTTTCTATTTAATACAATTCGAGGTATTTTAGATTTATGATTGCTTTCTTCTATTTATGATATAAATAATTTAGATTTTTTCCCCTTTGCTTTGGTTGAGTAATTGGTAAAACTTGAGTTATCAAACTCAGCTGTTCATTGAAAATTGGATTTTGTTGATTGATTTGGATCCCTCTAAAACTAGTCTTTCCACAAGAGTTGACTAGGACTTGAGGAATCAAATTGATTAGTCCACTTGACTTTCCTTTATTTAGTAAGGGTTAACTAAGTGGGAGCAATAAATAATTCGCATCACACCTGATAAGGATAACTAGGATGGGATTTCCAGTTCTTATACCTTGGAATGGTTTTCATTATAATCAATTTACTTTCTTGCCAGTTTATTTTTCCTGTTCACTATTCAAAAACCTCAAAAAGATAATCTTCCATAACCAATAATAAATCACACCTCCCTGCAATTCCTTGAGAGACGACCCGAGGTTTAAATACTTCGGTTATAAATTTTATTGGGTTTGCTTAAGTGACAACCAAAACTTTTGTACGAAAGGATTCTTTGTTGGTTTAGAAGCTATACTTGCAACGTGATTATTTTTATAAAAGATTCTTTACTGGCAGAAAATCCGTTCGTTCAAAATGGTGCCGTTGCCGGGGAATTTTAATTGTGTGCCTTATTATTGGTTATTGTAAATATTTTCTTTTACTTGTTTATTTGATTTTGTTTTTATTTTTAATTTTTTTTAGCTACTATGAGTTCTCACCCCTCTGGCTTTAATTTTGATTCCAATGTTGTTGTAAGGAATGGAAGCTATAACAGGAACATGCATCAAGGTCAAAACAATCAAAGATGGAAGGAGTCACGAGGATCTGATAAACCCTTTCGGCAACAGCACTTTCCAAAGTACCATGGACAACGACCATTCTACGATGCATACCAAGACAATAGTTATGGTGAACCCCTTCGTGTCAAATCACCTCCACCAAATTACTATGGTCAAGAGCCATTCCGAGGTTTGTACCAAGATGATAGATATGGTGGACTCCCTTGTGGTTACCAGCAAGCCCATCATATGCCTATGAACCACCTCCTCAACATAGCTTTGAACCACCATACTCACAAGCCACCTACAACCATTCACCTCTATATGACCCTAACCCTTATCCACCCCAATTCCAATCCAACTACTCCTAAGAACCACCACTTCCATATGCACCATGTCCATATCCATCGACCCAAGAATCACAGGCTCGCGTTAAGGAAACAGTAGATCAATTTCATGCAACCCTCCATCAACTGGAGCAGGCGATAAATCAATTAGCTCCCCGACGTTCGGGCACTCAAGGAACTCCCACGGCTTCATGTGGAGAATCTAATGAAGAACCTAGTATGAAAGAGACACTAGAAGCTCCAGTGGGCAGTAAGGAGCATGACTTTATATTGGAACAAGTGGAGGAAGCCAGAATTATCGAAGAAGAAGAATTGGTCGAAGACTTAGGAGACGCTGAACCTCCATGGGAATCAAGAGTTGTGGAGAATTCTGCCCAGAAATTTGCAATTGATGCTGAGGAGGATAGTGCACAATCCCCAAGGCATGTACCTTATGAAGAACTGGAAGGAACAGATCAAGAAGCAAGTTTTCTTGGTAATGATGATCATGAATTAAGCTCTCCTAGTAATGAAGTTGCACCCAAATTTAAACTCCTTGAGATTGAAGAATCTTCCCCAAGTGAGTGTGAAGATGATGTGGAGGTAGATTTTTCTCAACCTCTAACTTTTGATTTGAGTGATGAGGAAGAAATCGAAGACTTTGATCAAGACGTGGTTGCAGTTGAAGAGGTTTGTAAGGAAGTGGAAGAATTCACAGAAGAGTGCAAGCGAGTGAAGCTTGAAAGACCACTGGAAACACCTCTCCCAAGGCCATTACCACCCAATACAAACTTCAAGTGGGTAAAATCCTTAGCCTTTATCTTCACCTTTCCACTTGAATATGGTTTGCTTGAAACCAATGGCCAGCTTAGAGCTCTTTGTGGCTTTAAGAGCAAGAGGGAGATGGTTAGTGATAGGAGTTGGCATCCAAGGTTCAATAAGGTTCCACGCTCCAAATGGAAGTGTAAGGATTGGTATAAAGCTCGATTGAATGGGTTTCAGAAGATGTTTAGGTATCTCAGTGAGAGTTCAAATTACTTACCACCCGGTTGGAATAATTTAGATTAGAGCGGAGATGGGTACAAAAGTAAAGTTTGGAATCCTGGAATTCATTCTGATAATTAATACTCTTAGAACCTGAAAACCTACTTTAACTTGCTCGAAGGCTTTACGTGCCTTGTTTGGGACCCCGGAGGCTATTGGAATTGCAAACGTTGGTGGAGATTTCTGGATGAGTTCAAGCACAAGCCACCATAACAAGGAGCTCATCAAAATGTCCAACTTAAGGACTTTAACTAAAAGTGCTAGGTGGGAGACAACCCACCATGCTATGATCGTTCCTTTTCAATTTTAATTTTATTTTGTTTTGTTTGTTTTTAGTTCTATTTTATTTTATTTTCCCTAGTATCATTCACAACATCTGCATCAGTGTCTGCATTTTGCATTCTGCATATTCTTAAAAAAAAACACACTCCACGCGTGCACGTGGGCCACGCGTGGGCATCGATTTCAAATCGGTGTCACCATCCAATGCCCAAAAAGTTGGGCTGGAATCGTGCAGCTGGTGTGTGTTAGGCACAAATTGGCCCATGCGTGTACGTCACTGACGCGTACGCGTCATTTTCATTTACACACACCACGCGTGGGCGTGGGCGACACGCACGTGTCGCTTGGCCCCCCCAAATTGAAACAGAGAGTTGTGCCAAAACAACGCTAGAATCATGCGTTTAGCACGATTCTGGTCGACACGTACGCATCATCTTCACCTACCCCTCTTCACGTGTTCGCGTCAATGACGCTTTCGCGCCGTTTCAATTTTACCCCATCCACGCGCACGCGTAACCCACGCGTACGCGTGGATTTAAATTCCCTAACCGCCCTGATGCGGAAACCCTAGCCCTCGCGTGCTCACTTCCCCCCTCCCTCACAGTCTTCTCTTCTCCTCCCTCCAACCTTCCACCTCCACCCCAAACTACCACCAGCCCCTATCACCGCCACCGTCGCCGCCCTTAGCCACACCGCCCTAACTCCCCCACTCCCCTTCTTCTCTTCCTCTTCTCTCTCTTTTCTTACTCTTCTCACCCCTGCCCCATCGCCAACCCAGCCCGCCGCGCCGCCACCGTTGACGACCCCTACCGCCACCATCACCCCCTCCCCCTCCTTCCTTTTCTTTTCCCCTCTCACCCTTCTCCCCCTTCCCAACCTCAAACCCCTACCTATACCCGGACCACCACGGGCATCCCAGCGCCACCGTGCCGCCCACCAGCACCACCGTACCACCCACCTCTCTCTTCGTTCCATTTCTTTCACCACCCTCCCAGGTTCCACTGCACTCTGATTCCTTTTCTGTTCAAATTAGTTAGTTTGCATATTCTAATTTTGTTCAATTTAGGTTAGTTAGAGATGCTTGTTTGTAGTAGATTATAGGTGGTTAGGTAGCTAGGTTGTGGTTAGAGAATTTTAGGTCTGATAATTGCTCCGTATCTGCTGTTTGAAATTTCTGCTTTTCCCTAGTGGTTGAATACTATTGTTGCTTCACTATTTCAATCCTGTTTGATGCTGCTCTACTTAAATGCCATCATTTCATATGTATTGTAATTATTACTGCTAGTTGCATTTGTTGCTCTGAGTTCATATCACATGCAGATTGCTTTATTCTTTTCTGAAATGCTTTGATTCCATGAAAACTTATTTGTTGCTTGTTTTAATTCGGGAACGCCTACTTTACTACCAAGATGCTGCCAAATTTTTCGAAAAAGTTTTTGATGCTAAGCTATTCAACCGCAAATTATGAGTTGAATCTGGCACTGTTTTTACCCTGTACCCATTTCTTTTAGCCCAGTTCAACTCATATTTCATTAGACCAGCATCTCCGTCCTACTTTTGGTTCCCTCTCATGTGCATTCTTCATTACCAGAATCAAGGAACTAATTGACGAAATTCTGAGTCAATTAGCCCCTTGTTGACCACCCTTTGCTGCATCAATACCATGTTTCAACCATTATTCTGTTCATTGCTCAAGGAAAGCTTGCTGCCTGTGTTCAATTGTTTATTGAATTATTACTTATGGCTGTTTTCTTGGCTCAATTATTTAATTCTTAGGAAGTTACATATGGTTTTCGTGTTTTTCATTGTTGATAAATTCTTAGAAAACCCAAATTGTGTTTTTGCTTAATGTTACAAGCATCATGAGACTTCCCTGTTCTTCATGAAAATTGCCAACTACTGCACTACATATGAATTTTACTTGTTGATTCTGCTATTTGTTTTTTCCGGGAACGTTCCTTTAACTGCTGGAATGCTGTCTGATTTTTCTGCAAATTGTTTCACTCAACTTCCATTCATGAATTGGCTTTGGTACTTTTGAATTCTGCACTAATTGGTTTCAACCAAGCCAATTCATGGACGGATGGGCTAGCATTCCTATTCCTTCTGGTTCTCTTCTTAGTTAAATCGCATTATTGATGATTTCATTCATTTTTGTGCTTCTTTTATCACACGGTTTATCATCAATAATCTGCATTGTATGCTTGAATGTGAGCCTGCTTGTTCCTAAACCTTTTTCACTTCTAGGAACTACATTACCATGCTACTAATTCTAACCTACTTCTTTGGCTTTTAACTTAACTGACTTTTAACCCCTTTCATGACATGTTTATTGTTGTTTCTTGACAAACAAGCATCCTGCATCTCATAGTTTTTGGATTGTGTATTAAATTCTTTGAATTGTACCTTGCATTCAGTCCAACATCCTATATAATTCTGACTCACTTCATGCATTGGATTTCATTCCTCTTTTACTCATCTATGCTTATATTACTTGAATACTATTTGCCTTCCTATTTTTCTGCTTTAGTTTATTAAATTGTATCCTGGAATCTCTGCTTTTCAGGATGTCAGATCCAAAAGGGAAAGGAAAAGCTAAAGCAGGCACATGCAAAAGGAAAAGAGGAAAATTATCTACCACTATTTTAGATATACTACATTATGATTCCTGGTGTGAGAAAAACTTTACTTTGCAAGAAAAGGCAGATCAACTAGTGCCTGCCACTGATCAGATCAAGTTCGCAAACCGCTACTGTGAACTAAAATATGATGTCTTTGGGACTAAAAGACACCTATACTTGGAAAAGACCCTCCGAATTCCAGCTGAACTACAACAGTACACCACAGAACAGATAAAACAGAGAGGCTGGTTCTTTCTGGAGAGGAATTTGACTGAGATAAATGCATCTTAGGTCAGGAAATTTTACTACAACTATTATAAAACGACCCTGGATGCAGTGCAGCTCATAGGCAAACAGATTTTAGTTACTGAGGAGGCCATTGAAGATATCCTCCATTTTCAGCCAAAACGGATCAGCCAGATAGTTACCAGCAGGCTGAGGAAGCCGTGCAATTTATGACTTTTGACTGGGAAGCAGTGAATTGCACCATAGCCATTGATCCAGCTGTCCCATGGGTTATGGGTAAGTCGACAGTAAACCCTAAAGGCATAAAAATTATTTATCTGAATGATGAGGCTCGGCTATGGCAACAAATTCTGAGCAACTATGTGATGCCAAGCACTCACGAGACTGAGGTGCCAGCTGCCATGATTACTCTTATTTGGTGCGTGATGGAAGGCAAGGACCTATACCTTCCCCAATTCATCCGTCACTCCATGGCTAAAGTCCATGTCCGAGGCACTCTACCTTTCCCATATCTAATTACTCAGTTGGGCCACTGAGCTGAAGTACCCTGGGAGCCTGAGGATGAGAGGCCACCAGGCGCAGTGTGCAGGAAGATCATCCCACATGGCAGGAAATTCGAGGCTCTGGGCTACAGACCGCCCTCTCTTACTGCCTCCGCTGATGCAGCCACATCTTCTGCTACCCCTTTAGCACCTGCAGCACCACCCACACCCACAGCACCCTCACCTGCTTCCCAGCCCATTTACCACCTTGTGCACTGCCTATTTGAGCGCCTAGATCAGATGGAGCGTCGCAACCAGCGGTGATATGAGCGGTCTGAGCATCGCAGCAAGCGACGCTATGAGCATTTGAAGCTGATGATCAGATCGGGACACTCTGACATTCCCTCCGAGCCTGACACACCATCAGAGCCATCTGAGGAGGAGGCGGATGAGCATGAGGAGGATACACGAGCAGAGGCTGAGCAGGCAGGACCCGAGCAGGCAGCGCCCCAGCATGAGGAGCCCCAGCAGATACAGCCAGCAGATCCACAGGTCCCTATACAGACAGTGCCTCCGCTTCAGCAGGCAGATCTCGAGGCACCCACATAGACTACAGAGCCAGCAGCACACCCTTCCGGAGATGACATTACTTCACACCCAGCCTGATTGAGCATCGAGGACGATGCTATTATATAAGTGTGGGGAGGTTGCCATCTCTGGCAAATTTTATTTTGGTGAACAACTTTCAGACCCTTTTTATCTTATTTTTGTTTTATTTTATTTTATTTTATCTTATTTTTCCTTTCAGTACTTGCACATTTTCTTTTGCTGTACTTTTGTTTATTTCTACTTTATTACATTTTACACTTTGGGTTGTATATATCTTAGATATTTAGCTTCATTTGCACTCTTAGCTTATTAGTTGTGATATAGAAAATATGGATTATTTAGTTTAGTTTACCCTTTTAGCATATGATAATTTAGTTTAATTAAAAATAGAGAGTAAACTAGAAATTTTTAGTTTTTCATAATCACAACAATCCACTTAGTATATATATAGATATATATAAAAATAAATGTTGGTAAATTGACGACATTTTTTCAAAGAATATATTTATTTTTATAAAAGCCATCAAACATTCACATTGATTAGAGTTGAAACTCTTTATCCCTACTTGCATAATATACATGACAGATATATGGTTTCTGAGCCAAAGAACACACAACCCGTGAGTTTTTTAGCTTAATTACATGGTTACATTGTTTAACCATAAATATTTTCTTTCTTGTGTGTTTCCTTCTCTATGCTTGCAATCTTTACTTTGTTCCACTTTATATGTCCAATATAGAATGTATTTACATACTTGCATATGATTGAGGCCATTACTTTTTTTTGCTCATTATCCCAAATAAGCCTATCTTTTTAAGTCACCCTTGTTAGCCACCTTGAGCCTTTTAATCCCCAATTATTTTATATTTTACCACATCACTAGCCTTAAGCAAAAAAACAAATTAAATATCCCCAAAATTGAATCTTTGGTTAGCTTAAGATAGAGATTGTGTATCAACTAAGTGTGTGAAAACCGTGGGAACATGGGTTGATAGGAAAAAGGTCTTAAATTGATAAAATTATTTGGAATTTGGGTACATGCTCATGTAAGACCAAAATAATTAAAATACTATGTGCATTGATATATGTTATGTTTCTCTAAAAAAAATTCATTCTATAATTAAATAATTAAATAAGGGGACACAAAATTACCCCAGTATTAAGTTTAGTAAAAATCAATGCACATGTAATAAAAATAAAAAATAATTTGGTACATGAGTATGTGATACAAAAAGTGGAAAAAAATTGGGTAGCTAGGCATAATTTTATAATTGTATAAAGTATGTATATGTTAGGTGAGATCTTAGACTAATCAAGGATTCAATTTATAGCTCACGTAGCCATATATATATATATATATATATATATATATATATATATATATATATATATATATACCATCACCTTTGCCTTAACCCCATTACAACCTTAAAAAGACCTTATGATGTTTGCATGTGTACAATAAATATTTGTTGATTGGTTAGATGAAGAACAAAGTTTTAGAAAGCATGACTAGAGAAGAGTAAAGTGATTAACCCTAAACACTAAGTAATTAGAGTGTACATACAAATCCAGTGAGGGTTCAATAGCTCATTTCCATATATCCATGTTTAATCATTGTTATTCTTGCAAGTTTGTGAACTCTTTTGATTAACTCAACTCAATTGTGAATATGTTTTAATATGGTTTAGCCTTGGTTATGCATATATGATTCCTTGAAAAAATTAACTCAATTTAACCACATGTAAAGTTTTATATATCTAGGTGGATAATAATTAGAATTGCATGATTCATTTAGGTAGCTTGCATTTAGATAGACTGCATTGCATAGATTCCACCATTCTAACTTCACTCTTTTAGTTTCTCTTGAATTTAGCATGAGGACATACTGATGTTTAAGTGTGGGGAGGTTGATAAACCACTAATTTATGATTCATCTTGTGCTCAATTGAGTGTTTTTATAAATTCTTCACCAACTTATTCATATAATTTTCATGGTTTTACAATTCCTTCCTTATTATGTGATATGTATGAAAACATGTTTCCTATGCCTTGAAAATGTTAATTTTAATTATCCTTTATTACCATTCGATGCCGTGATCTGTGTGTTAAGTATTTTCAGGCTTCATAGGGCAGGAATGGCTTAGAGGACAGAAGGGAAACATGCAAAAAGGAAGGAATGCACAAAATAGAGTTTTAAAGAAAATGGCAGCGACACGCACGCATGGACGACGCGGACGCGTGCCTAGCACAAAGCACGAGAAACATGTACGCGTGACAAGGAAACTTCCAAATGACGCGCACGTGTGGCCTACACGTATGCGTCATAGACGCCACGTGCAGAAAGTTGCAGAAGTCGCCCCCAGCGATTTCTAGGCCCTTTTTCGGCCCAAATCCAAGCCCAGAAATACATAATAGAGGCTGGAGAATGAAGGAATCAAATGATCAATCAATCATTTATTCCATAGGGAGAATTTTAGGTTTCAGATATAGTTTTTTAGAGAGAGAGGCTTTCTCCTCTCAGGTTTTATAATTTAGGATTTCTCTTAGTTTATGGTTCATTCCTTCTCAATTCCAGGTTCAATGTTCCTTAATTTAGTTTCTTTTCTACTTTTAATTGTCTTAGTATTCTACTTTATCTATTTTCCCTTATTGATTACTTATGTTGCTACTTGGTTTATGGATTCCTATGTTTAATTTGATTTTCTATTTAATATAATTCGAGGTATTTCAGATTTATGATTGCTTTCTTCTATTTATGATATAATAATTTATATTTTTCCCCCTTTGCTTTGGTTGAGTAGTCAGTAACACTTGAGTTATCAAACTCAGCTGTTGATTGAAAATTGGAATTTCCTGATTGATTTGGATCCCTCTAAAGCTAGTCTTTCAACAGGAGTTTACTAGGACTTGAGGAATCAAATTGATTAGTCCACCTGACTTTCCTTTATTTAGTAAGGGTTAACTAAGTGGAAGCAATAAACAATTCGCATCACACCTGATAAGGATAACTAGGATGGGATTACCAGTTCTTATACCTTGGAATGGTTTTCATGATAATTAATTTACTTTCTTGCCAGTTTATTTTTTCTATTCACTATTCAAAAACCCCAAAAAGATAATCTTCCATAACCAATAATAAATCACACCTCCCTGTAATTCCTTGAGAGACGACCCGAGGTTTAAATACTTCGGTTATAAATTTTATTGGGTTTGCTTAAGTGACAACCAAAACTTTTGTACGAAAGGATTCTTTGTTGGTTTAGAAGCTATACTTGCAACGTGATTATTTTTATAAAATTATTTACTGGCAGAAAATGCGTTTGTTCACATACATTTACGTGATTGAGGCCTTGTTTCACTATAGCTCACATACCCATATGACCTTACCCTTTCATTATCCTTTGCAAACCAATGTTGAGATTATTTTATCCCATTTATTCTTTACTTTAGCACATGACTAACTCTAAGCAAAAAACAATAAATTTCCTTCATTTGAATCCTTGGTTAGCTTAGACTAGTGAGAAGTGTTCATGAATTAAGTGTGGGGAAGTTGGGTTTGGAGAAATTTGGTTTGGAAATTAGGTATTGTATATTTTTGGTAAAAATGAAAAAAGAAATAGAGCACATTTTCTTGCATTCAATACCTTAATCATATGCATTGAGAAAAACAAAAGAAAAGAAAAATAAAAAGAAAAAAATTAAAAAAAAAGAGCAAATAAAAAAAAGGGACAAAATGCCCCAAAGTAAATGGTGATAGCAATGCATATGTACTGTACTCAAAATTAGGATGCATAAATATGTGGAAAACATAGTAAATGGGCAATTAGATTTTGTATTCTGATTACATGGGTTGTCTTAAGTTAGGTGGAAAGTTTAGGTTAATCAAGGATTCATATTTTAGTCCACTTAACCAAATACAATCCTACCTTTACCCTAACCCCCATTACAACCCTTAAAAGACCTCTTGATATGTGTATTTGTGCATTAAATTTTTGTTGATTGGAAGAACAAGAGCAAGCCTTAGAAAGCAATATTAGTAGAGAATTGAGATAATTGAACCTTAAACACTTAAGTGATTAGAGTGTATACACTTCCGGAGAGGGTTCGAAGCTAGATTCTTTGTTCCTGGCTTTCACGAGCTTTCTTCTTGCAACTCTATTTGTACTTTATTTTGGAATTCGAATTAGTGGAATTCAGATCATATTTGTTCTTGGCGATTCATTTACTTTTAACTAAGAAGGTAGAAGCATTTTTGCATGTAGCTGCATTGATATAGATAGTTTGCATTTAATAATCCCTATCACCCCTCTTCACTCTTTTGGTTCTCTTGAGCTTAGCCTGAGGACATGCTAATGTTTAAGTGTGGGGAGATTTCATGCACCACTATTTCGTGGTACATTTTATACTGAATTGAGTAGATTTTATCCATTATTCTCACATTTATGCATAGAATTCGCATGTTTTACATCTTCATTCCTAATTTTGTGCTATGATTGAAAATGTGCTTCTTTGGCCTTAAATTCGCTAATTTTAATCCTCTCTTATTACTAATCAATGTCGTGATATGTTTGTTAAATGTTTTCAGGGTTTATAGGGCAGGAATGGCTTAGAGGATGGAAAGGAAGCATTCAAAGGTGGAAGGAACACAAGAAATGAAGCATTTCAGAATCTGGTAGCGACGCGCACGCATGGGCGACGCGTACACGTGACTGGTGCAACAGACAAGTGATGCGTATGATGCGTGAGCATCTTTCCTATTTTTTCCTAGTGAATTTACATTTAAATTATTGAGTTTAATCAAGAATTAATTATCTTTTAGCCATTATGGATGCTACTTTGAGTCTTGTGCAATTCTGTTTATTTTAGGTAGCATTCGGATGAATTTGATGGAGTTTTTACAGAGAAAGAGAAGAAACCAAGGAGCTGACCAGCAAGGAGCGACGTGTGCATGTGCCTGATACGTGCGCGTGATTTGGAGCTTTTCATGGCAACGCGTGTGCGTACCTGATGCGTACCTGACGCGTACGCATGACACGTGAAGAAGACCAACGACGCGTACGCGTCAGACATGCAGAATCTGCAGAAAATGTTGGGGGCGAATTTAGGCCAAGTTTTGACCTAGTTTTTACCCCAAAAAGCATAGATTGGAGGCTATAGAGTGAAGGAATCAAGTGGTCCCCATCCATCAATTGAAGACTTGCTGATTGCCATAATTAATTCTGATTTAAATTTAAATATTATTTTAAAATAGGAAAAGATATTATTTTAGTTTTAGAAGATAGATTTTAAATTAATTAGGATTTGATATAAAAGGGGATTCCAACAGGGGGATTCAAGCCCAACATTATTCCATTCAAACTACTAAAATACATTTTTATCAGAATCCTTATTTTCTCTCTAAACCATGAGAAACTAAACCTCCACTGTTAAGGTTAGGAGCTTTGTTTATTGTATGGATTGATTTTATTGTTTTTCTATTTTAATTCATGTTTTGATTTATTTTTCAAGAATTGTTTTCGTTCTTTATTTTATGAATTCGGGTGGAATGGAAGTATGACCCTTTTTCTAATTGAGTTCTTGTATAACTTGGAAAAACTATTTACTTGAACAACAGCTTGAAAACAACTTCTCCTAAATTTCTAGTTTATCTGAATTTAACAGGATACGTGATATATAATCCTATTATATTTGGGTAATTAGGATTTTTGTGGCATATAACTAGAATTGAACTTCACCCCCTAATTGGAATTAATTGACCAAGGAATTGGCTGTTGATGAATTTTAGAGGAGACTAGGAAGGTCTAAGGAATTAGGGTCTAGTCACATATAGTTTACCATGAATTAAATCTTACATGATTAAAATAAATTAATAAGAAAAGTCAATCCAGAAAATAGATAAATCTGAAGCCTTAACTGTTTCTCCATATTTTATTTCCAACTTATTTACTTGCCTTTCTTTAATATTCTTGCTATTGTTTAATGTCTTTGAACTCCCAAACATTATTTTCTATTTGCCTAACAAAGTAAATCAATTAACCATTATTTTTTAGTCCTTCAATCCTCGTGGGATCGACCCTCACTCACCTGAGGTATTACTTGGTATGACCCGTTACACTTGCTGGTTAGTTTGTGGTTAGAAATTCTACACCAAGTTTTTGGCGTCGTTGCCAGGGATTGATAGTGATTAACAACTATTAGTTATTTGATTGCTTAGATTAGGCGTTTTAGTTTTAATTTTATTTAAATTTTACTTTAGTATATTTCAAAAAAAATATTTTTTTAAAAAAATAGCACTAATATTTTTCCTTAATTTCTGAATTTAAGTTTGGTGTCACCTAGTTAATTTTATTTTAATTTTTTTTTGTTTATTTTCCCTGTTAATTTTTGAAATTTTCTGTCTACTTTCAGTTATAAATTTCGAAATTTGTTTATTTATTTTATTTAGTATTTTTATTTTATTATTTTACACAGGTTACCTCACAAGGACTTCTCTGCACTCTGACGTAGAGAATCCCATCTTTTCTTGTCTTCTGTTTGTTTATGCGCAAGAACAGGGACAAAAAACCTCTGTTAGACTTTGATCCAGAACCTAAACGGACTTGTAGGCGATGTTTACAACAAGCAAGACTCTACAAGGCTGTAGAATCCACTATGGATCACAATAATGCTATTGATGCCAATGTGGCAAATTCGAATGAGGATGATCAACAAAGGAGAGTGCTTGGCTCTTACTCTGCTCCTACTATAGATTTTTATGGAAAAAGTATTGTGGTGCCTCCTATAGCTACGAACAACTTTGAGTTGAAGCCACAATTGGTCACCTTGGTGCAACAAAACTGCCAGTATCATGGTCTTCCCCACGAAGACCCAAATCAATTTATTTCTAACTTTCTGCATATTTGTGATACTGTGAAGACAAATGGAGTGAACACAGAGGTGTACAAACTCATGCTCTTCCCGTTTGCTCTGAGGGATGGAGCAAAGCTATGGCTAGATTCCTGACCCAATGAGAGTTTGGATACTTGGGACAAGGTTGTTACTGAGTTTCTTACTAAATTTTTCCCACCAAAGAAGCTGACTAAGCTTAGGGTGGAGGTTCAGACCTTCAGGCAGAAGGATGGTGAAACTCTTATGAAGCTTGGAAGAGGTACAAGCTACTTACTAGGCAATGCCCTTCGGACATGTTCTCCAAATGGACCCAACTAGATATCTTTTATGAAGGATTGGGTGAAATATCCAAGATGTGCTTAGATAATTTTACAGGTGGTTCATTGCACAAGAAGAAGACACCGGAGGAGACTATTGAGCTGATTGAATTGGTTGCTAGCAACTAATATTTATACTCATCTAACAGAAATCCTATGAACTCTGAGACTCCTCAGAAGAAGGGTGTTATAGAAGTAGAAGCTCTTAATGCTCTTTTTGCTCAGAATAAGCTTATGTCTCAGTAAATAAGTCTACTTACTTAACAGATGGGTGGCATACAAGTTGATGTACGGAAAACGATCCGACACAAAACTCACCGGCAAGTACACCGGGTCGCATCAAGTAATAATAACTCACGGGAGTGAGGTCGATCCCACAGGGATTGAAGGATTGAGCAATTTTAGTTTAGTGGTTGATTTAGTCAAGCGAATCAAGATTTGGTTGAGAGATTTGTGATTTGCAGAATTTAAATTGCATAGAAAGTAAAGGGAATGGGTAAATTGCATGAAATTAAAGAGAACTAAAATTTAAAGTGCTGAATCTTAAAGAACAAGAAATTAAATGGTAGAAACTTAGAACGCAAGAAATGTAAATTGCAGAATCTTAAAGTGCAAGAAATGTAAATGGCTTGAATTGTAAAGGGAATTGGGAATTGGATTTGCAGAAATTAAACAAGGCAAAGTAAAATTCAACAAACATAAGAGTGGAAGATGAATTGGATTGAAGCGGATCTTGAAACAGAAATGTAAATGAGCTTGAAAGCAGTAAACAGAGAATGTAAAATGATAATTCAGATCTCAGGACCCAAGAGACTAGATAACCAAGTCTAGATCTCAATGCCTTCCTAGATCCAACAAGAACAATTGCAAAGGAAATGTAAATTGCAGAGAAAGTAGATGAAGAAGCAATTAACAGAAATTTAAATTCAATTGTGCAGTAAAGAAACAGAGAGGTCTCAGGATGAGATTGAAACAGAATTCCTTCAATTCTCCAACCCAATATCCAAGACAATTGTAATTGAAATTGAAAGCAAGAAAACTAAGAGGAAGGGAATTCAATTCTCCTTCCCCGAGACTTAGAAATTAAAATTCACTCCACACCAAAAGCTCTCCGAAAACTCTCTATGAAAACTAAAAAGAAAGCTCCCCGAAAACTTAAATCCTATGCTATTTATACACTTTCTTCAAATGGTCTTCAAGCCTTCAATTGGGCCTTTGATCTTGATGGAATTGGGTTGATAGAGGCCTTGGTTGATTGCTGTTGGAGTTTGGAGAAGAACCGAAGTGAACTGGGTTTGGAATCATGAAAGCTTGAGTAAAAGTTTGAGTAAAAGTTTGAGGCAAACTTTTACTCAAACTTTTCACATCAGCCACCCCATTTTGCTGCTACCAACGTTTGAGCTAAAGTTTGGGGTCAAACTTTTGCTCAAACGTTGGCCTCCCCTTGCACACTTATGGCGCCAACGTTTGCCAAAAAGTTTGAGGCAAACGTTGGCGCAAACTTTTGCTCTCCAGGGTGTTGATTTGTGATGCCAAAAGTTTGCCAAAAAGTTTGAGGCAAACTTTTGCTCAAGCTTTTTGCCTAAAAGTTTGCACAAAAGTTTGAGGCAAACTTTTGATCAAGCTTTTTGCTCCCTGGTTCGTTTTCACTTATTCCAAAAGTTTGAGCTAAAGTTTGAGGCAAACTTTTGCTCAAACTTTTTGTCCTCTCTTCCTCCTAGCCATTCCTTTTTGCTTCAACCTTTCTCCAAGCTTTCTTCACCTATCATTAATAAACCAAACACATCAAAGCTATGCTCAAAATCATGAGATATTCATTCTTTCATAATATGTGACAATTATAGCATAAAACCTCATGAAATTGCATTAATTCATCTATGATTGATTAAATCAAAGGAAGCATGAAAATCTACCCAATTGGCTTGCTTATGGCTCAAGAAGTGCATAAATCAATTGAAAACAAAAGAAAAAGGCTAGTGAAACTAGGCTAAGATGACTTGTCATCACAACACCAAACTTAAAGCTTGCTTGTCCCCAAGCAAGGAAACTAATTATGCTCAGAGGTTCTTTCAATTAAGACGGATTGAAGAACAACTTGTCAAGTCCTGTGAGTGAAGTGATCAAGTAACAGTGGGGTGAACTCTAAATTATATGCTCATACAAGGGCTTCAGTGCTTACTAGTCCTCACATATTGGGAGTCTTAGGTCTTAGGATTTTCATCCAAATGGTATCATGGAGATCTCTTTATATGTAGTCACCTTGAAGCAGCTTATAGTTTCTGTGCTTTGGCCTCGACTCTAAGTGTCATGTCTCAAAGCGGCTCTTTAGATAAGCTTTCAATCAATACTCCTAAACCAGTTGGTTTTAAGGTATTAGGTGTTAAAGCACCCCTAAGGATTTACTTGCTCAAGCCTCTTTCTTTGACACAACTCAACCACAAGCATTTACTAGGCTAACAACTCTTTGAGTTTTGTTTCTTCTTTCTTTTTCTGCCGAGTAATTTATGCTCAGAGCCTTGGGCCATGTTCTTTTTGCTTTTGTATTTTCTTTATTTTCTTTTGTTTTGTTTGCTGCTTCTTGGATCAATAGATTTTTGAGAATCTCCACAATACTTCTTTGAACTTCATGTCCTGCCTATGAGCTCCCATGCAAGTTTTCACAAGCATGCAACCTCAATACATAATCATACAACTAGAACCACCACTTCTCCTAATCTTTTGCTTGCCTCAAAATTGTTTGATTCCTCAATCCTTCTTTTCAAAGAACTTTCATGTGATGCATTTTTTTGAAATATTGAGTGCAAACAAGTTTTGGAGAGTATATAGTGTTGTAAATGATCAAGCATCTTGCTTATTGAATTACAGAAAAACTATACTATGCAGACAGACAGGGGTACAATATCACTTTCAATCACAGCAATATCTGATGTAAAATAATCACTTAACAATACAACCTTTTGGAGTTTACTTGCTTTCCTCCTTCTCATCATCATCATTACTGGTCTTCATATTCCTCTTTTATCTCCTTGATTGATGATGCTTAATTTTTCCAAAAGCTTGTATGATGCTCTGCAGTGATATCGAAAGTTGCTTGTTCCCCAAGCACTTAGAAACAATGGTTAGCATGCATGATTTATTTGTGGGCCTTTGTACTTACTTTGGTGTGGGAACACCAAACTTAGTACCTTGCCAATGGTTCTTGTGCATCAGATTAACCATGTGTAAAACTCTTTTTCTTTTTCAAAAGTGACAAAACTGAAAACTAAAGAATAGCAAAATAGTTAACTAGTTTATCTAGCTGCTTGAAGCTAGCATTATGCAGAAGGTGAGAATATGTTTTAAATGAGATTTTGGTGGAACACCAAACTTAGAATCCTTCATTCTCCCTTATATTGTTTTGGTGTGCAACACCAAACTTAGCTTCTTGCAATATAGATAAAACTAATTAACCTTTTTATTAAAATAGCTATGAAAAGAAAACTACCTCAGGTTGGGTTGCCTCCCAACAAAGCGCTTCTTTATTGTCACTAGCTTGACATTCTTCATTCTTTGATCATGGAGGCTGAAAATCATAGTGCCTCAGTTTTTCTCTTCTTATTGTGAACTTCCTTCCAGTATTCTCTTTGATGATCTCTAGGTGTTCATGTGGAAGGATCCGGTTCACAGTATAGTACTCAGATAATTGTGGAGGCACTCTCATTGGTTGGGTGTTTAATATCACTTTATCCCCTGGTGAGAAACTCTCAGTGGGGATTTTTTTGAATCCCAGCATTTCTCCCCTCTATCTCTTGCCTCTTTCCTCAACCTCCAAAATATTTCAGGATCAAAAGGTGTGGATTCATCGCTCTTTCCTCCTATCACAAAATCAGAAACACAAATAGAACCAGAAACTAAAACAGAGCACTCTGTAACTTGAGTGCAGTTAGAGTTAGTAGAGACAAAGTCTCGAACAGTTAGTGGGTTAGTCAAAATTAAAGAAAAAGTGCTTGATCTAAACTACCACCTCACTTAATCATTGTCAATCTAATCAATCCCCGGCAACGGTGCCAAAAACTTGATGTGCGGAAAACGATCCGACACAAAACTCACCGGCAAGTGCACCGGGTCACATCAAGTAATAATAACTCACGGGAGTGAGGTCGATCCCACAGGGATTGAAGGATTGAGCAATTTTAGTTTAGTGGTTGATTTAGTCAAGCGAATCAAGATTTGGTTGAGAGATTTGTGATTTGCAGAATTTAAATTGCATAGAAAGTAAAGGGAATGGGTAAATTGCATGAAATTAAAGAGAACTAAAATTTAAAGTGCTGAATCTTAAAGAACAAGAAATTAAATGGCAGAAACTTAGAATGCAAGAAATGTAAATTGCAGAATCTTAAAGTGCAAGAAATGTAAATGGCTTGAATTGTAAAGGGAATTGGGAATTGGATTTGCAGAAATTAAACAAGGCAAAGTAAAATTCAACAAACATAAGAGTGGAAGATGAATTGGATTGAAGTGGATCTTGAAACAGAAATGTAAATGAGCTTGAAAGCAGTAAACAGAGAATGTAAAATGATAATTCAGATCTCAGGACCCAAGAGACTAGATAACCAAGTCTAGATCTCAATGCCTTCCTAGATCCAACAAGAACAATTGCAAAGGAAATGTAAATTGTAGAGAAAGTAGATGAAGAAGCAATTAACAGAAATTTAAATTCAATTGTGCAGTAAAGAAACAGAGAGGTCTCAGGATGAGATTGAAACAGAATTCCTTCAATTCTCCAACCCAAGATCCAAGACAATTGTAATTGAAATTGAAACAAAGAAAACTAAGAGGAAGGGAATTCAATTCTCCTTCCCCGAGACTTAGAAATTAAAATTCACTCCACACCAAAAGCTCTCCGAAAACTCTCTATGAAAACTAAAAGGAAAGCTCCCCGAAAACTTAAATTCTATGCTATTTATACACTTTCTTCAAATGGTCTTCAAGCCTTCAATTGGGCCTTTGATCTTGATGGAATTGGGTTGATAGAGGCCTTGGTTGATTGCTGTTGGAGTTTGGAGAAGAACCGAAGTGAACCGGGTTTGGAATCATGAAAGCTTGAGTAAAAGTTTGAGTAAAAGTTTGAGGCAAACTTTTACTCAAACTTTTCACATCAGCCACCCCCATTTTGCTGCTACCAACGTTTGAGCTAAAGTTTGGGGTCAAACTTTTGCTCAAACGTTGGCCTACCCTTGCACACTCATGGCGCCAACGTTTGCCAAAAAGTTTGAGGCAAACGTTGGTGCAAACTTTTGCTCTCCAGGGTGTTGATTTGTGATGCCAAAAGTTTGCCAAAAAGTTTGAGGCAAACTTTTGCTCAAGCTTTTTGCCTAAAAGTTTGCACAAAAGTTTGAGGCAAACTTTTGATCAAGCTTTTTGCTCCCTGGTTCGTTTTCACTTATTCCAAAAGTTTGAGCTAAAGTTTGAGGCAAACTTTTGCTCAAACTTTTTGTCCTCTCTTCCTCCTAGCCATTCCTTCTTGCTTCAACCTTTCTCCAAGCTTTCTTCACCTATCATTAATAAACCAAACACATCAAAGCTATGCTCAAAATCATGAGATATTCATTCTTTCATAATATGTGACAATTATAGCATAAAACCTCATGAAATTGCATTAATTCATCTATGGTTGATTAAATCAAAGGAAGCATGAAAATCTACCCAATTGACTTGCTTATGGCTCAAGAAAGTGCATAAATCAATTGAAAACAAAAGAAAAAGGCTAGTGAAACTAGGCTAAGATGATTTGTCATCACAACTCTCAGCTATCAACACCCAAAATCTACCTCAAGAGGTCTCTTATGACATGACAGGTAATTTTGTGCAAAATGATAATTATGGTTATGCTCAATCCTCTTCTGAACAGGTCAATTACATGGGGAGTGCTCCTAGAAACCCCAATAATGATCCCTATTCTCAAACCTACAATCAGGGGTGGAGAAGTCACCCAAATTTTGGGTGGATAGAATAACCTTAGAGGCCACAGAATTTTAATAATAATTCTCAAGGTGGTTTTCAACAAAAAAAATTTTAATAACCACCAGTTTCAGTCATCTCAGCAAGCAACTTCTCAGCCCCAACAGAACAATGACTTGGAAGCAATATTGGCAAGTTTCAGACAGGAAACCAGAGCATCCATCAAGAACTTGGAGATTCTGATGGATCAACTAGCCACAAAAATTAATGAAATTGATCAGAGGACCACTAATAGCCTTCCTAGTAACACAATTCCAAATCCAAGAGAGGAATGCAAGGCTATCACCTTGATAAGTGGACAAGTGGCAAGTACAGAAGCACAAGTTAATAAGGAGCCAGTTGAAAAAAAAGATTGCAAGGTTATTCAATTGAGAAGTGGTAAAGTAGCTGGCTCTGAGACCAAGGTCAATGAAGAGTTAGTTGAAAAAGAAGCTTCAGATGAGAAGAAGGAAGAAGTAGAGCACGTCCCTCCAAAGCGTGCAGACAACCCATTCCCAGACTCTCTTGATACTTATCCTACACTACCAAAAGCTCCTGAGTACAAACCTAAAATGCCATATCCTCAGAGACTTCAGAAGGAGACCAAGGACAAGCAGTTTTCAAAGTTCTTGGAAGTCTTCAGAAAGTTGCAAATCAATATTCCTTTTGCTAAGGTTTTGGAGCAAATGCCTTTCTATGTCAAATTCATGAAAGAGTTGTTGTCAAAGAAGAAGCCTTTAAAGGGAGATGAGACAGTGGTCCTGACTAAAGAATGCAGTGCCATCATTCAGAATAACTTGTCAATGAAGATGCCGGATCCAGGGAGCTTCCAAATTCCATGCACCATTGGGAGCACAACCTTTGAGAAAGCATTATGTGATATTGGAGTAAGCATCAACTTAATGCCCTTGTCTGTTTTTCAAAATTTTTCTATGTTTTTTCACCAATCCAAGCATTCTAAACCTCCAAACAGCTACCAAAACACCCTAAAACCTTATTTAACATATTATACTACCAAATATACTCAACAAACTAAACAAAATATGAAATCAAATCTATTCTACCAATATTTACAAAAGAGAAAATGAAAAGAGTTTACCATGGTGGGGTGTCTCCCACCTAGCACTTTTAGTTTAAGTCCTTAAGTTAGACATTTGGTGGAGGTCCTTGCTAGGGTGGTTTATGCTTGAATTCATCCTTGAATCCCCACTATTTTTTGCATCTCCAATGTCCACCGGGATCCCAAATTATGCGCACATGGCCTTCAAGTAAGCTTAGGTAGATGACAAGGCCCCAAAAGTTTTGATTGTTGAAATGAATTCTGGGATCCCAAACCTTGTTCTTGCACCCATCTTCTCATTGAATACTGATGAGCGGATAATTTATACGCTTTTTGGCATTGTTTTTAGTATGTTTTTAGTAGAATCTAGTTACTTTTAAGGATGTTTTCATTAGTTTTTATGTTAAATTCACATTTCTGGACTTTACTATGAGTTTGTGTGTTTTTCTGTGATTTCAGGTATTTTCTGGCTGAAATTGAGGGACTTGAGCAAAAATCAGATTCAGAGGTTGAAGAAGGACTGCTGATGCTGTTGGATTCTGACCTCCCTGCACTCAAAGTAAATTTTCTGGAGCTACAGAACTCAAAATGGCGCGCTTCCAACTGCGTTAAAAAGTAGACATCCAGGGCTTTCCAGAAATATATAATAGTCCATACTTTGCCCAAGTTTAGATGACACAAACTGGTGTTCAACGCCAGCTCTCTGCCCAATTCTGGCGTCCAGCGCCAGAAACAAGTTGCAAAGTGGAGTTCAACGCCCAAAATGGCACAAAAGCTAGCATTCAACTCCAGAAAAAGCCCCTGCACATGTAACATTCAAGCTGAGCCCAAGCACACACCAAGTGGGCCCCGAAAGTGGATTTATGCATCAACTACTTACTTCTGTAAACCCTAGTAGCTAGTTTATTATAAATAGGACTTTTTACTATTGTATTAGACATCTTATGATCTTTTGAACCATCTTTGGATCATATTGATCATGTTTTGGAGGCTGGCCATTCGGCCATGCCTGAACCATTATCACTTATGTATTTTCAAATGGTAGAGTTTCTGCACTCCATAGATTAAGGTGTGGAGTTCTGCTATTCCTCAAAGATTAATGCAAAGTACTACTGTTTTCTAGTCAATTCAACTTATTCCGCTTCTAAGATATTCATTCGCACTTCAATCTAAATGTGATGAATGTGACAATCATCATCATTCCCTATGAATGCGTGCCTGACAACCACTTCCGTTCTACCTTAGATTGAATGAGTATCTCTTGGATCTCTTAATCAGAATCTTCGTGGTGTAAGCTAGATTGATGGCGGCATTCATGAGAATCCGGAAAGTTTAAACCTTGTCTGTGGTATTCTGAGTAGGATTCTGGGATTGAATGACTGTGACGAACTTCAAACTCGCGATTGCTGGGCGTAGTGACAGACGCAAAAGGAGGGTGAATCCTATTCCAGCATGATCGAGAACCTCAGATGATTAGCCGTGCTGTGACAGAGCATTTGGACCATTTTCACAAGAGGATGGGATGTAGCCATTGACAAGGGTGATGCCCTTACATAAAGCCAGCCATATAAAGGAGTAAGACTGATTGGATGAAGATAGCAGGAAAGCAGAGGTTCAGAGGAACGAAAGCATCTCTATACGCTTATCTGAAACTCTCACCAATGAATTACATAAGTGTTTCTATCCTTATTTTATTACTTAATTTCGAAAACTCCATAACTGTTTTCTATCCGCCTGACTGAGATTTACAAGGTGACCATAGCTTGCTTCATACCAACAATCTCCGTGGGATCGACCCTTACTCACGTAAGGTTTATTACTTGGACGACCCAGTGCAATTTCTGGTTAGTTGTATCGAAGTTGTGACAAATTATAAATTGAGATTAGAGCACCAAGTTTTTGGAGCCATTACCAGAGATCACAATTTTGTGCACCAAGTTTTTGGCGCCGTTGCCGGGGATTGTTCGAGTTTGGACAACTAACGGTTCATCCTGTTGCTCAGATTAGGTAATTTTCTTCTTATTTTGTTTTCAAAAAGTTTTCAAAAATCTTTCAAAAATTTTTCTTTTGTTTTCGAAAAAAATAAAAATATTTTCAAAAATATATTTTTCTTCAGAATTTTTAAGAATGAATTCTAGTGTTTCATGAAGCATGCTAAAGCCTGGCTGGCTGTAATGCCATGTCTAAATTCTTTTGGACTGAGGTTTTGGCTTAAAATTGAATGAATTACACTCATATTTTTACTAAAGCTTGGCTGGCTATTAAGCCATGCCTGACCCTTTGATTGGAGCTTTAGACTAAAGAGCATAAGATTCCTGGAATTCATATTAAAAATTTTGGAATCCTTATTTTTCTTTTTCAAAATGATTTTCGAAAAAATTAAAAGAAAATACAAAAAAAATCATAAAATAAAAAAAAATTCAAAAATATTTTGTGTTTCTTGGTTGAGTCTTGAGTCAGATTTTAAGTTTGGTGTCAACTGCATGTTTTAAAGTTTGCATAAAATTTTCGAAAAAATTCATGCATTCATAGTGTTCTTCATGATCTTCAAGTTGTTCTTGGTAAGTCTTCTTGTTTGATCTTGATGTTTTCTTGTTTTGTGTTGTAAAGTGTTTTTCATATGCATTCTTGAATTCTTAGTGCCTAAGCATTAAAGATTTCTAAGTTTGGTGTCTTGCATGTTTTCTTTGCGTTAAAAATTTTTCAAAAATATGTTCTTGATGTTCATCATGATCTTCAAAGTGTTCTTGGTGTTCATCTTGACACTCATAGCATTCTTGCATGCATTCATTGTTTTGATCCAAAATTTTCATGCATTGCATCATTTTTTGTTGTTTTTCTCTCTCATCATAAAAAATCAAATATATATATATATATATCTTTCCCTTTTTCTCTCTCAAAATTTCGAAAATTAGATTTGACTTTTTCAAAAATTTTTAAAATCCAGTTGTTTTTATGAGTCAAATCAAATTTTCAATTTAAAAATCTTATCTTTTTTCAAAATCTTTTTCAAAAATCAAATCTTTTCCATTTTTCTTAGTTATTTTCGAAAATTTTAAAAATAGTTTTCAAAAATCTTTTTCTTAATTTTATATCATAATTTTCGAAAATAACATCATCAATTAATGTTTTGATTCAAAAATTTCAAGTTTGTTACTTGCTTGTTAAGAAAGATTCAAACTTTTAAGTTCTAGAATCATATCTTGTGATTTCCTGTGAATCAAGTCATTAATTGTGATTTTAAAAATCAAATCTTTTTCAAAAACTAATTTCAATCATATCTTTTTAAAAATATCTTCTTATCTTATCTTTTTCAAAAATTTGATTTCAAAATATCTTTTCTAACTTCCTAACTTCTTATCTTTTCAAAATTTGTTTCAACTAACTAACTAACTTTTTGTTTGTCTCTTATCTTTTTCAAAACCACCTAACTAACTCTCTCTCTCTAATTTTCGGAAATATCTCCCTTCTTTTTCAAAATTTCTTTTTAATTAACTAATTATTTTAATTTTTGATTTTAATTTTCGAAAACTACCAACCTTTTTCAAAAACTATTTTCGAAAATCACTAACCCTTTTTCAAAAAAACTATTTTCGAAAATCCTTCTCCCTCATCTCCTTCTAATTATCTATTCATCTACTAACACTTCTCTTCATCTCACATCACTGCTCCTATCCTTACCTTTGTGTTTGGATTCTTCATTCTTCTTAACCCCTATTCCTTTTCTTCTTCTACTAACAATAAGGAACCTCTTTACTGTGACATAGAGGATTCCTCTTCTTTTCTTGTTCTCTTCTCTTTCTTATGAGCAAGAACAAGGAAAAAGGTATTCTTGTTGAAGCTGATCCAGAACCTGAAAGGACTCTAAAGAGGAAACTAAGAGAAGCTAAATTACAACAATCCAGAGACAACCTTATTGAAAATTTCAAACAAGTAAAGGAGATGGCAACCGAACCCAACAATAATAATGCAAGGAGGATGCTTGGTGACTTTACTGCACCAAATTCCAATTTACATGGAAGAAGCATCTCCATTCCTGCTATTGGAGCAAACAATTTTGAGCTGAAACCTCAGCTAGTTTCTCTGATGCAGCAGAACTGCAAGTTTCATGGACTTCCATCTGAAGATCCTTTTCAGTTCTTAACTAAATTCTTGCAGATATGTGATACTGTTAAGACTAATGGAGTAGATCCTGAAGTCTACAGGCTCATGCTTTTCCCTTTTGCTGTAAGAGACAGAGCTAGAGTATGGTTGGACTCTCAACCTAAGGATAGCCTGAACTCTTGGGATAAGCTGGTCAAGGCTTTCTTATCCAAGTTCTTTCCTCCTCAAAAGCTAAGCAAGCTTAGAGTGGATGTTCAAACCTTCAGACAGAAAGAAGGTGAATCCATCTATGAAGCTTGGGAGAGATACAAAGAACTGACCAAAAAGTGTCCTTCTGACATGCTTTCAGAATGGACCATCCTGGATATATTCTATGATGGTCTGTCTGAATTAGCTAAAATGTCATTGGATACCCCTGCAGGTGGATCCATTCACCTAAAGAAAACGCCTGCAGAAGCTCAAGAACTCATTGACATGGTTACTAATAACCAGTTCATGTACACTTCTGAGAGGAATCCTGTGAGTAATGGGACGCCTATGAAGAAGGGAGTTCTTGAAATTGATACTCTGAATGCCATATTGGCTCAGAATAAAATATTGACTCAGCAAGTCAATATGATTTCTCAAAGTCTGAATGGAATGCAAGCTGCATCCAATAGTACTCAAGAGGCGTCTTCCGAAGAAAAAGCTTATGATCCTGAGAACCCTGCAATAGCAGAGGTGAATTACTTAGGTGAACCTTATGGAAACACCTACAATCCATCATGGAGAAATCATCCAAATCTCTCGTGGAAGGATCAACAAAAGCCTTAACAAGGCTTTAATAATGGTGGAAGATACAGGTTTAGCAATAGCAAGCCTTTTCCATCATCCACTCAGCAACAGACAGAGAACTCTGAACAAAATACCTCTAAATTAGCAAACTTAGTCTCTGATCTATCTAAGGCCACTGTAAGTTTCATAAATGAAACAAGGTCCTCCATTAGAAATTTGGAATCCCAAGTGGGCCAGCTGAGTAAAAGGGTCACTGAAATCCCTCCTAGTACTCTCCCAAGCAATATAGAAGAAAATCCAAAAGGAGAGTGCAAGGCCATTGAATTGATCACCATGGCCGAACCTATAAGGGAAGGAGAGGACGTGAATCCCAAGGAGGAAGACCTCCTGGAACACCCAGTGATCAATAAGGAGCTTCCCTCTGAGGAACCAAAGGAATCTGAGGCTCAACTAGAGACCATAGAGATTCCATTAAACCTCCTTATGCCATTCATGAGCTCTGATGAGTATTCCTCTTCTGAAGAGAATGAGGATGTTACTGAAGAGCAAGCTGCCAAGTTTCTTGGTGCAATCATGAAGCTGAATGCCAAATTATTTGGTATTGAGACTTGGGAAGATGAACCTCCCTTGTTCACCAATGAACTAAGTGATCTGGATCAACTGAGATTGCCTCAGAAGAAACAGGATCCTGGAAAGTTCGTAATACCTTGTACCATAGGCAACAGGATCTTTGAAAAGGCTCTGTGTGACCTTGGTTCAGGGATAAACCTCATGTCCCTCTCTGTAATAGAGAAACTGGGAATCTATGGGGTACAAGCTGCTAAAATCTCATTAGAGATGGCAGACAATTCAAGAAAATAGGCTTATGGACAAGTAGAGGACGTATTAGTAAAGGTTGAAGGCCTTTACATCCCTACTGATTTCATAGTCCTAGATACTGGGAAGGATGAGGATGAATCTATCATCCTAGGAAGACCTTTCCTAGCCACAACAAGAGCTGTGATTGATGTGGACAGAGGAGAATTGATCCTTCAAATAAATGAGGACAACCTTGTGTTTACAACTCAAGGATCTCTCTCTGCATCCATGGAGAGGAAGCATAAAAAGCTTCTCTCAAAGCAGAGTCAAACAAAGCCCCCACAGTCAAACTCTAAGTTTGGTGTTGGGAGGTCTCAACAAAGCTCTGCACATATGTGAGACTCCATGAGAGCCCACTGTCAAGCTATTGACATTAAAGAAGCACTTGTTGGGAGGCAACCTAATGTTTATTTATCTAATTTTCATTATTTTACATGTTTTATTAGGTTCATGATCATGTGGAATCACAAAATAAATATAAAAATTGAAAACGGAATCAAAAATAGCAGAAGAAAAATCACACCCTGGAGGAAGACCTTACTGGCGTTTAAACGCCAATAAGAAGCATGTTTTAGGCGTTCAACGCCAGAACAGAGCATGGTTCTGGTGCTGAACGCCAGAAAGGGGCAGCATCTGGGCGTTTGAACGCCAGAAATGCACCCTGGAGAAGAGCTGGCACTGAACGCCCAGAACAAGCATGGTTCTGGCGTTCAACGCCAGAAATGGGCAACAAATGGGCGTTCAACGCCCAGAACAAGCACCAATCTGGCGCTGAACGCCCAGAGTTGTGTGCAAAGGCATTTTACATACCTAATGGGTGCAGGGATGTAAATCCTTGACACCTCAGGATCTGTGGACACCACAGGATCATCTCAGGATCTGTGAATCTCATAGGATCCCCACCCACCTTACCTTCTATCTCTCCATTCATGGTCATCCCTTCTGTTTTCCATTCACCACTCACATCCATACACACATCCCTCCATCTCCTCCATATCTTCTTCTTCTTCATCTATTCTTTCTTCTCTTGCTCGAGGGCGAGCAATATTCTAAGTTTGGTGTGGTAAAAGCATAAGCTTTTTGTTTTTCCATTACCATTAATGGCACCTAAGGCCAGAGAAACCTCAAGAAAGAGGAAAGGGAGGACAATTGCTTCTACCTCTGAGCCATGGGAGATGGAAAGATTCATCTCACAAGCCCATCACTAAGAAAAGGATGGAGCAAATAAGAGAGCACATTCATGGATCTCAACAGGCACATGAAGAAGCTCACCATCAAGAAATCCCTGAGATACCTCAGGGGATACACTTTCCTCCACAGAATTTTTGGGAGCAAATCAACACCTCCCTAGGAGAATTAAGTTCCAACATGGGACAATTAAGGATGGAACATCAAGAGCACTCCATCATCCTTCATGAAATAAGAGAAGATCAAAAAGCAATGAGGGAGGAGCAACAAAGACAAGGAAGAGACATAGAAGAGCTCAAAGACATCATTGGTTCCTCAAGAAGGAAACGTCACCATCACTAAGGTGGACTCATTCCTTGTTCTTACTTTCTCTGTTTTTCGTTTTCTCTGTTAAGTGCTTATCTATGTTTGTGTCTTATTACATGATCATTAGTAGTTAGTAACTATGTCTTAAAGTTATGAATGTCCTATGAATCCATCACCTCTCTTAAATGAAAAATGTTTTAATTCAAAAGAACAAGAAGTACATGAGTTTCGAATTTATCCTTGAACTTTAGTTTAATTATATTGATGTGGTGACAATGCTTCTTGTTTTCTGAATGAATGCTTGAACAGTGTATATGTTTTTTGAAGTTGTTGTTTAAGAATGTTAAATATGTTGGCTCTTGAAAGAATGATGACAAGGAGACATGTTATTTGATAATCTGAAAAATTATAAAAATGATTCTTGAAGCAAGAAAAAGCAGTAAAGAACAAAGCTTGCAGAAAAAAAAAAAGAAAAAAATAGCGAAAAAAAATAGAAAGAAAAAGAAAAAAGCAAGCAGAAAAAGCCAAAAGCTCTTAAAACCAAGAGGCAAGAGCAAAAAGCCAATAACCCTTAAAATCAAAAGGCAAGGGTAAATAAAAAGGATCCCAATGCTTTGAGCATCAGTGGATAGGAGGACCTAAAGGAATAAAATCCTGGCCTAAGCGGCTAAACCAAGCTGTCCCTAACCATGTGCTTGTGGCGTGAAGGTGTCAAGTGAAAACTTGAGACTGAGCGGTTAAAGTCAAGGTCCAAAGCAAAAGAAGAGTGTGCTTAAGAACCCTGGACACCTCTAATTGGGGACTTTAGCAAAGCTGAGTCACAATCTGAAAAGGTTCACCCAATTATGTGTCTGTGGCATTTATGTATCCGGTGGTAATACTGGAAAACAAAGTGCTTAGGGCCACGGCCAAGACTCATAAAATAGCTGTGTTCAAGAATCATCATACTGAACTAGGAGAATCAATAACACTATCTGAACTCTGAGTTCCTATAGATGCCAATCATTCTGAACTTCAATGGATAAAGTGAGATGCCAAAACTATTCAAGAGGCAAAAAAGCTACAAGTCCCGCTCATCTGATTGGAGCTATGTTTCATTGATAGTTTGGAATTCATAGTATATTATCTTCTTTTTATCCTATTTGATTTTCAGTTGCTTGGGGACAAGCAACAATTTAAGTTTGGTGTTGTGATGAGCGGATAATTTATACGCTTTTTGGCATTATTTTTAGTATGTTTTTAGTAGAATCTAGTTACTTTTAGGGATGTTTTCATTAGTTTTTATGTTAAATTCACATTTCTGGACTTTACTATGAGTTTGTGTGTTTTTCTGTGATTTCAGGTATTTTCTGGCTGAAATTGAGGGACTTGAGCAAAAATCAGCTTCAGAGGTTGAAGAAGGACTGCTGATGCTGTTGGATTCTGACCTCCCTGCACTCAAAGTAGTTTTTCTGGAGCTACAGAACTCAAAATGGCGCGCTTCCAATTGCGTTGGAAAGTAGACATCTATGGCTTTCCAGAAATATATAATAGTCCATACTTTGTCCAAGTTTAGACGATGGAAAATGGCGTTCAACACCAGCTCTCTGCCCAATTCTGGCGTCCAGCGCCAGAAACAAGTTGCAAAGTGGAGTTCAACGCTCAAAATAGCACAAAAGCTGGCGTTCAACTCCAGAAAGAGCCTCTGCACGTGTAACATTCAAGCTCAGCCTAAGCACACACCATGTGGGCCCCGGAAGTGGATTTATGCATCAACTACTTACTTCTGTAAACCCTAGTAGCTAGTTTATTATAAATAGGACTTTTTACTATTGTATTAGACATCTTATGATCTTTTGAACCATCTTTGGATCATATTGATCACGTTTTGGAGGCTGGCCATTCGGCCATGCCTGAACCATTATCACTTATGTATTTTCAAACGGTAGAGTTTCTGCACTCCATAGATTAATGTGTGGAGCTCTGCTGTTCCTCAAAGATTAATGCAAAGTACTACTCTTTTCTTGTCAATTCAACTTATTCCGCTTCTAAGATATTCATTCGCACTTCAACCTGAATGTGATGAACATGACAATCATCATCATTCCCTATGAACGCGTGCCTGACAACCACTTTCGTTCTACCTTAGATTGAATGAGTATCTCTTGGATCTCTTAATCAGAATCTTCGTGGTGTAAGCTAGATTGATGGCGGCATTCATGAGAATCCGGAAAATCTAGACCTTGTCTGTGGTATTCCGAGTAGGATTCTGGGATTGAATGACTGTGACGAACTTCAAACTCGCGATTGCTGGACGTAGTGACAGACGCAAAAGGAGGGTGAATCCTATTCCAGCATGATCGAGAACCTCAGATGATTAGCCGTGCTGTGACAGAGCATTTGGACCATTTTCACAAGAGGATGGGATGTAGCCATTGACAACGGTGATGCCCTTACATAAAGCCAGCCATAGAAAAGAGTAAGACTGATTGGATGAATATAGCAGGAAAGCAAAGGTTCAGAGGAACGAAAGCATCTCTATACGCTTATCTGAAACTCTCACCAATGAATTACATAAGTGTTTCTATCCTTATTTTATTACTTAATTTTGAAAACTCCATAACTGTTTTATATCCGCCTGACTGAGATTTACAAGGTGACCATAGCTTGCTTCATACCAACAATCTCCGTGGGATCGACCCTTACTCACGTAAGGTTTATTACTTGGACGACCCAGTGCACTTGCTGGTTAGTTGTATCGAAGTTGTGACACATTATAAATTGAGATTAGAGCACCATGTTTTTGGAGCCATTACCAGAGATCACAATTTCGTGCACCAAATACCATAGTTAAATTTGGGTGACAAGGCTTGTGAATTCTCAATTGAGCATCCAAATATTTTCCTAGACCCATGCAATTTGGTTCTACACTAACCATTGCTATTCAACTTTGAGCATGTAACCGTCATGAACCTAGAATGGTGTCTCCAACCACTACACAACTCTCTCTTACTCTTAACTCCACAAAGAGCTATAAGTTGACCGTCATTTTCAATCAAACCATATTCAAGTGAGAAAGCAAAGCTTAGGGATAAGAATTTTACCCGCTTGAATGTTGTGTTGGATGATGGTGACTTAGGAAGGGGGACCTCTCCACACTTAGCCAATGCGAGGTCTATGCCCTTGTGCTCCTTCTTGACTACCTCCACCTCCAACTTCTTCTATACACCCTTCATTGCTCAAACCATGTGTTTGAGGTTGTGCACGGTCCTCCTTGTCATCAATTTTACAACACAATAAAGGAGATTCATGATTTAAGAAAAATTGTCGTGTCGGTTTAGATTTTCTTTTTATAGAAAAGAATTATTTCATTGTGAGCATAGCTCCAAACCGACAGACAATTCTCGCAATAAAAAATTTGTGGTTTTATGTCACGAATAACAAACCCCAATGAAAATTAACTGAAGTATTTGGACTCCAGGTCATCTCCCTAGGATACAATGAAGTGCTCAATTATTGGCTATAAATGGGTAAGGGGGGTTTTGGTTCATAAGAGGGCAAGAAAAGTAAATTAAGAAAGTAATTAAATAAAGAAAGATAAAGAACTCTTGGCTAAGACTTAGGTAATTGAGATCACCGTCCTTGTCAACAAACCAAATATTGATAATCATAAGAGGCCAACCTATTAAGTCTACTTCCCAGAAGCCTTAAGTACGTAATGTCTACTCCTAAGCTTGAAGTATGTCAAATAGGTTTGATCACATCAACCCTTAAGTCCCAACCTACCTACTAAATTAACTTAGTAGTGGGTTAGCATCAATGGGTGTCAAATTGATCACCAATGGTTCTCAAATCACCAAATCCATTATATCCAATGACTCAAGGTTACCCAATTCTCTTAGCTTAGACCAAGAGTTGACAAAACTACTCAACAACTAAAGAGAACATTTCATCAAACACATAGAGTGCAATAAAAGTAAGCATCATAAATTGCAAGAAATAGTAAAATCTAACAACTACTAATTGCAAGAAAAGTAAGATCACAATTCAATTCATCCATAGAAGAAACAATTACATCAAATTGCATTAAATGTAAACCAAATCCAACATGGGTTCATCATCACAAAACAGAGAAAAATAAGACATTAACATCACAAACAACAGAATCAAGATGTATAAATGAGAAATTATAAAAGAAACAAGATGAAATCAAGTAATTAAACATGGATCTAAGACAATCTAACCTAATCCTAACCTAATTCTAGAGAGAAGAGGGAGCTTTTCTCTCTAGAAAACTAACTAAAGGCTCATTTTGGCTAAACTAATTGCTCCCCCTTTGCTTGGACTTCAATTCTTCATGAAATACACTCAGAAACAAGTTGGATTTGGGCCTGGACAGCTCAGAAATTGCCCCCAGCATTTTGCCTTTAAGTGGACCATGTGAGAGTATCGGCGCATGCGCGCTATGTGCGGGTGCGCGTCGATTGGCAAATTCTTCATCTGCGCGGACGCGTCATGTATGCGTGCGCGTCTCTATGTGAAACCACTTTTGCGCGTGTACGCCTTGTACGCGTGCGCGTCCATTGATGCATTCCCAATCTTTGTTTCTTCATGCATTCTCCACTTTGCATGCTTTTCTCCACATTTCTTCCATCCAATACTTGCCTTATGAACCTGAAATCACTCAACAGATACTTCAAGGCATCGAATGGAATTAAAGTGAATCAAAATCACCAAATTAAGGGCCTAAAAAGCATGTTTTTACACTTAAGCACAATTCAAGGGAGAATTGCAAAACTATGCTATTTCATTGAATAAATGTGGAAAAATGTGGTAAAATCCCCTAAAATAAGCACAAGATAAATCATGAAATCGGGGTTTATCAAATCTCTCCACACTTAAACTAAGCATGTCCTCATGCTAAAATCAAGAAAGAAGCAAAGAGTATCACATTTATTCAATGCAAACTAACTAAATGCAATCTATCTATATGCAATCTATTTACATGATGCAATGGCTTTTTCAAAATAAATCAAATTCCAAGAAAACACATGCAAGCACAAGGGCTAAGGCATTAGCAATCAAAGCAAACCACAATTAGATTGAATCATTGAAAAAGTTTGCAAACTTTCAAGAAAAGATGATCATGGGTGGAAACATGTAATCGAGCGATCGAACCCTCACCGGATGTGTATCCGCTCTAGGCACTCAAGTGTATGGGGTTGATTCACTCAATTCTCCCCTAATCATGCTTTCCAAGACTTGTTTTTCATCTAACAATCAACAATTACTTTATGCATGCATACAAATATCATGAGGACTTTCCTATAGGTTGTAATGGGGCTAGGGTCAAGGTAGGATGCATATGGTCAAGTGAGTATGAAATTCGAATCTTTGATTAACTTAAACTTCCCACCTAACCTCTGACAACCTAAACAATTCTAAACAAACCTAGCTATCCATTCTTCATTTCTTCACTGATGCGTGACATAAGTTAACCAATTAAGAGATTTCAATTAAGAGACAGCGTTGCACGTATAGCTCTTAACCAGCTAAGATCTGCCTCACCAAATTAAAAAGGGTTGTCACAAATTTTAGAAATAAAATACTGGGAGTATGAGTCCCAGATCGTCTCCCAACGAGTTGCAGGAAAGAGTGCTAATTTATTAATCAGAAAATTCCCAAAAAGTTGAGTTTGATAATGAGTAATTAAAATAATTGTAAATTAAGGCAATAAAAATAAACTAAAAACAATTATTGATATTCTGAATAAAAGGCCTTGACTGGGGAAATAATTAAGTGGAACTTCTATCCTTGTTGGGATCTTTTCAAGTGTGGTGTAAAAAGATTGTTGTTCTCACTCGATTTTCCCTTACTAAATAAGGAAAGATATGGTGATTGAACTAACTCTTACCCTCAGATCCTAGCCCTCTCCCTTGAGGAGGTCTAGTGTTAGTAAGTATGAAGTTAGCTAACAACGTCCAGTTTAACCAAGCTTTTGAGCATTCTAACTCAAGTATCACCTCTTAATCAACCCCCATGTCAAGTAGAAATTCTACTCCATTGACATGAAATTAATAATCATAAAAATATGAGAAGATATGATTAATTAAATTAAAATAGAGAATTAAAATTAATTAAAATAAAAATAACTTCATATATTAATAAATCCAAAATGTAACATACTTAATTGAATAGAGTCAATGAGTAACTAATTAAAAATAAGGGAGTAAAGAAGCAAACTAAAGTAATGTCTTCAACGGATGTAATGACTTTCAGCATCTAAAAATCCAAGCAAAAGCATAAAACTATCAATGTAACACCAATCTAGATTCAGATCTAAAACTAAGTGTAATCCTAATATGATGAATCTGAATATGAGTGGATGCCTATTGAGTCTCTGCATGTTCCCTAGGTTTAATCTGTGTTTCTGGGCCGAAAACTGGGTCAAAAAGTGGCCCGAAATCACCCCAACGTATTCTATTATTTTTGCAGATCGCGCAGGTCATGCGTACGCGTCGTCCACGCGTTCGCGTCAGTCAGCGATTTTTCTTGTCACGCGTTCACAGCGTTCACGCATCCGCATCATGCGTTGCACTCCAATCCACACGTTCGCGTCAAGCACGCATCCGCATGGGCCATGCGCTCGCGTCATTGCTTGCTGGTCATCTCCTTGGTTTCTTGTGTTCCTTCTATTTTTGCAAGCCTCCTCTCCAATTTCCAAGTCATTCATGCTTTATGAAGCCTGAAACACTTAACACACAAATCACGGCATCGAATGGGATAAAGGAGAATTGAAATAAATAATTAAAAGTCTCTAGGAAGCAAGTTTTCAATCATGGAGTGATTTTGGGAAGGAATTGTAAATTCATGCTTATCATATGAATAAGTGGGTAAAGAATTGATAAAACCACACAATTAAACACAATATAAACCATAAAATAAGGGTTTATCAACCTCCCCACACTTAAACATTAGCATGTCCTCATGCTTAGTTGAAGGAGATAAAGTGAATGAGTAGGGACATGTAAAACTCATGAAATGCAATGCAACCTATATACATATGTAAATGCAACTATATGCTTCTTGTCTACTTGGTTAAAAGTAAGTAAGCTCTTCAAGACAAATATAAATTATATTTCACTAACTCAATTCATATAGTAAATATAGGTAACATTGTAAAAAGACAGCTCATGAAAGAAGGGAACATAGAATTAAGCACTGAGCCCTTACTGGTAGTGTATGTGCACTATATTCTCTCAAGTGTATAGGGTAATCACTCTACTCTTCTCTAGTCATGCTTTTTAAAAATTGTTCTTCACCTAACCAATCAACAATATTTAATATACCAATGCAAACATCATGAGGTCTTTTTAAGGTTGTAATGGGGCTAAGGTAAGGGTAAGGGTATATATATATATATATATATATATATATATATATATATATATATGGCTAAGTGAGCTTTATAAATTGAATCCTTAGTTAACCTAAGCTTTCACCTAACATACATATACTCTATACAATTCTAATTCATGCCTAGCTACCCATAGTCTTCACTTTTGCATTACATACTCACCTATCAACCTTTCTTTAGTTTTATCACATATGCATTGATTTTTCATTAACTTAACATTGGGGTAATTTTGTCCCCTTATTTATTTAGTTATTTATTGAATATTTTTTTTAATTAGAAAAAAGAAACATAACTTATCAATGCACATGGATTTTGAATTTTCATAGTTTCACATGAGTAGGTACCCAAATTCCCATTATTTTATCATGAAGCATCCCCTTATTAACCCTTGTTCCCACAATCTTCCCATACTTAATTATTACACCATTCCTATCTTAAGCTAATCAAGGATTCAATTGGGATATTTAATTATTTTTCCGCTTAAGGCTAGTAATGTGGTAAAATATAGAACAAATGGGATAAAAAGGCTCAAAGTGGCTGACAAAGGTAATTTAAAGGGTAGGCTTATTTGGGATAAATGAGCTAAACAAATAATGGCCTCAATCATACGCATGCATATAACATATTAAACATTGGACATATAGGATGAAACAAAATAAAGATCACAATCATAGAGAAGCAAACACACAAGAATAAAATATTTATGGTTAAATAATGTAACCATGTAATTAAGCTCAAATCTCTCAGGTTGTGTGTTCTTAGCTTTTTAAACTATGTTCCAAATACAACTTCAAACAAGTTTACACAAAGGTTTTGATTTAAATTAGTGAAATTTTTCAAAAAGTAGGGTCTTAGAAAAAAACTTATTATTTTCAATCAAGTAGAACATGCATGTGAATAATCTATTTCTATGCAATGTATTCTATTCTACAAAAGAAAAATTGACTAAATATCCTATTTTACTGGTGTTTAAGGGAAAGAAATTACCTCCGGAAGTCAGGTACTGACCGACCTCCCCACACTTAAGGCTTTGCACCGTCCTCGGTGCCATCTGTCAGGAACAAAGGGGGGCTGGTAGCAACATCTCCACTATCGGGGCTGTCATGTCTCCCTGTGCTGGTAAATGAGGTGGAGTCCGGGACATCTGGGTCGTCAGATCTGTATTTTCCCATAAATAGCTCCTTAAGGTATGTGAATCGGTGCTTGTTACGTCGCTCTCTTAACTTTGCTTTGTGTTCCTGCCGATCCAACCTTTCAAGTATCTGATGGAGCAATTGGTTTGTTGTAGGTGCTTGTGGTGTTGAAGAAGGAATTTCTTCAGCTGGTTCTGTAAGCTGACTTGTAGTGGCTGCTGGCGGTCTGATATATTTCCCGTTAGGGACGTACTGATCATCCTGTGGAAGGAAGGCTTTGGTGTCCCCAGCTCTGTAGGAGACTCCGGCTGCCGAGACGAGATCTGAAACCAAGGCAGAAAAAGGTAAGTTGCCCGCTATCTGTACGTGTCCATTGCATTTCGGATGTGTCTTGGTAAATTGAGGTGCTGGTCTGTAAGGATACACCAAAGTAAAACAACCATGTCTGCGGTGAAGGAGGACTCGTGAGTGCCCGGGAATACATAATGGGACATGATTTATGCCCATACTCGAGCCTCCAAGGTAAGTGCTGAAGCCGATATCCCTTTTGGTCGGGATCGATGGTATCCGTAGATCCATAGGCTACCAGGTTGTGCTATAACTCTAAGAACGGCGTCCCAGTCAAATTGGTATGTCTGGCGCTTGAGTGAGGCTTCTTGAAATGCATCCAATCCTTCTGGAACAGGGGGAAGATCTAAATCTTGTTGAATGGCCTCTTCAATTGTGGGGACTTGCTTTTGATGGACGAAGACAGACTGCATGGTTGGCACGTGAAAGTTGGAGTAGAATTCTACTACCCATGAGAGATTAACCTGCCGCGGCTGTCTTCGTAGGAATTCCCATTGTCTTCGTTCAATTTGTGGCTCAACAAAGTCACCAATGTGGTTTGGGAGGATGAGAAGGTATTCATGGTTGTAATTCCTCTCTGCCAGGATGGGGAACATCTGCTCACAGTAGGGTTAGGAAACCGCACAGTGTCCTTTGCTAGAAAGGCTTTTTCTTTTTCATCGACCTTGATAATCCTCTTGATTCTTTTTGTTGAGGGCTTTACTGCTGTTGAAGATGGCTCTGCTACTAATGCTCTTTTTGTTCCTCTCCTTGCTGGTGGTTTGGGAATAGCTTTCTCTTTTCCTTTCTTGGTGGCCATCCTGAAAAAGGAAAGAGGTAAGTACATGTAAAGTTAAGGGTTCGAGCAAGGGAGCGAATATTATGAGTGGTAAACAATGCATGGTAAAGAGGGATGTCGTTAACACATGGTCTAAATTACATGTGAAAAGTTCATCAAAGGTAAGATAGTAATTGCATGTGATGGCAATTAAATGCAAGATGTTTATTGGCATGTTGGCAAAGGCATGAGTAGCATAGATCAAGCATTCAATGTCCAAGTTAGATTACCAAGTCTTTCAAACTAATAACCTGTTTGTATTGACAATTAAATTAAATTAATAAATTATAAAAGGGGTTCTGTGAAAAGCAGGCAATAAAGTAGTGGAATAGAATAAATTAAAATAATGTGCAATACCATACGGGCTATTTCACAAACACTCGGCATGCATGATGAAGATGTTATAGAGAGTAGGAAATTTGAACATGCAAACAACCCTTATGAAAAGTAATATATAATTGTCAAACAAATCCATGATAATCCACAAGCAAAATATGGAAAATAAAGACTGAAATAAATTTCAACACCAATAAGAAGGGATAAGAAGAAAGAAAAATAAGGGAAAATATAGATAATGAAGGTGAAAAGAAAAATTTAAAACATAAATAAAATTGAGAAGGGAAAGTAAAAAGTAAAGAAAGAAAGAAGAGAACCTTGATGATGGGTGTGAAAAACAAGGATGGAGAATGTAAAAAGTGAGAATGAGTAGAGGAAGAATAAGGGGGAAGAAAGAAATAACAAAGGAAAAGAAAAATTAGGATTTGGGGGAAGAAAAGATAAGATATTTTGGCTGATTTGAATATTCTGTGTGCTGCATGCGACGTGGATGCGTGGGTCACGCGGTCGCGTGGCATGTGAATATGTCAAGTGACATGGACGCGTGGGGAACGCGGTCGCGTGACTTGAATTGTGTGAATGGCGCGAGAGCAGCCCCGCGTTTGCGCGACTCTCTGTTTCAAACACTTTTTGCCAAAATTTTAAAGGTGACGCGATCGCGTGGTTGACGCGATCGCGTGAATGGTGATGTTTTGAAAACGACGTGGCCGCATGGGGCACGCGGTCGCATGATGTAGCTGGTGCTTCTAGCATCAGTCCAGCCCAGCTCCATCGCAACATGCTGCCATACACCTATGTACGTCGACTTTACAGGGCCACATGTTCGCGTAGGTGACACGGACGGGTGGGCATGTTTGTGCCTAAGGCACGCCTCCAGCCACGCTTTCACGTGACTTTCTGTTCAATTTATTTTCTTCCCAACGCACCTGTGACGTGGACACGTCAGCGACGCTTACGCGTCACGTGCGTGTTTTTTTTTTAACTAATATGCAAAATGCACATGCAAACTGTATGTAGCTAAATGCAGGGATGATGAGAAGAGTCATTAACATCATAAAAATAAAGGAAAAAGAAAGCTAAGACTGAAACGGAACGATCATACCATGGTGGGTTGTCTCCCACCTAGCACTTTGCTTTTACGTCCTTAAGTTGTACGCTCGTTAGGCTCATTTAGCATCTCTTGGTGGATCTTCCAAGAGAAAAATCTCTAGTTCTTTTTGATTCTTCATCTTCTCACCATGGTAAGGCTTTAGGCGATGTCCATTGACCTTTAGAAATTTGGAGTTAATAGGATGACGCAAGTGGAAAACTACGTATGGCTCTACCTTCTCTACTATGTATGGACCTTCCCATCTTGATCTCAGTTTACCTGGCATGAGCCTCAATCTGGAGTTATAAAGAAGAACTAACTCCCCTGGTTTGAATTCTCTCCTTCTAATGTGCTTGTCATGGACAACCTTCATTTTCTCCTTGTAACGCCTGGAGTTGTCATATGCTTCTAGGCGAAGAGTCTCTAGGTCTGCCAGTTGTAGCTTTCTTTTAGCACCAGCTTTTGTAGGATTCATGTTGCACTCTTTCACAGCCCAGAAAGCCTTGTGTTCTACCTCTACGGGGAGGTGGCAAGCCTTTCCGTAAACCAAGCGGAAGGGGCTCATCCCAATTAGTGTCTTGTACGCTGTTCTATAAGCCCAGAGTGCATCTTGTAGCCTGGCACTCTAGTCCTTCCTGTGAGGTTTTACTATCTTCTCCAGAATACGTTTAATCTCTCTGTTAGAGACTTCTGCTTACCCATTGGTCTGGGGATGATAAGCTGTTGCTACTTTGTGAATTATCCCATGCTTCTTCAGTAATCCTATCAGTCTCCTATTACAAAAATGGGTGCCTTAATCGCTCACGATTGCTCGTGGTGATCCAAAGCGATAGATAATATGGTTTCTAACAAAGGAAACAACAATGTTAGCATCATCAGTGCGGGTGGGAATTGCTTTCACCCACTTAGAAACATAATCAACGGCTAGCAGTATATAAGAGTAACCGCTAGAATTTGGAAATGGACCCATGAAGTCAATGCCCCAAACCTAAAAAATTTCACAGAAAAGCATAAACTGTTGAGGCATCTCATCCCTCTTGGATATATTACCAAACCTTTGGCATGGGGAACAAGATTTACAAAATTCAGCAGCATCTTTAAAAATAGTAGGCCACCAGAATCCACAATCTAGAATTTTTCTAGCTGTTCTTTGAGGGCCAAAATGTTCTCCACTCTCAGACGAGTGGCAAGCCTCTAAAATAGACTGGAATTCTGATTGAGGCACACACCGTATAATTAACTGGTCAGCACCACACCTCCATAAATATGGATCGTCCCATATATAATATTTGGACTCGCTTTTCAGCTTGTCTCTCTGGTGCTTAGTAAAATTTGGAAGAACAGTGTGGCTAACTAGATAATTAGCTACAGGTGCATACCAAAGAACTACTTCAGAAACTGCTTGTAAGTTATCAAATGGGAAATTATCGTTTATAGGAGTGGAGTCACCCTTAATGTGCTCAAGGCGACTCAAGTGGTCTGTCACTAAATTCTGGTTACCACTCCTATCCTTAATTTCTAAATCAAATTCTTGCACCAGCAGTATCCAACGTATTAGCCTCGGTTTGGATTCCTTTTTAGCTAATAAATATTTAGAGCTACATGGTCTGAGTACACTACTACCTTAGTACCAAGTAAGTAGGCTCAGAATTTATCCAGAGCAAAAACAATAGCAAGAAGCTCTTTTTCAGTAGTAGTATAATTAGACTGAGAAGCATCTAAAGTCTTAGATGCATAACCAATTACAAAAAGGTCCTTACCTTCGCGCTAAGCCAGCGCTGCTCCTACTGCATGGTTGGAAGCATCAAACATGATTTCAAATGGCTGGCTCCAGTCTGGTCCTCTCACAATTGGAGCTTGAGTCAGGGCGGTCTTCAGCTTATCAAACGCTTGCATACAGCTTTCATTGAACTCGAACTCAATTTCCTTCTACAGCAATCTGGATAAAGGTAATGCTACCTTACTGAAGTCCTTAATGAATCTCCTGTAAAAACCTGCATGGCCAAGGAACGAACGGACTTCCCTCACGGAGGAGGGGTAAGGTAAACTAGAAATAACATCCACCTGTGCTAGATCTACAGAAATGCCAGTATTAGATACAACATGTCCTAGTACAATTCCTTGTTTGACTATAAAGTGACATTTTTCAAAATTTAATACGAGATTTGTACTAACACATCTGTCTAACACTATAGATAAACTATCCAAGCAATGGTTAAATGAATCACCATATATGCTGAAATCATCCATAAAAACTCCATACAGTTCTCAATAAGATCAGAAAAAAGACTCATCATGCATCTTTGGAAGGTAGCTGGTGCATTGCACAAGCCAAAGGGCATTCTCTTATAAGCATAATTTCCAAAGGGACATGTGAAAGTAGTCTTTTCTTGATCTTCAGGAGCTATATGAATTTGAAAGTATCCTGTATAACCATTTAAAAAACAATATTGAGATTTACCTGACAAGCGATCAAGGATTTGATCAATGAATGGCAAGGGGTAATGGTCCTTGCGAGTGGCTTGATTGAAACGCCTATAGTCAATGCAAACTCTCCATGAATTCTGTACTCTAGTTGTCAGAAGCTCTCCTTGCTCATTCTTTATTGTTGTGTCTCCAGACTTCTTGGGCACTACTTGTACTGGGCTGACCCATTCACTATCTGAGATGGGGTAAATGATATCTGCTTCAAGTAGTCTGGTTACTTCTTTCTTGACAACTTCTAAGATGGTGGGATTCAATCTTCTTTGAGGCTGACGGACAGGCTTTGCTCCCTCTTCTAAGAATATTCTGTGTTCATAAATTTGGGGACTAATGCCTACTATATCCGCCAAGCTCCGTCCGATTGCTTTCTTATATTTTCTCAGCACTCTGAGTAGTTGTTCTTCCTATTGAGAAGTGAGTTCCCTTGCAATGATGACTGAGAACTTCTGCTTGTCCTCAAGGTAAGCATACTTTAGGTGTGGAGGAAGGGGCTTTAACTCTAATTTCTACTCAAAGCTAGGCTCTGGATCATCCAGGACTAGTGATAATGGTAAAGTCTTCTCATGGTTTTCAGAAAGTGTCCCCACACTTGGACCTTGCTCCATGTACTTCTCTTCTAATTCTTCCTGGTGAACTTCAGCTACAGTTTCATCAATAATGTCGCATTGGAAGATAGAATAATCTTCCGGAGGATGCTTCATAGCTTCATTCAAACTGAAACTCACTGTCCTGCCATCTATCTCAAAAGAGTAGGTTCCTGAGAATGTATCTAGCTTGAACTTTGAAGTCTTCAGGAATGGTCTTCCAAGCAGGATTGATGATGGTCTTCTTGAGTCATTAGGGGGCATTTCCAGGATGTAGAAATCAATGGGAAACGTGAGCCCCTTAATGCTCACTAGTACATCTTCAGCGATTCCAACTACTATAATAATGCTTTTATCTGCTAACACAAAACGAGCTACCAACCTTTTTAAGGGAGGAAGCCTCAAAGTATCATATATAGACAAAGGCATTATGCTAACACATGCTGCTAAATCACACATACAGTCAGAAAATATCACACCTCCAATGATACATCTAACCATACATGGACCTGGATCACTACATTTTTCAGGCATATTTCCCATTAAAGCAGATATAGAACTACCATAAGGAATAGTTTCTAATTCATTAATTTTATCTTTATGTATGCACAAATCTTTTAGAAACTTTGCGTATTTAGGTACCTGTTGAATAACATCAAAAAGGGGAACAGTTACCTCGACCTTTTTGAATATTTCTACCATTTTGGGGTCAAGTTCCATCTATTTTTTGGGCTTCCTCGCAAGTTATGGAGATGGAATAGGAGGGGTGTGATTTGTAGCTTCAGCATCCCTTGGTGCTTTATTCTGCGGCTGAGCTTCTTCTTCTTCAACTATGTCTTGTACGTCCTCTTCTTCTTCAGCTTCTTCCACTTCCACCACATCCTCTGTTGGCACGTTTTCTGGTGGGCTTGGCTCCTCATGGTTCTTCTCCTGTAATGTGGTTCCAGAACTTAGAGTGATGGCATTGATGCCACCCTTGGGATTAGGTAGTGGTTGAGAAGGAATTCCATTAGAGGTTGAAGGTTGATGTGTGGAATTAAGTGAGGAATCCATCCGGGAGACGAGAGCTTGTAAAGTGGTAGTTAAGCCATTCAAACTAGAGTTCAGCTGAGCATGCATGTCTTGTTGTCCTTGTGCAAGAGAACGGAGCATCTCGTCATATGATGAGGAATTAGAATAAGCAGTCTGAGAAACTTGTTGTTGGGTCTGCTGGGGTCCTTGTGATTGTCTTAGGTTGGTTCTGATTCTGCTGTCTGTTGTTGTTATTGTTGTTCCATCTCTGGTTTTCATTATTGTCTCTGCCTCCTCTGTTAAAGTTATCCCTCCAGCCATGGTTAGAATTATCTCTCCAGCCTTGGTTGGAGTTGTCTTGCCATCCATGGTTATTGTTGCCACTTTGGTTGTAGTTCCCACCTTGTTGATTGTATCCTTGATTCGGGCGGTCATAAAAGTTGTGAGTGGCTGCCACAGTGTTGTCTTCCTGGAGCTGTGGGCATTCATCAGTATAATGACTATAATCAGCACAGATCCCGCATACTCTTTGTGGAACTAACTGTTGGCTTTGTTGTGGTGAAGGCTGAGCTTGTTGTGCTTGTTGTTGATTGAACTGCATCTGTTTAAGTAGGTTGGTCATTTCACATATACTCTGTGTTAGAGCAGTAGTTTCTTTGCTAGTGGAGATCTCTGCAACAGCTTTGGGGTTGCGCCTCTGTCTGTGATTCCTAGTGGACTCAGCTAAGTTGCTGATCAGTTGCCATGCTTCATCTGCGGTTTTGTACTTTTTCAGAGAACTATTACTGGCACCTTCCAATGTAGTCTTATCCTGGGGGTTCATGCCTTGGGTGAAATAGTTGATCAATACTAGTTTACCAATCATGTGATGGGGACATGCGTCCAGGAGATTGTTGAAGCGCTCCCAATATTCATAGAGAGTCTCTGATTCACCTTGAACAATGCAGGAAATCTCTTTTCTCAGTCTATCTGTGACTTTAGCTGGGAAATATTTTTCCAAAAATTCTCTCCTAAGTGTATCCCCATTGGTAACAGTTGCTTCAGGTTGGGAGTAGTACCACTCCCTCGCCTTTTCCTCAAGAGAAAATGGGAAAGCGGTTAACAGAATAGAAGTTTCATCTGCACCATGACGCCTAACAGTAGAACAGGCTGTCTGGAAATTCCTAAGGTGCTTGATAGGCTCTTGAGCAGGTAAGCCATGAAACTTGGGCACCAAGTTGATCAGTGTGGTTTTTTGTTCAAAATCTGCAGCTGCAGTTGGGTGATGTACTTGATACGGCTGTAGTGTAAAATCTGGGGCTCCTGCCTCCTGGAGGGTAATTTTCCTAGGTGCTGCCATGTTTCCTGCACGTAAATCAACTGGATCAGTAGTAAATGAGCTTGTCTCACTCTCAGATGGCGGTTCAGATTCGCCCTCAGATGAGACTGGTGAATTGATAATAACCACTTTACCACCCTCGGAGGCTAACCGATGTCGAGTTCGTCTAATATGTGAAAGAGTTCTTTCAATTTCAGGGTCAAATGGGACTAAACTCGGATTAGGCAATGAACGCGTCATTCAATGAGAAAGACATGTAACTCGTGGTAACAGAAATAAAAACAAAATATGCAAATAAAAATAAAATAAAATATATACACTAATTAATAATTTAGTACGCTATTGCAACTCCCAGGCAACGGTGCCAAAAATTGATGCATGGCAGAAGTTAACCAATTAAGAGATTTCAATTAAGAGACAGCGTTGCACGTATAGCTCTTAACCAGCTAAGATCTGCCTCACCAATTTAAAAAGGGTTAAGTTCAATTTTGGTCCCTAACGTAGGGGTCAAAAATTTGTTTCGTCCCTAAGTTTTTTTTTGAAACAAAATCGTCCCCGAAGTTGACAGTTGTATTAAAATGGTCCTTTCGCACCAAAAATAAAATTTAATGACAACTCTGCCCTTTGCGGTTTCTGTCCCTTAATGTTCATTCCCGCGAAGTGTCAGACCTCCTCATGAAGCAACGCATAAATCACCTTGAAACACTTAAGAACTGAAACGTTGCTGCGAAACCCTCAGACGTAGGTGCGAACAGAAATCATTGTCGTTATTGGGGGGTTAAGGTTGAGAATTGGTGTGCTGAGACATTGGTGAGTGATCGTCATCGCTGCAGCAGCTGATTGTTCAGGTACGATTACTTTCCATCCCTCAAGCCATGACGTCAACTGTTCAGAACATGTTGTTGGTTTGGTTTTGATGACGATGTTGCTCTGTCCGAGCATTTAGGGGTTGAATGCAGTCTTTTGAGTCTGCTGCCATAGCTAGGGTTTGTGAGTAATGTATTCTGCTTTATATGTGCTTGTGAGTAATGTATTCTGCTGTATTGCGGGGTTGATTGAGCAGAAGATGGTGCATATGAATGTGAGGGTGCATCATGGGGGTGCATTCGGTTATGAGGAGGGGGTTTTTAAGTACCTAAAGGGCCAAAGTACCATCATCAAGGACATTGACAGCGATCGTTGGTCTTTGTTTGAGGCCTATGAAGAACTAAGGCAGTTTGGGTACTTGCAGGCCAACATTATTGCGTTGTGGTATAAAGATCCAAGCTTTAATGATATGGAGACTTCCCTGAAGTTGATGAAGGGTGACGCAGAAGCAATCGACATGTGCAACATTGCTGGGTTACGGGGCTTGGTAGAGTTGTATGTTGTCCATGATGTTGGCGATGCCGAGCCGTTTCCAGAAGTGGGTTACGTTGACGTTGGGGGAGTTACAGAAGAGGGAACAGATGATGGGCTGGGCTTGGTTGTTTTTGAAGGGCACGGGGCTGAGGCAGTAGGGGCCAGTGCCGAACCTAATAAGGCAACCGAGGGTGGAGATGTGGGGGATGAGTTTCAGGTAGATGGAAGTGAGTCCAATGACGAAGATAGTGAGGACCCAGAGTACATGCCATCTAATGAGGAGGGGGACAGTGTAGGAGAGGTGCACTTCACTGATAGTGATGAGGATTTTGAGGGTGATAGTGGATTTGACGATGGTAATTCTGTGCCAGAAGAAGCTACTGCTGGGAAGGAAAAGGGTAAAGGTATAAGTCAGTTTAGTGATGAGGATGGAGCAGATAGTGATGAGTTGGAGATGGACCACATGATTGGTGGGGATGAGGGTTATGAGGACGCAGCTGAGAATAATGGTGATGATATATCAGATAGAGTGGGTCATAGGTTTCCAGTTCATAAACCTTTGAAGGATATGAGCAGCTATAGGTGGGAGGTAGGGACACTTTATGCATCCAGACAAGAGTTTAAGGAGACTGTGCTAGCATATGCAGTTCATACGGCTAGGAGCATCAAATTTAAGAAGTGTGATTTGGTCAGGGTTAGAGCTGTGTGTCAGAAGGACTGTCCATTCTGGCTCTATACTCATAAGGTTGGGGATGAATCCACATGGCAGTTAAGAAGCTTGAACCTCCAACACACCTGCATGTAAACGCACAGAGTTGGGATACTGCACACTAAGTGGCTTGGAGCGCAGTTTAAAAAGAAGGTAGAGTCTAATCCCATGATTAAAATAAGGGAGTTACAAGCAAAGGTGATGCACATAAACTAGTTATGCTACGATTTAGGAAATTGCACGATCGGCAAAATTCCTTCCGGCAAGTGCACCGGTTATCGTCAAGTAAAAACTCACAATAAAGTGAAGTCGAATCCCACAAGGATTGGTTGAGTGAGCAATTCGGATTAGAAGTTTGTTCTAGTTGAGCGGAATCAAGATTGAGATGAGTATTGCGGAATGTAAAATTGGCGGGAAAAGTAAATGACAAGAAATTGAAATGGCGGAATCTTAAATTGCATGAATTAAAGAGCAGAAACTAAATTGCTGAAATTAAAAGGGAATGGGGGTGATTGCATGAATTGAGTAGCAGAATGTAAAGAGAAAGTGGAAATCAGAAATGGGGAATTCATTGGGTTATAGGAGATATTGAGATCTCCGAATCAAAACATGTTTATCTCTTCCTCAACCAATGCGTTCATTGAATTTTGCTTGGCAATCTTATATGATTGGATCCCAATCCCTTGGCTCACCAATTCTCTCTAAAAACAAACAAATTCCCAATCCCTTGGTTTAAATGTTCATAAGAAGAGATGATGCTTGATCACTGATTATACCACACAGTTTCATGAACCACAATTTGGTAGGATTACATGTCACAATATCCATCCAAACCCCAATCCAATTCACTGTGAGAAAGCTTCTCTAGCATGAATCCTCCATTCCTTTCCCAAGGTTCCGAAGGATTCCAAGTATGAGTAGTTTCTTTCCCAAGACAACTACTAAATGGAATTAGATCGAGAAGCTTTCTAACAAAATTCAAGAGAAAAGATTGAAGAAGAAGATAAACTATTATTGATTCATTGAATTACAATAGAGCTCCCTAACCCAATGAAAGGGGGTTTAGTGAGTCATAGCTCTGAATTCAATTACAAAAAAAATGAAAACTAGCTAAAAGTGAAGTAAAAAGTCCTCTCTAACTTAAATTCTATCCTATTTATACACTTTCTATATTGAGCTTCTGTTGTGCTTCTTGGGCTTTGAGGCCTCTCCTTGCTTTCCTTTTGCCTTGGGTTTATGATCCATAATCTTGATGAGGCTGTTGATCCAAACTCTGTAACATTCATTGAGCCAACTTAGTGATAATCAAATAATGACACATGACTCAATAAATTGAGATTTCAAACTCATCAATCCTTCAGGCCCAATCCCATAAACCATGATATTCAATTGGGTTTCATACCAGAGTAAGTTTAAGTTATTGTTTGTGCTCAAAGACTAACTTAAACCGCAATGTTATTGGCCCAGAAACCTTTTTCAAGAGTGGCGTTTAAGTTGCAGTTTAAGCTTGAACTGCAGCTTAAACGCCAGATACTTCCAGTGAGGCCTCTTGTAGAAGCACGTTTAAGCTTCAGTTTAAGGTTAAACTGAAGCTTAAACGTGGAAATGGAAGAAGGCAGCCCTGGAGAGTAATGTAGTCGAACACGTTTAAGCTTCAGTTTAAGGTTAAACTGAAGCTTAAACGTGGATAAAGGAAGGGCAGCCCTGGAGGTCGAACACGTTTAACCTCCAGTTTAAGGTTAAACTGGAGGTTAAACGTGGGAATGGAAGGAAGCATCCTGGAGGTCGAACACGTTTAACCTCCAGTTTAAGGTTAAACTGGAGGTTAAACATGGAAGCTTAGAAGGGTAGCCCTGGAGGTGTCGAACACGTTTAAGCTCCAGTTTGAGGTCAAACTGGAGCTTAAACGTGGAAATGGAGAGAGCAACCCTGGAGGAGAAAATCTGTCGAACACGTTTAAGCTCCAGTTTGAGGTCAAACTGGAGCTTAAACGTGGAAATGGCTCCCTGGTGCTTTTCCCATTCTAGCGTTTAACCTCCAGTTTGAGGTCAAACTGGAGGTTAAACGTGGAACTCCTTCCTGAGTGGCATTATTATTCTGGCGTTTAACCTCCAGTTTGAGGTCAAACTGGAGGTTAAACGTGGAATGCTTCTTTGGTGGGACTTTTCATTCTGGCGTTTAACCTCCAGTTTAAGGTTAAACTGGAGGTTAAACTTCAATTCCAGCATTTCTTATCCTTCATGATTCTGGCGTTTAAGCTCCAGTTTAGGCTTAAACTGGAACTTAAACTCCACATGTGATATTCAAGCTTCCTTTATTGATTTTGTTGCTTCCTTGCTTAGCCTCTTCTTCCCTGAAATCATCCAAACAAATGTATCAAAGTCTTGCAAAATTTCATGAGAAATCTTCCATTCATAGCATTCAAGTAATATAACTAAAACTCATGGAATTTGCATCAAAACCATATTGTTTGGATGGTTCATTGCTTTGTTATTCTTTTAACCATTCTTGGTTACTTTAAGCTCAAGAAAATGCATAAAACCACTAAAACTAATAGAAAAATACTAGTGAAACTAGCCTAAGATGCCTTGGCATCACAACACCAAACTTAATACTTGCTTGTCCCTAAGCAAGTCCTGAGTTATTTAAGAAGAAAGTATGAAACAGAAAGCAATTACATTGGCTATATTAGCAAGCTTTTGAAGTTCCTCAGAAGGGTTTTATGCAGAAAGTTGCAGCATCACTTTTTTTTTTATCCTTATCAGGTAAGATTATCACTTTTTCATTGCATCCATCAAACTCTGCTATGGCCTCTTGTTATTCTTATGTCTTTGGCACTTTTCTCTTCTTTGTTTTTCTTTTTCTTTTTCTTAGAGCTACTTTGCTCCTTGTTTGCTTAGTGTCATGTGTTGCACAAGCCTTTGGCATTTTCTTTTTCTTATCAGTGCACTACACATATCCACTTTAGGCATTTTAGTTCACATTTCTTCTTGAGACATTGGTGCCCAGCACCTCTTTGTGTGACTAAATGTTTTGTATTTAGGTTGCTCTTGATAATGGACTTTTGGTTGATAATCCCGGGTTAGTTAACCCAAGTTACCAAGTGTTGAAACACTCCTCAGAACCTATTCATCCAAGCATATCCTTAATACATAAACACCACAGGCATTTGTCTCAGAGGTTCAAACCATTGATGCCTAGCTTATTTTCTCAATATTTTTGCTTTTTGGTTGCCCTTTTTCAGTGGCTTTTTCTTCTTCTTTTTCTTTCTTTTTCATGGCCAAAGACATTTATTCATCAAGATCCATAGACAGTTTTCAATTTCTACACAAAAAATGATAATTCTACACTCTATTTCCAGTGATGTGACTTAACAATCAAGCATGCATACCACCACTTAATTCTACTTGATTTGTCACTAACTGAGCCAAGTCACTTTTGTTCACACTTTTCTTTTATTTTTGGAAACAGAACAAGCATGGCAAGCATTTGTTTAAGAAGGTGAAGTTATATCCAAACATCCAGGCATTCACTTTATTCAAAGCAATAAACAGACAAATATACTAAAAACTTCACATTCCAGAAAGATTCAACATTTACAGTTTAAACCAGAACAAGCATGCTTTTGTTTGCCTTTTTAAACAATTATCAAGGAACAATACCACCTTGTGAAATTCCTTGTTTTCTCCTTGTTGCTAGGAAACAATTTGATTTCTCCTTCTTCTCCTAAATGTTGCTTCATGCTTTAAGATCCTTGTTTCCTTTCCTGCAAAGAGTGATGAAGTTGCTTGCTTCTCAAGCACTTGAGTGGTTAGCTCAACTATGTATGGGTAAGTATCCGAGTTTTGGTGTGCGAACACCAAACTTAGACTCCCACTTACTTCTCTATTCTTTGAGTCCTTGAGTTCTCTTTGGAATGAAGTTGCTGCTAAGGGTTCCAAACATTTCTGTGACTGCTTAGAATGGTTGTTCCTTTCATATAATTCAAAGGTTGTTGTGTTCAGTTGATCCTTATGGTGGAACACCAAACTTAGAGTCACACATTCCCCTTTGAATTATTGATCTACGAATTCATTGTTTGGTGTGAAACACCAAACTCATTTCTTTGCAATGCACAGAAACTACTTCACCCTTTTTTTATTGAAACAAATAAAAGAAACAGCAAAGGGTATTACCTCAGGTTGGGTTGCCTCCCAACAAGCGCTTCTTTAACGTCATTAGCTTGACGGTCAGCTTCCTCAGTTGAGGTGATATTTAACCTTGTCCTTCTCCTCCACATCTCCCAAGTAATGTTTGAGCCTTTGACCATTCACAATGAAGGTTCGTTGTGAATTTTCTTCCATGATTTCTACTTGTCCATATTTGGAGACCTTGGTGACAAGGAATGGTCCAGACCACCTTGATTTTAGCTTCCCTGGAAATAGCTTCAGCCTAGAATTGTAGAGCAATACTCTTTGTCCTTCTTCAAATTTCCTTGGGGCTATGTTGCTGTCATGCTTCTTCTTTGCTCTTTCTTTGTAAATTTTGGCATTCTCATAAGCTTCAGCTCTGAATTCTTCCAACTCTTGAATTTGCAACATCCTTCTTTCTCCAGCAGCTTTGCTGTCCAAGTTCAAAAGTTTCAAGGCCCAGTATGCCTTGTGCTCCAACTCCAGTGGCAAATGGCAAGCTTTTCCGTATACTAGTTGGTAAGGAGACATTCCAATTGGTGTTTTGAAAGCTGTCCTATATGCCCAAAGAGCATCATCTAGCTTAATCGACCAGTCCTTCATTGAAGTTCCCACAGTTTTTTCCAGGATCCTTTTGAGTTCTCTGTTAGATATTTCGGCTTGCCCACTTGTTTGTGGATGGTATGGTGTGGCTACCTTGTGTTTGACTCCATATTTTAGAAGCAATGCCTCTAATGGTTTGTTGCAGAAGTGGCTTCCTCCATCACTGATGATTGCTCTTGGAACTCCAAAACGGCAAAAAATGTGTTTTCTGAGGAAGTTCATGACTACCTTATTATCATTGGTTGGAGTTGCTATTGCTTCAACCCATTTGGAGACATAGTCTACTGCCACAAGAATGTAATTATTTGAGTATGAGGAGGGAAAAGGTCCCATGAAATCTATTCCCCATACATCAAACAATTCAAGTTCCAGAATGAATTGTTGTGGCATTTCATTTCTTCTTGGCAGATTCCCCGCTTTCTGGCATTCATGGCAGTGCTTCACTAGTTCCTTTGCATCTTTGAAGATAGTGGGCCAATAAAAACCACACTGCAACACCTTAGCTGCTGTTCTTTCTCCTGCAAAATGTCCTCCATAAGTGGAGCCATGGCAGTCCCATAAGACTTCCCTTCCTTCTTCCTCTGATATGCATCTTCTGAGTATGCCATCGGAATATTTTTTGAACAAGTATGGTTCGTCCCAGATGAAGTATTTGGCATCATTTACCAATTTCTTCCTTTGATGCTTGTTAAATTCCAACGGCCAACTCCCAGTGGCCTTGAAGTTTGCTATGTCTGCAAACCAGGGTGCTTTGTGAATTACCATGAGTTGTTCATCAGGGAAGCACTCATTTATATGTGTGCTTTGTGCGCTTCCTTCTTCACATGGTATCCTTGATAAATGGTCTGCCACCTTGTTCTCTACACCCTTCTTGTCTTTGATTTCAATGTCAAATTCCTGCAACAAAAGAACCCATCTAATGAGTCTTGGTTTGGATTCTTGTTTAGCAAGTAAGTATTTTAAAGCTGAATGATCAGTGAAGACAATGACTTTAGATCCAATGAGATAGGATCTAAATTTGTCAAATGCAAAGACTATTGCCAAGAGTTCTTTTTCAGTGGTTGTGTAGTTCCTTTGGTTAGCATTCAAGACTTTACTGGCATAATAAATCACATGTACCAAATTGTGTTTCCTTTGTCCTAACACTGCCCCAACAGCAAGGTCTGATGCATCACACATCAGTTCAAAAGGTAAGTTCCAATCAGGTGGGGCAATGATAGGTGCAGAGGAAAGTTTTTGCTTCAAAAGTTCATAGGCTAGCATGCAATTTTTATCAAATACAAAGGGTGTATCAGAGACAAGCAAGTTACTCAAAGGTTTGGCTATTTTCGAAAAGTCTCTAATAAACCTTCTGTAAAACCCAGCATGTCCCAAAAAACTCCTAACTGCCTTGACATTACTTGGTGGAGGTAGTTTTTCAATGATTTCCACCTTAGCTCTGTCCACCTCCATGCCTCTATTAGAGATTTTGTGGCCAAGGACTATTCCTTCTGTGACCATGAAATGACACTTTTCCCAGTTTAATACTAGGTTAGTCTCTTGGCACCTCTTAAGCACCAAGGCAAGGTGGTGTAGGCAGCTAGGGAAAGAATCTCCAAACACAGAAAAATCGTCCATGAAGACCTCAATAAATTTTTCAATCATGTCCGAAAAGATGGACAGCATGCATCTTTGGAAAGTGGCAGGTGCATTGCACAATCCAAAGGGCATGCGTCTATAAGCAAAAACTCCATATGGACAAACAAATGATGTTTTCTCTTGATCTCTAGGATCAACTACTATTTGGTTGTAGCCTGAATATCCATCCAAAAAGCAATAGTAAGCATGTCCGGCAAGCCTTTCAAGCATCTGATCCATGAATGGGAGTGGGAAATGATCCTTTCTGGTGGCTTCATTGAGCTTCCTGTAGTCTATGCACATCCTCCACCCAGTGACGGTTCTTGTGGGTATGAGTTCGTTCTTCTCATTTGGCACCACAGTTATGCCACCTTTCTTGGGAACTACATGGATGGGACTAACCCATGGGCTATCAGAAATGGGGTAGATTACCCCTGCCTGCCATAACTTCATGACTTCCTTTTGTACCACTTCTTTCATGACGGGATTCAATCTTCTCTGAGCTTGAATGGAGGGTCTAGCATCCTCTTCTAACAAGATTTTATGCATGCATATGGATGAACTTATCCCCTTCAAATCAGCTAGGGTCCATCCAATGGCATCTTGATGAGTTTGCAGCACCTTGATCAATTCTTCTTCCTGTTCTTGGCTCAGGGCAGAGCTAATGATAACATGGTGACTCTCATCACTACCCAAGTATGCATACTTGAGATTAGGGGGCAACGCTTTGAGCTCAGGTTTTGGTGCTTCCTTCTCTTCTTTCACTCTCTCTGGCATGCTTAGCATGGTTGTTTCAGCAGCCTTGATGTCACTATCTTCAATATCCTTGGTGAACTCCTCCTCTGCCACCTCCTTTATTGTTTCCTCAAAAGTTTCTTGTACTGCAATGTCCACTACATCAACCCTCATGCATTCCCTTAGTGATTCTGATGGATAGCTCATTGCCTTGAATACGTTAAACACCAATTTCTCATCATGTAGTCTAAGAGTGAGTTCACCCTTTTGTACATCTATGATGGCTCCAGCAGTAGCTAGGAAGGGTCTTCCCAGAATTATTGAAGCTTTTGCTTCTTCCTCCATATCTAACACCACAAAATCAGCAGGAAATATAAAATCTCCCACTTTCACCAACAAATCCTCAACTATCCCATGAGGGAATTTAAAAGTTCGATCTGCCAATTGGAGGGCCATTCTTGTTGGTTTAGCTTCCTCAATCTTCATTCTTCTCATCATTGTTAGAGACATCAAATTGATACTGGCCCCTAAGTCACACAAGGCCTTCTCCACCATGACTTCTCCTATGATGCAGGGGATTTGGAAACTGCCTGGATCCTTCAATTTCTGAGGCAGTTTGTGCTGGATGATGGCACTGCATTCTTCAGTTAACAACACAGTTTCCTCATTTCTCCAGCTTCTCTTCTTGGTCATTAATTCTTTTAAGAATTTTGCATAGAGTGGCATTTGCTCTATTGCCTCAGCAAACGGAATGTTGATTTGGAGCTTCTTGAAAATCTCCAAGAACCTGGAGAATTGACCATCCTTTTCACTTTTCATCAAACGTTGAGGATATGGTGCTTTAGGTGTATAAGGCTTCAGGACCTCTTTTTCTTTTTCTTTTGTTGCGGACTGTGTAAAAGGTTGTCCTTGTTCCTTGTCTCTCACATGTTCCCTTGCTTCATCCTCTATGGTTTCCTTTGAGATCTCCTTTAGATTCTTTCCACTTCTGAGGGTTATGGCCTTACATTCTTCCCTTGCAATAGCCTTGGCCGCATGAGAAACGCTTGTCCCAGGGTTTTGCTTAGACAAATACAAAATTTGATTTTCTAGCTTCAGGATGGCAGCTCCTTGGTTTTGCAGGTTAGAATTTACTTCTTCCTTGAAAGCTTTCAATTCGGTTATGTCTTGACTCATGGTTGCAAGCATTCCTTCTATCCGGTTCAATTGATCTTGAAATTGTTGGTTCGGATTAGGTTGGGTAGGTTGATTAATTTGGCCATGATATGGTGGTTGGGAGTAAGTGTTTTGTGTGGCTTGGTATGATCTTTGGTTGGAGTTTTGGTATGTGGAATTGTTATGTTGGTTGTGGTTGTAAGGTTTGTGGTTTTGTGGTTGGGTTTGTTGGTTTCCCCACCCAAAGTTTGGGTGGTTTCTCCAGCCTGGGTTGTAAGTGTTGGAATGTGGATCATATGATTGCCTTTGTTGGTTTCCCACATAGTTGGCCTCTTCCCAATCACCTCCTTCAATGCTTACTTCCTCTTGATCTTGTGTGTGTATTGCAGCCACTTGCTTTGTTTCTAATTGCCTGGTAAGCTCTGCTAGCTGCTTGGCAAACACCTTGTTTTGGGCTAGAATTGTATCAACATGGTTCAGCTCCATGACTCCCTTAGTGTTGTGCCTCTCTGATGCATAGTAGTACTCATTCTCAGCCACTGTCTCAATCACTTCAATGGCCTCTTCCACAGTCTTTTTCCTGTTCAATGAACCTCCTGATGAATGGTCTACAGCCTTCCTTGATTCATAAGAGAGTCCATCATAGAAAATGTGCAATTGCACCCAGTCATGGAACATGTCTGGTGGGCATTTCCTTGTCAAATCCTTGAATCTCTCCCATGCCTCGTAGAGAGTTTCACCATCTTGTTGTCTAAAAGTCTGAACCTCAGATCGAAGCCTATTGACCTTTTGTGGGGGGTAGAAACGTGCCAGAAACTTGCTTTCCACCTCATCCCATGTTGTCAAACTCCCCCTTGGGAATGATTCCAGCCACTTAGCTGCTTTATCCCTAAGTGAAAATGGGAACAAAAGCAGTTTATAGGCATCTTCCTGGACTCCATTGGACTTCACAGTGTCACAAATTCTTAGGAATTTTGTGAGATGTTGGTTGGGATCTTCATTAGCACTTCCACCAAATGAACAATGATTCTCCACAAGTGATATTAGCTGTGGTTTGAGCTCAAAATTGTTGGCCTGAATCGGTGGTTTCTGGATGCTACTACCACAATTCCCAGAGGTTGGGTTTATGTATGAACTAAGAACCCTCCTCTCAGGAATGGCATTGTTTCCATCAGCTCTCTCATGGTTGTGAACTTCTCTATCCATGTTGAGATCTAGAGCTTCCTCAAAATTGTCCTCAGATTCTCCTTCAGATTCCTCTTCTCCCACTACTCTCTTCCCTCTTGCTTCCCTTCTCAGTCTATGAAGGGTCCTCTCTGGTTCGGTATATGGAGGAGTTGATGTCTCTCCTCTCCTACCTGTCATACAAGAACACAGCACAAGCACAATCAAGTGAAATACTCTTGGTTACTGGAAGAGTATAGTTAGAGCAATTGAGGAATTAATTCAAACAGTTAGTGAGTCAGTGAATTAGTTGCTTGAATTTAAAGGCATAAAGAAAGAAAGCATGTAACCGAGTGCAGAAATTAAAATTCAACAAGTAACTTGAACAGAATTAACAAAGCAAGAGAAAATTGCTCAATCTAGTTAGCTTCCAATTGGAGAATTGTCAATCGAAAACCAATCCCCGGCAACGGCGCCATAAACTTGATGCACATAAACTAGTTATGCTACGATTTAGGAAATTGCACGATCGGCAAAATTCCTTCCGGCAAGTGCACCGGTTATCGTCAAGTAAAAACTCACAATAGAGTGAGGTCGAATCCCACAAGGATTGGTTGAGTGAGCAATTCGGATTAGAAGTTTGTTCTAGTTGAGCGGAATCAAGATTGAGATGAGTATTGCGGAATGTAAAATTGGCGGGAAAAGTAAATGACAAGAAATTGAAATGGCGGAATCTTAAATTGCATGAATTAAAGAGCAGAAACTAAATTGCTGAAATTAAAAGGGAATGGGGGTGATTGCATGAATTGAGTAGCAGAATGTAAAGAGAAAGTGGAAATCAGAAATGGGGAATTCATTGGGTTATAGGAGATATTGAGATCTCCGAATCAAAACATGTTTATCTCTTCCTCAACCAATGCGTTCATTGAATTTTGCTTGGCAATCTTATATGATTGGATCCCAATCCCTTGGCTCACCAATTCTCTCTAAAAACAAACAAATTCCCAATCCCTTGGTTTAAATGTTCATAAGAAGAGATGATGCTTGATCACTGATTATACCACACAGTTTCATGAACCACAATTTGGTAGGATTACATGTCACAATATCCATCCAAACCCCAATCCAATTCACTGTGAGAAAGCTTCTCTAGCATGAATCCTCCATTCCTTTCCCAAGGTTCCGAAGGATTCCAAGTATGAGTAGTTTCTTTCCCAAGACAACTACTCAATGGAATTAGATCGAGAAGCTTTCTAACAAAATTCAAGAGAAAAGATTGAAGAAGAAGATAAACTATTATTGATTCATTGAATTACAATAGAGCTCCCTAACCCAATGAAAGGGGGTTTAGTGAGTCATAGCTCTGAATTCAATTACAAAAAAAATGAAAACTAGCTAAAAGTGAAGTAAAAAGTCCTCTCTAACTTAAATTCTATCCTATTTATAAACTTTCTATATTGAGCTTCTGTTGTGCTTCTTGGGCTTTGAGGCCTCTCCTTGCTTTCCTTTTGCCTTGGGTTTATGATCCATAATCTTGATGAGGCTGTTGATCCAAACTCTGTAACATTCATTGAGCCAACTTAGTGATAATCAAATAATGACACATGACTCAATAAATTGAGATTTCAAACTCATCAATCCTTCAGGCCCAATCCCATAAACCATGATATTCAATTGGGTTTCATACCAGAGTAAGTTTAAGTTATTGTTTGTGCTCAAAGACTAACTTAAACCGCAATGTTATTGGCCCAGAAACCTTTTTCAAGAGTGGCGTTTAAGTTGCAGTTTAAGCTTGAACTGCAGCTTAAACGCCAGATACTTCCAGTGAGGCCTCTTGTAGAAGCACGTTTAAGCTTCAGTTTAAGGTTAAACTGAAGCTTAAACGTGGAAATGGAAGAAGGCAGCCCTGGAGAGTAATGTAGTCGAACACGTTTAAGCTTCAGTTTAAGGTTAAACTGAAGCTTAAACGTGGATAAAGGAAGGGCAGCCCTGGAGGTCGAACACGTTTAACCTCCAGTTTAAGGTTAAACTGGAGGTTAAACGTGGGAATGGAAGGAAGCATCCTGGAGGTCGAACACGTTTAACCTCCAGTTTAAGGTTAAACTGGAGGTTAAACATGGAAGCTTAGAAGGGTAGCCCTGGAGGTGTCGAACACGTTTAAGCTCCAGTTTGAGGTCAAACTGGAGCTTAAACGTGGAAATGGAGAGAGCAACCCTGGAGGAGAAAATCTGTCGAACACGTTTAAGCTCTAGTTTGAGGTCAAACTGGAGCTTAAACGTGGAAATGGCTCCCTGGTGCTTTTCCCATTCTGGCGTTTAACCTCCAGTTTGAGGTCAAACTGGAGGTTAAACGTGGAACTCCTTCCTGAGTGGCATTATCATTCTGGCGTTTAACCTCCAGTTTGAGGTCAAACTGGAGGTTAAACGTGGAATGCTTCTTTGGTGGGACTTTTCATTCTGGCGTTTAACCTCCAGTTTAAGGTTAAACTGAAGGTTAAACTTCAATTCCAGCATTTCTTATCCTTCATGATTCTGGCGTTTAAGCTCCAGTTTAGGCTTAAACTGGAACTTAAACTCCACATGTGATATTCAAGCTTCCTTTATTGATTTTGTTGCTTCCTTGCTTAGCCTCTTCTTCCCTGAAATCATCCAAACAAATGCATCAAAGTCTTGCAAAATTTCATGAGAAATCTTCCATTCATAGCATTCAAGTAATATAACTAAAACTCATGGAATTTGCATCAAAACTATATTGTTTGGATGGTTCATTGCTTTGTTATTCTTTTAACCATTCTTGGTTACTTTAAGCTCAAGAAAATGCATAAAACCACTAAAACTAACAGAAAAATACTAGTGAAACTAGCCTAAGATGCCTTGGCATCAAAAGGCACACAAAAAATGGAATGTTACTGTGACCAAGTCCATGGCAGCCAAGTCTAAGCAAGAAGCACTAAGTCAAATCCAGGGTGCATTTAGGGAGCAGTATAGAAGGATTAATGATTATTGTGCAGAGATTCTAAGGGCCAATCCAGGTTCATCTGTCAGCTTGAAAGTTATTAGGAGCCCAGACTTTGCCCAGGAGGTCCAGAACCCTAAATTGATGAACTATTGTGTGTTCTAGAGATTGTATGTCTGCTTCAATGCATGCAAGAGGAGTTTTCAATATGTCAGACCCTTTATCAGTTTGAAGGGTGACCAGTTACTCACTGCAATAGGAAGAGATCCTAATGACCAGATCCTTCCCATTGCTTATGCGGTGGTTGAAGCTGAGACCAAGGATTCATGGGTATGGTTTCTGCGACACTTATCTGATGACCTGGGTGCTGATAAAATTGGAAGGTGTACATTCATGTCGGATCAACAGAAGGTAAACAATAATTTGAAATTGTTTGGGCATTTTATAACTTAAACAATAATGCTGTACTAATTAGTTTGGTTACCTTTTTGATGCAGGGCTTGTTACCAGCTCTTGAGGAAGTCATCCCTGGGGTGGACAATCGCTATTGTGTGAGGCATCTGTATAACAACTTCAGGAAGAAGTATCCTGGATTGGAGCTGAAGAATCAAATGTGGAGATGTGCGAAATCTACACACTGGAAAGACTGGGAGAAGCAGATGAAGACAATGAGAGCCAAGAGTGAGGATGCATTTCGGCACTTGAACAGCATTCCACCCAGGTTCTGGTCCCGTTCTCGCTTTTCATTTTATTCAAAGCATCTGCTGTCTTGTTAATAATATGAGTGAGAGTTTTAATGCTGTGATAGTTGAGGCTAGAGAAAAACCCATTGTCACTATGTTAGAGGACATTAGGGTGTATATTATGACTAGTGGGCTGCCAATAGAGCTAGGATTCAAGTTTACCAGGGTAACATTATGCCACTGATATTGAAGAAGCTAGAGAAAAGGGTAAAGCATTCTAGAGATTGGAGGCCATTTTGGTCAGCTGCTAGTAAGTATGAGGTTATGTGTGGGTTAGATAAATTTGTTGTAGATTTGGCTGCTTGTGAGTATTCATGTAGGAGGTGGCAGATGAGCGGGCTACCCTGTCCTCATGCCATTAGCTGCATAACATTCAAAGGCTTGGACTTGGAGTCGTTTGTCGATGACCATTACAAGAAGGATGCTTACCTGAGGTGCTACCAAGAAGTGATACATCCTCTGAATGGGCCAGACCTGTGGGAGAGATCCCAGTATGATGATGTCATGCCACCACCATATCGGAAGCCAAGTCACCGGCCAGTCAAGATGAGGAAGAGAGGACTTGGGGATGATGATAACAGAAGCCAAACTCACCTCTCCCGTAGGGGCCAAACACAGAGGTGTTCTAACTGTGGTGCTCAAGGTCACAAGAAATCAGGTTGCACAAAGCCTAAGAAGAAGGTATCTTCCATTCCATTCTGCTATAGTGTTCAGGTTGGGTTATATTTACTTGTGCTTCATAATGTTCCTTATTTTTTTGTTTCTGTCACAGATCCAACCTGCATCTTAGCAAGCTGCCAAGGGTCCAAGAAGAGGTACTAAGGTTGCAAGCTCACAACCCCCTGGCCAAACAGTGCAAAGAGGGAGATTTAGCAACAAATCATGCTCTCAACCTAGCCCTGCAACAAGTCATTGCAACACAGCAACTACTCAGCCCAACAAACCAGTAACCAGGCCTAGGAAGATGGTAGCTAGGCCCACTGATAATTCAACCCAGCCCAAGATTCAGACCAAAAAAGTTGCCGGGCCTGCACCACCTCAGTCCAACCCTACAGCTCCTTCATCCCAACCTTTGCCTCAAAAGAGAAGTGCAGAAGCTTGCTCCACTAGCAAGAAGCCATCACATAGTCAACTAATTCAGAGGAAGAGGCATTTCTCTGTTATCCAGACTGGTGCACCTCATATCACAATGCAGAAACTCAAGCTAATAGCAAAATTGCCTCCTAGTGCATGGGGCAATCTTTAAAGAGGATTAGTTATGTGTTTTGGCTGTTAGGCTGTTTCATTAGGTCTGAAACAATGTTATGTTGGTATTTTGTTATTTTGTTATTTGGTTCCATATGGTGGACAAATTTTAAGCTTGTTTATTGCTTATGCTGGTCTGTGTTTTTTTTGTTTAAGTGCTAGCTACAACTCTGTAATTTGCCATTTTGGCTTATGGATGATGTTGTGAACTTTTATTGTCAGTGTTTTAAGAATCATTGCTTAATGTTTTATCCTGGTGCACATAAGTGTTCTTTACATGTTTTCAACAGATTTTCGCTACATCATGGTTGGAAATTTGCACAACACATTTTCACTGCTTCAACACTTTCATTCATTCATTCAAACATCTTAACAGGGGATACATCACATTACATCATTATAGCCATAAAAGTAACAGCATCCCTAAACCAAAACAACACACAAAAATCCTACAAATGATGTTCTACTCATCTCCTGATTAGATGCATTCCATATGGTTGCCTCCAACTGCTTGGATTATGCAGCAACAAATAGAGAAACCCAATCCACCCAACTACCCCTAAAGCAGCTATAATCCTCAGCTTCCATTCCACATCCTTCAACCTTGTCTTCAACGTTGTAATTTTTTTCCTGCATCTTGCAATCTCAGAATCCCGCAGCACTCCTCCAGCTTCTGGATCTGCCCACCTAAAAAAATCACAGCCATCCTGAACCTATCACCACCCAGATCTCATAAGATGAAGGAAACCCAAATGAAAAACCTCAATCTCAGAAATTACAGGCCAACAAAATACCTCATAGTAGACACAACCCCAAAATCGTCGCCTTGGGTTGTCCTTCGTCATTGAGGTTCGCAGAATTGGCTTCTTCCCATGCCCACATAGCATCTCCTTCACAGGCATTCGAATTCTGCCCGATCTTGAACCCTGGGAAGCCATCCAATCAGCGTCTCTGTCCCCGTCCTCCACTTCATCGAACCCTAGCGCAGCTTTCTTCCTCAAAGCCTTTGACCCAACATCTTCTCCTCCCTCTCCCACAACGTTCTCTTCTATTATTAATACTATGATTATTAATATTATTATTATTAATTAATTAACAAACAGTTAAGGAGAGAGTAACGAACTTAGGGGCATAATTGTCCGTCGGACCATTTTAATACAACTGTCAACTTCGGAGACGATTTTGTTTAAAAAAAAAACTTAGGGACGAAACAAATTTTTGACCCCTACATTAGGGACCAAAATTGAACTTAACCCTTTTAGAAATAAAATACTGGGAGTATGAGTCCCAGGTTGTCTCCCAACGAGTTGCAGGAAAGAGTGCTAATTTATTAATCAGAAAATTCCCAGAAAGTTGAGTTTGATAACGAGTAATTAAAATAATTATAAATTAAGGCAATAAAAATAAACTAAAAATAATTATTGATATTCTGAATAAAAGGCCTTGACTGGGGGAATAATTAAGTGGAACTTCTATCCTTGTTGGGATCTTCTCAAGTCTGGTGTAAAAAGGTTGTTGTTCTCACTTGATTTTCCCTTACTAAATAAGGAAAGATATGGTGATTGAACTAACTCTTACCCTCAGATCCTAGTCCTCTCCCTTGAGGAGGTCTAGTGTTAGTAAGTATGAAGTTAGCTAACAACGTCCAGTTTAACCAAGCACTTGAGCATTCCAACTCAAGTATCAGCTCTTAATCAACCCCCATGTCAAGTAGAAATTCTACTCCATTGACATGAAATTAATAATCATAAAAATATGAGAATATATGATTAATTAAATTAAAATAGAGAATTAAAATTAATTAAAATAAAAATAACTTCATATATTAATAAATCCAAAATGTAACATACTTAATTGAATAGAGTCAATGAGTAACTAATTAAAAATAAGGGAGTAAAGAAGCAAACTAAAGTAATGTCTTCAACAGAGGTAATGACTTTCAGCATCCAAAAATCCAAGCAAAAGCATAAAACTATCAATGTAACACCAATCTAGATTCAGATCTAAAACTAAGTGTAATCCTAATATGATGAATCTGAATATGAGTGGATGCCTATTGAGTCTCTGCATGTTTCCTAGGTTTAATCTGTGTTTCTGGGCCAAAAACTGGGTCAAAAAGTGGCCCAAAATCGCCCCCAGCATATTCTGTTATTTTTGCAGATCGCGCAGGTCACGCGTACGCGTCGTCCACGCATTCGCGTCAGTCAGCGATTTTTCTTGTCACGCGTTCGCGTCGTTCACGCGTCCGCGTCATGCGTGCAGACTCCAATCCACGCGTTCACGTCAGGCACGCATCCGCGTCGCTGCGAATTCTTCATTTCGCGCGTCCGCATGGGCCATGCGCTCGCGTCATTGCTCGCTGTTTATCTCCTTAGTTTCTTGTGTTCCTTCCATTTTTGCAAGCCTCCTCTCTAATTTCCAAGTCATTCATGCCCTATGAAGCCTGAAATACTTAACACACAAATCACGGCATCGAATGGGATAAAGGAGAATTAAAATACATAATTAAAAGTCTCTAGGAAGCAAGTTTTCAATCATGGAGTGATTTTGGGAAGGAATTGTAAATACATGCTTATCATATGAATAAGTGGGTAAAGAATTGATAAAACCACACAATTAAACACAATATAAACCATAAAATAATGGTTTATCATTCACACACTCATGCATTTCCTTTTAGATTATCACACATATGCATTGAATTTTGGAAACTTTAAACCTTGGGATATTTTGTTCCCTTTTTGTTGCAAAATTTTTTTTAAGATTAAATATATACAAGGACATCAATGCATATGGTTTACACATGATTAATACATGAGTATGTACCTAATTCCTAAAATTTTTCAATCAAAAACACACACAGACTTTTATCTTTACCCAATGTTCCCAACTCTCCCAAAATCAAATGATAAACACTCTCACTAGCCTAAGCTAGTCAAAGATCCAAATTGAGGACATTTATTATTTTTCACTTAGGCTTGTAATGTGCTATAATTATGAAGAAATGGGTCAAGCATAGACTCAAGATTGGTTAACAATGAAAGATAAAATGATAGGCTATATGGGTAAGTGAGCTAATTGAACAATGGCCTCAATCATATAAATGCATGTAAACACAAAATAATGGACATAAAGAATCAAACAAATCAAAGATTACAATCATAGGAAGAGAATAATGCACACAAGAATCAAACATATCAAATCTCACATGCTTGTGTTCTTTGCTCAAAACATGATCCACAAGTGTATAATTCAAGCAAGTTCTAAAAAAAATTTTCAACCAATTGGGGTGGTGCCCTAAAAATGAATTTCTTGAAAAATTTCATCATATTGACTGAGCTTATTCTAATGAAATGTTGTGATTTAGAAAATTTTAAAATTTTCCCTAGTTTACCCCCTTTTTAATCAAAGCACAATTCTTATACAAAAAGGGTTAACTAGATTTTTAACAATCTAAAATATTTTTCTAATCACAATCAAAGCCAAAATGCAAAATATATATATATATATATATATATATATATAATAAAAGTAAATAAAAGTGTGCATCAACCAAGATAAGGGTATCCACAATAGCAAATATGTACAGTAATCCCAAAATGATCTAAAAGACAAAATGCAAAATAACTAAAGTAGAAGGAAATAGAAATAGATATCTGAAAGTTCACCACACAAATGCAAACACCGGTCACGAACGGTGACCTCCCCACACTTTAGAATCAAGCATCGTCCTCGATGCTACTGTTGCAGCTCGGGATGGGGGTCAACAATTGCGCCAGGCTATGGCTCAGGCTTAGGCTATGGAACTGGGATCGGCTGTGGCTCTGACTATGGCTATGGAGTGTCCTGCTAAACCTCAGGAGGGTGCTGAACCTCTGTGGTGACCTGTGTCTCTGGTGGTGCATCCTGATGAATCGGCTCCTCAGTAAGCTCCTCCTCCTGATCCTGCTCGTCGGAGGCGGGAGAGTCTGGGAGTGGAGGTAGCTTGATGCCCTGTGATACAAATACCTGGTCTATGCGGTCGAGACGTCGCATGACACGACGCTCGAGGCGCTCCATGAAGTGAAGCAGGTGCTGCACCAACAGGTAAGTCGGCTCAGGCACTGGTGGTGGTGGTAAGGATGCTGCGGCTACTGAAGTAGAGAGGGTCCTGCTGCTGCTGATGATGATGAGGGCTGAGCTGCCTCCTCCACTATTCTCGCTCGAGAATGGTGTTTGGGTGGGGGCTTCTCGTGCACCCACCCACCCCATGAAATGGTAACCTCCTTGTCGTCGTTATCTGGGGGTGGTGGTGTCACGTCATCATCCTCCCACGGAACATCAGCCATCTCAATCATGCTGGTAACCAGTGTAGGGAATGGCAAGAGGCCACAGATATGCGTGCGCCACATACTCTGCCTGATCAGACGGGGGAAGTTCACCTCCTTCCCCTCCATCACACAACCAATCAGAACCAGCATATCCATCGGAATCTCTGAAAAGTGAATGGTGGGAAAGACATAGTGGGCGAATATATGCTGCCAAGTCCTGGCCTCACTCGACAGATAAGTGAAACGCATCCCCTTGGGCTTCTTGTTCCCAGAATCCATCACCCAAGGGGCGTCAGGTGTGGTAATCACGTGCTTAAGTGCCTCATAGTCAAATGTCATGCAGTGGATAGCCACCTATGCCTACTTATAGGCACATGTGTCATCAGGACGATGGCGGCAAAGTAGTGCATCCCCAATAGCAGTCTCAGTGATCATAATCTCTCTACCCCGTAGCTGAACTGAATCGAGAGTGGCACGAAAGAAGTTGTAATAAAATTCTCTCACCCATGAAGTGTTTACCCTCCCCAAATCTCTGTTAACAAAGTTCAATCCTAACTCCAGAATGCAGGTGTTAATGGCACGTCTCACATCATTGGGAAGAAGCAGTTTCTTTCTCAATGTTTAGATTTTTCTTCTGGAAATTGTGGAAGCAAAGTTCACAGTAAAGATTAGAGAATTTGATCGGATCAGTGGAAGGTAGCAACTGATTTTCCTTGTCCACCTCATTCAGCGGATTCTTAGCATAATTTGTATAGGGAGAAGGGGTAGAAGTTTTAGAGCGCTTTCTCTTTTTAGAAGTAGTGGCTATAGCTTTTCCTTTGTCTGACATCCTGAAAAACAGAGATGATACAATATAAGCAGCTAGCCAAGCAGATATAAAGCACTCGAAGCAAAGCATATTCATGAAGTGAGTAAAGAAAAGAGATTTCTTGGAATGCAAGCAACAAAATTCAGAATTCAAATCAAACTTCAAACCAAGAATTTAAACCACATTTTCACATTACTTGTTTACTAAGCCTAGGAAACACCATGTCCAAAAGAATGATCAAAAGAGTTAAGTTGAAAACCAAAAGAAGTTAGTTAGTTAAACAAGTTAGAGTTAGAAATCAGTTGAAAATCAGTGATATGGTGGTTACCGGCTCAATTCAAAAGGGAATGTACAAAATAAGAATGTAAGCACACTCACAATCATGAAATGCATCAAGTAATTGATGATGAAATATAATATTGCCAGAAAGCAACTAATGTGAAAACAAGTCATCAATCAATGTGAAGATCACTAGTGGTGTTGGTGAAATCAAAACCTTGAGAATCAAATAAATCAAACAACAATTAACACCAATTCAAACAATGCATACAAGCCACAAGTTCAAATAAGAATGGAAAACCTCATGATCCATGTGACTTAATGAGATTAGGTATGGATATAATGAATCAATAGTCACATAGATTAAAAACTTTCAAGCTTGTGTGTTTATGCAAAAGAGGCGCAAAATTTCAAGAGAGTTTCAAGTTGTGGTCAATTTGAAAACTTACTTAACCATACAATGCATATAAACAAATTAGAATTGTAAGCAAGTAAGGAACATAAAAGTATGACCAAAACTCGTAAACAGGTTCTTGAGGAGTTTCCAAAACATTTAGGCAACAAAATCTTATTAACACAGAAATCATCAAATAGAAGTTTGTGCACCAATCAAAATAATGTTATTCCATGAAATATGGTTAGGAAAAATCCAACAGCATTTCAGCAGCAAATTGGCCATTTTCCAAATTCAAACAGTCAAGTCAATTTCATATGAATTCATTAAAAACCAAAAGCACAAAAACCATGTTTGAGTCCATATGAATTGAACAATTAAGCCAATAGTTCAGCAGTAAAGCATGGGAAAACAATTCAAACTAATCCAACATGCTACAAACAGGCAGCAGCATCAACAAATCAAATAAGTACAGGACAAGTTAATGAAACAGAGCAATTTCAAACAGCAGCATAAATTCACACAAGCCTAAATCCACTACTCAGCCCAGGTTCTCTAACCACCTAATTAAACTAAACTAACTAAACTAATCTAACTAATTAATAAAATCAACATAAAGCAGTAAAGGGAGCAGAACAGGGGAAGGTATGTAACCTGGGCACAGAAACTGAATGGAGCAAACGGAGGGAAGGGAGAGCGGAGATGAGTGAAATTTTGAAATTAAACACATTATTGAGGAAAGATGCAAAATTAAACACATTTTTGAAATTTTAGGGATTTTTCAAATAAATTGAGGAAACTTGCAATCCAAGCAAAAACTCAAGTTCAAAGAATCATCCCTAATTAAGCACAGAATGTATAAACACCTTAGCAAGAAAAGCAAAATATAATAAGAAGTAAAGAAATTATATACACTAGAACCCAATTCATTCATTCATTATATCTACAAGAGAATGGAAAGAGTTTACCATGGTGGGGTGTCTCCCACCAAGCACTTTTAGTTTAAGTCCTTTAGTTGGACATTTGGGAGGCTCCTTGTCAAGGTGGCTTATGCTTGTATCCATCCTTGAACCTCCAAAAGTGCTTGTCCTTCAATTGGTTGTCAGAAGTTCCAACCATCTTCACCAAGCATTGGTGAGGTTCTCTCCAAGATATGAGCTCCCAAAATTGACTTCCAAAGTGTGATACGGGATCCCATATCTTATCTTCGCACCCATCTTCTAGTTGATCGCCTTGATTCCGTCCGGGTGACAAGAGACATGAATTCTCATGAAAGCACCAAATTATCCTCCTAGACCCATTTAATTGAGCATTACACCAATCTATGCTCTTCAATTTTAAGCTTCCAACCATAATGAGTCTAGATTTATAACGCCAACCACTAAACATCCTCCTCTTACGCTTAATTCCGCAAAGCGCCCTAAGTTGACCATCTGTCTCAAGCAAACCATACTCAAGTGGGATAATAAAGCTAAGAGTTAGAAGTTTTACCCACTCAAGCGAAGGATTGGACAACGAACTAGGTAGAGGAGTTCCCAAAGATCTTGATAAAGCATGCTCTACTCCCGTCCATCCTCTTCTAGAGGCTTCCACCACTTGGCAAGGTTTTTCAAGTTTTTCCTCTTGCCAAGCTTCCTCAAGTTCACATTCTTCTTCACCAATTTCTTCTATCTATTCCCCATCACTCTCATCATAGATAGGAGGTCTAGTGAAGTCTACCTCACCATCAAGTTTAAGCGTTGTGGGGAAGGGCTCTTCAAACTCATAAGGATCATATGTTGATGCGGAATCATCATAGATAGGAGGGCTTGTTGCTTGGAACACTTCTTCTGGTTCTTCACTTACAATAGGTCTTGGAGGTTGCAATCCTCCTCAACCTTGCTTTCTATTCCACTAGGAGAAGGCTCAACAAGATTGTCAAGGGGATTGATCAACGTGGGCAAAAAATCACTAGATATGGAATCCACTTCTTGATCAATTTCCTTCAACTCTCCGTTTACTTCCGCAACTTTACTCTCCTTTTTAACATCTCTTCCATACTCTGTGGAGGATGGTTCTTCAGCTTGAGATTTCTTTATATGCTCAACATATCCTAAACATCCACCCACTACTTCCTTTTGTTCACAAATCTCTACCTTCTCCTCTTGTTGCACTTCTTGCTTCAACTCTCCTTCCTCACCATGGAGCTTCAAGTTCACTTCCTCACTAAGATCCTTAATTGTTTCTCCACATCTAACAATGGGGGTACTTATGGTGCATGAGCTTAGGTGGGATTTTAGCTGACTCACGGCTTCTACCATGCTAGCTATCCTTGCTCTTAGCTCCTTAAACTTAGTTTCATCCTCCTCTTGTCGTCTTAAGATACGAGATTCAAGGTCTCTCAATTCTAACATGAAGGCTTCATCGGGAGGTGGTGGTGGAAGAGAGGGTTCATTGGTTGAGGGAAGATTGTTATAATTGGAAGGTGGTTCATATTGGTGGAATTCTTGAGGTGGTGTGTGTGGAATTTGTGGTTCTTGGAAGTATTGGTATTGGGATGGTGGTGGTTCTAGATGTGGTTCATATGGTGGTTGGTATGGTGGGTATGGGTCATGGTCATATGGAGTTGAATGATGGTGTGAGGCATGTGAGTATGGTATGGCTATATTGAGGAGTGGGATCATATGCATATGATGATTGTGGTTGACAACCACAATGAGGGTCATCATACACATTGGATTGATACACATTACGATCAGGATTATACCCATAAGAATTCGGAGGAGGTTGTTACCATGAAGGTTGTTCATAAGCTTGGGGTTCCTCCCATCCTTGATTTCCAAATCCTTGATGTATATCCTCATTGGAGCTTCCATTTCCTATAACATAGTTTGAACTACACTCATAGCCAAAAGGATGAGAATTCATAGTGAAAGAGAAAATAAAAACAAATATTAATAAGAAACAAAGAAAATAAAATCCTAAACTAACAAAAACTAGCAAACAAACCAAAATTCAAGCTGTTCACAATATATACAATAGCCAATAACATAGCATCATTGCGTTCCCCGGCAACAGCACCATTTTTTTTATTGACGGAAGTCGTGTGGTGTCGGTTTAGATTTTCTTTTTATAGAAAAGATTTACTTCGTTGTGAGCATAGCTCCAAACCGACAAAGAATTCTCGCAGTAAAAAATTTGTGGTTTTATGTCACAAATAACAAACCCCAATGAAAATTAACCGAAGTATTTGGACTCCGGGTCGTCTCCCTAGGATACAATGAAGTGCTCAATTTTTGGCTATAAAGGGGTAAGGGGGTTTTGGTTCATAAGAGGGAAAGAAAAGTAAATTAAGCAAGTAATTAAATAAAGCAAGATAAAGAACTCTTGGCTAAGACTTAGGTAATTGAGATCACCGTCCTTGTTAACAAACCAAATATTGATAATCATGAGAGGCCAACCTATTAAGTCTACTTCCCAGAAGCCTTAAGTACGTAATGTCTACTCCTAAGCTTGAAGTACGTCAAATAGGTTTGATCACATCAATCCTTAAGTTCAAACCTACCTACTAATTAACTTAGTAGTAGGTTAGCGTCAATGGGTGTCAAATTGATCACCAAGGATTCTCAAATCACCAAATCCATTATATCCAATAACTCAAGGTTACCCAATTCCCTTAGCTTAGACCAAGAGTTGACAAAACTACTCAACAACTAAAGAGAACATTTCATCAAACACATAGAGTGCAATAAAAGTAAGCATCATAAATTGCAAGAAATAGTAAAATCTAACAACTACTAATTGCAAGAAAAGTAAGATCACAATTCAATTCATCAATAGAAGAAACAATTACATCAAATTGCATTAAATGTAAACCAAATCCAACATGAGTTCATTGAAGAACGAAACTCTCGCGCGATCTAGAATTTTTACAAATAAATTTCCGTTGTAAGTATAGCTTCTAGACCGACAAGAATTCCTTTCTCACAAAAGTTTTGGTTGTCACTTAAGCAAACCCAATAAAATTGATAACCGAGTATTTAAACCTCGGGTAGTCTTCTCAAGGAATTGCAGGGAAGTATGACTTATTATTAGCTATAGAAAAGGTAGAATTTTGGGTTTTTTAAAATAAGGAACAAGTAATTTAATTAACAAGAAAAATAAATTAATAATTAATAAAATCTCTTGGCAAGGTATATGAATTTGGAATTTCTATCCTAGTTATCCTTATTAGATGTGATGAGAATTGGGTTTTAATCCCACTTAATTAAGTCAAGTGGACTAATTAGCTTGATCTTCAAGTCCTAGTCAATCCCTGTGGGAAGACTAGCTTTAGAGCGATCTAGATCAATTAGTAATCTGCCAATTTCAACCACTACTGAGTTTGACAACTCAAGTGTTACCAATTACTTAACCAAAGCCCAAAAGGAAAAAAATATCTAAATTAAATTAAAAGCATTCATAAATAGAATAAAACGATCAAAAACTGAAATACCTCAAATAATATTAATTAAGAAAATCATAACATGAATGTAGCATAAGCTAAATTGGAAAGATAAATAATAATTAAAGGTATATAATAAAAATAGAAAATAAACAAGAGGAACATTAAGCCTGGAAATTGAGAAGAAATAATCCTAAATCCTTTAAGAGGAATCCTAATCCTAAATCCTAAGAGAGAGGAGAGAACCTCTCTCTCTAAAAACTACATCTAAATTATGAAAAGTTAATAATGGAAGACATGTTTATGAATGGATGCATTCCTCCACTTTATAGCCTCTACTCTATGTTTTCTGGGCCAAAGACTGGGTTAGAAACAGCCCAAAAATCGCCCCCAGTGATTTCTGGTATGTACAAGTCGCGGGAAAGTGACACGGAAGCGTCGTCCACGCATTCGCGCGGATTGGGTTTTCGCCAGGTCACGCATCCGCGTGATCCACGCATTCGCGTTGCCTGGCTTCGAGGCAGCTATGAAAAATTATATATCTTTGCAAAGCCTAAGACGTTAGCTTTCCAATGCAACTGGAACCTCATCATTTGGACCTTTGTAGCTCAAGTTATGGTCGATTTAGTACCAGGAGGTCAGGCTAGACAGCTTTAGCAGTTCCTTCAATTTCTTGTATTCCTTCCACTTTTGCATGCTTCCTTTCCATCCTCTAAGTCATTCCTTCCCTGTAATCTCTGAAATCACTTAACGCACATATCAAGGCATCGAATGGTAATAAGAGAAGATTAATATTTGCAAATATAAGGCCAAAGAAGCATGTTTTCAATCATAGCACAAAATCAGGAAGAAAAAAGTAAAACCATGCAAATAGTATGAATAAGTGGGTAAAGAGTTGATAAAAACCACTTAATTGAGCACAAGATAAACCATAAAATAGTAGTTTATCAACCTCCCCACACTTAAACAATAGCATGTCCTCATGCTATGGTCAAGAGAAGCTATAAGAGTGAAGAGGAATGGTAGAATGTATGAAATGCAACCTATCTATATGAATGCAACTATATGCAAAAATATTTCTACCTACTTGGTTAAAAGTAAACAAATCTTTTAAGAACAAATATGAACTGAATTTCACTAATTCAAATTACAAAATAAAGTACAAGTAAACTTGCAAAAGAAAATAGCTCATGAAAGCCGGGAACAAGGAATCGAGCATCGAACCCTCACTGGAAGTGTATGCACTCTAATCGCTCAGGTGTTTAAGGTTCGATCTCTCAATTCTCTACTAATCTTGCTTTCTAAGGCTTGCTCTTCATCTAACAGTCAACATAAATTTAATGCACAAAATACACATATCAAGAGGTCTTTTAAGGGTTGTAATGGGGTCAGGGTCAAGGTAGGATTGTATTTGGCCAAGTGGACTAAAATCTGAATACTTAATTATTTTAAACTTTCCACCTAACTTAGGACAATCCATGTAATCATAATACAATATCTAACCATCCATTAACCATGTTTTCCACATATTCATGCATTCTAATTTCAAGTACAGTACATATGCATTGCTTTCACCACTTACTTTGGGGCATTTTGTCCCCTTTTATTATTTGCTCTTTTTCTTTTCTTTTTTTATTTTTTTTATTTTTATATATTTCTTTTCTTTTATTTTTCTCAATGCATATGATTAAGGTATTGAATGCATGAACATATTCTCAACATTCCTTCACATTTTCAGAAAATTCTAACATACTTAATTCTCAAACAAGATGTTTCAAACCCACTTTTTCCCACACTTAATTCATAAGCATTCTCACTAGTCTAAGCTAACCAAGGATTCAAATTAAGGACATTATTGTTTTCCGCTTAGAGTTAATAATGTGCTAAAGTAAAGAACAAAAGGGGTAAAATAGGCTCAAATTGGTTTGCAAGGGATAATGAAGGGTTAAGGCCATATGGGTATGTAAGCTCAGTAAAACAAAGGCCTCAATCATATAAGTGCATGCATACATCAAACCATGAAAATATAGAATTAAGCAAGACAAAGATCACAATTTTAGAGAGAAAAACACACACCAAAAATAAAATATTTGTTGATAGAATGTAACCAATTCAAATAGGCTCAAAATCTCACAGGTTTTGTGTGTTCGAGCTCTAAACCATGTTCCAGTATAATATTTCTTCAAACAAGTTTAACAAAAATTTTAATTTAAATTAGTGAAATACTCTAAAAAAAGTTTCTTAAAAAAGAAAATATTACTTCAACCAAGTGGTAAAATATGCACAAAATCAAACAAATATGCAATCAAACATATAAATGCAACAACTAATTTAACAAAGAAAGTTAAACATTGGTGTTGAGATAGAAGAGTAACTAACCCATGGAGATCGGTATCGACCTCCCCACACATAAAGATTGCACCGTCCTCGGTGCATGCTAAGATGTACAAGTGGACGGGCTGCTACAACTGACGTTTTTCTCTAGAGATTATGCAGATGGACTTGTTTGTCTCTCCATTTAGAAGCTTTCCCTTTTTCCTTCTTCGGTGGCCAGCCTGAAAGAAGAGAAAAAAAGAAGAAAAGTAACCCAGAAACAAAGATAAAAAATAAATAAAATATCGGTGTTAATGTCAAATAATAAGGGTCTCAATTACATGGTAGCTACAATATGCAAGTGAGAAAATAATAGAAGCACATGGCAAATCAAGAGTGCCAAACATTGCAACAAAGGGGAAGAGACAGTAGATAATGAAAGACAATATAAATTCATGTCAATGCAAAAAGAATACAGGTATCAGAAAAGATTGGCATTGACAGATAATTAATATCATCCAACAGTGTGAAACAAGTCACTAAGCACCAAAATAATTCCTGAAAAGATACAACAGTTGAAAAAGAAAATTTACTACCAATGGAAAAATAATAAATTTAGAAAAAAAAATAAAAATAAAAATATGCACAAAATTAAAATGCAATGAATGAAAGCATGCAAATAAATTAAATAAAATGGAATGGAAGTGAAGAGGGATGAGAGGTTAAAGAGATAAAGTAAGAAAGAAAGAAGAAAGAAGAAAAGATAGAAGAAATTAGGATTAGAAAAGAAAAGATAAGATAATTGGCGCTGATCTGGATAAGTTGTGCGACGCAGGCGACGCGGACGCGTGGGTCACGCGTTCGCGTGATGTGTGATAAGTTCAGGTGACGCGGACGCATCGGTCACGCGATCGCGTGGCCTGATTTGTGCTATTGGCGCGAGTGCAGCCGTGCGTTCGCGCAACTCTCTATTTTAAATGCATTTTGCCAAATTTTGGTTGACGCGTTCGCGTGGGTGACGCGATCGCGTGAATGGCCTGATTTTGTAAAACGACGCGGCCGCGTGGGGCACGCGGTCGCGTGGTAGGGCTGGTGCTCCCAGCATCATTCCGGCCCCACTCCATCATAACTTACTGCCATACACCTCTTTTACGTCGATTTTTAGGGGCACGCGTTCGCGTGGGTGACGCGGACGCATGGGAGGCTATTTTTCAAAATGACGCGGCCGCGTCAGCGACGCGTTTGCGTGGGCATGCTTGTGCCTAAGGCATGCCTCCAGCCACGCTTTCGCGTTACTTTCTGTTCACTTTTCTTTTATTCCTAATGCACCTGTGACGCGGACGTGTCAGTGATGCTTACGCGTCGTGTGCGTGTTTTTTTTTTATATGCAGGATGCAAAATGCAATGATAGTGTGGATGCTATGAATAATTCCAAGTTCAATGAAAATAGAATAAAATAAAACTCAAAAACAAACAAAACGAAATAAAATCAAAATTGAAGAAAAGGAACGATCATACCATGGTGGGTTGTCTCCCACCTATCACTTTTAGTTAAAGTCCTTAAGTTGGACATTTTGGGAGTCCTTTGTTATGGTGGCTTGTGCTTGAACTCATCCAGAAATCTCCACCAATATTTGTGATTCCAATGGCCTCCGGGATCCCAAACTAGGCACAGAAAGCCTTCAAGCAGGTTAAAGCAAGTGACAAGGTCCCAAGAGTGTTGATTTCTAGACTGAATTCCGGGGTCCCAGACCTTGCTTTTGCACCCGTCTTCTTGTTGACCATCTTTGTTCCAACCGGGTGGTAAGCAATCCGAATTCTCACTGAGGCATCCAAACAGCTTCCTAGACCCATACAATTTACTATTCTTCTAACCATGATACTTCAGTTTGAAGCATGCAACCATATTGAACCTTGCATGACAATTCTTACCACTAACCATCTCCCTCTTACTCTTATAACCACAAAGAGCTCTAAGTTGACCATCTGTCTCAAGTAAACTATATTCAAGTGGGATGAGAAAGCTAAGGGATATGAATTTTACCCACTTGAATGTTGTGAAGGATGATGGTGACTTAGGCGGAGAGGTCTTCAATAACTTTGGCAAGGTGATTTCAAGCTCCACTCCCTTGTGCTCTTTGATAACTTCCACCTCTTTGCAAACTTCTTCAATTTCAACCTCTTCCTCTTGGTAGCTTTCTTCCAATTCAATCTCTTCTTCTCCCTCTTTGGCATCAAATTCAAATGTCTTGGAAGGAGGTTCTATGACTGGACTTTTCCATGGAGGTTCTGCATCTCCTAAGTCTTCAACCACTTCCTCCTCTTTAACTATTATGGCTTTCTCCACTTGTTCCAATACAAAGCCATGTTCCTCATTGTCCATCGAAGTTTCTAGTGTCTCCTTCATGCTACGCACTTCTTTTGATTCTCCACATGTAGCCATGGAAGTACTTTGAGTGTTCAGATGTTGGGAAGCTAATTTATTCACTACCTCGGTTAAGGCATTCGCATGTTCCAGTACATCTCTTTGCATCTTTGCTTGTCCTTGAAGAAGAACTCGAAGGGTGTCATCCATTGGAGATTGTGATGGATATGAAGGTTCATTTGTTGGGAGAGAGGGCTCATAATATGGAGGTGGTTTTTCTTGATAAGGATATGGAGATGGTGAATATTAAGGTGATGGTTCTGGGGAGTAATTGGATTGGAGTTGGGGTGGATATGGGTTAGGGTCGTCTGGAGGTGTTTGGTTGTAGGGGACTTGTAAGTATGGTGGTTCAAAGCTATGTTGAGGAGGTGGGTCATAGGTATATGATGGGGGTCCACCATATCTATCATCTTGGTATGCACCTCGGAATGGCTCTTGACTATAGCAGTTTGGTGGGTGTTGGTTGTCACAAAAGGGTCCACCATAACAATTGTCTTGGCAAGCATTGTAGGATGTTCTTTGTCTGTGGTATTGTGGAAAGTGTTGCTACCAAAAGGGTTGATCAGATCCTCGTGGCTCCTTCCAACTCTGATTATTTTGACCTTGATGCATGTTCCTGTTATAATTCCCATTCCTTGCAACAACATTCGAACCAAACTTGAAACCAGAGGGGTGAGAATTCATAGTAGCTAATAAAAATTAAAAACAAAAACAAATAAACAAGCAAAGGAAAATAAAATAAAATAAGAGAAAATATTTGAAAAAGATTTGATTTTATGATTATAAAAGATAAGATAAGTTAGGTAAGAGAAGATAAGTTTTTAAATTAAAAGGTTTTGAAATTTAAATTTTTTAATTTGAAAATTAAATTTTGAATTTTAAATTTTGAAATTTGAAATTTGAAATAAGATAAGATAAGATTTTGAAAAAGATATGATTTTTGAAAAAGATTTGAATTTTGAAATTTAAAACTAAGATAAGATAAGATAAAAAATTTTAAAATAAAAATCTGAATTTTTTTTTCGAAAAAAAAATCAATTTAAAAGTAAATATATACAATAACCAATAATAAGGCACACATTTGCAATTCCCCGGCAACGGCGCCATTTTGAAGAACGAAACTCTCACGCAATCTAGAATTTTCACAAATAAATTCCAGTTGTAAGTATAGCTTCTAGACTGACAAGAATTCCTTTCTTACAAAAGTTTTGGTTGTCACTTAAGCAAACCCAATAAAATTGATAACCGAGTATTTAAACCTTGGGTCGTCTTCTCAAAAAATTGTAGGAAAGTATGACTTATTATTAGCTATGGAAAAGGTAGAATTTTGGGTTTTTTAAAATAAGGAACAAGTAATTTAATTGAGGAGAAAAATAAATTAATAATTAATAAAATCTCTTGGCAAGGTATAAGAATTTGGAATTTCTATCCTAGTTATCCTTATCAGATGTGATGAGAATTGTGTTTTAATCCCACTTAGTTAAGTCAAGTGGACTAATTAGCTTGATCTTAAAGTCCTAGTCAATCCCTGTGGGAAGACTAGCTTTAGAGCGATCTAGATCAATTAGTAATCTGCCAATTTTAACCACTGCTGAGTTTGACAACTCAAGTGTTACCAATTACTTAACCAAAGCCCAAAAAGAAGAAAATATCTAAATTAAATTAAAATCATTCATAAATAGAATAAAACGATCATAAACTGAAATACCTCAAATAATATTAATTAAGAAAATCATAACATGAATGTAGCATAAGCAAAATTGGAAAGATAAATAATAATTAAAGGTATATAATAAAAATAAAAAATAAACAAGAGGAACATTAAGCCTGGAAATTGAGAAGAAATAATCCTAAATCCTTTAAGAAGAATACTAATCCTAAATCCTAAGAGAGAGGAGAGAACCTCTCTCTCTAAAAACTACATCTAAATTATTAAAAATTGAATAATGGAAGACATGTTCATAAATGGATGCATTCCTCCACTTTATAGCCTCTAATATGTGTTTTCTGGGCCAAAAACTGGGTTAGAAACAGCCCAAAAATCGTCTCCAGCGATTTCTGGTACGTACAGGTCGCGGGAAAGTGACGCGGAAGCGTCATCCACGCGTTCGCGCGTATCGTGTTTTTGCCAGGTCACGCGTCTGCGTGATCCACGCGTTCACGTGATCCACGTGTTTGCGTCACCTGGCTTCGGGGCAGCTATGACAAATTATATATCGTTGCGAAGCCCCGGACGTTAGCTTTCCAACGCAACTAGAACCGCATCATTTGTACCTTTGTAGCTCAAGTTATGGTCAATTTAGTACCAGAAGGTCAGGCTGGACACCTTTAGCAGTTCCTTCAGTTTCTTGTATTCCTTCCACTTTTGCATGCTTCCTTTCCATCCTCTAAGTCATTCCTTCCCTATAATCTCTAAAATCACTTAACGCACATATCAAGGCATCGAATGGTAATAAGAGAAGATTAATATTAGCAAATATAAGGCCAAAGAAGCATGTTTTCAATCATAGCACAAAATCAGGAAGGAAAAAGTAAAACCATGCAAATAGTGTGAATAAGTGGGTAAAGAGTTGATAAAAACCACTCAATTGAGTACAAGATAAACCATAAAATAGTGGTTTATCATTCATCATCACAAAAGTGAGCAAAATGAGACATTAACATCACAAACAAGAGAATCAAGATGTAGAAATGAGAAATTATAAAAGAAACAAGATGAAATCAAGTAATTAAACATGGATCTAAGACAATCTAACATAATCCTAACCTAATTCTAGAGAGAAGAGGGAGATTCTCTCTCTAGAAAACTAACTAAAGGCTCATGTTGGCTAAACTAATTGCTCCCCCTTTGCTTGGACTTCAATTCTGCATGAAATACACTCGAAAACAAGTTGGATTTGAGCCTGGGCAGCTCAGAAATCGCCCCCAGCATTTTGCCTTTAAGTGGGCCATGTAAGAGTATCGACGCGTGCGCGTCATGTACACGTGCACGTCGATTGGCAAATTCTTCATCCGCGCGGACACGTCATGTACGCGTGCGTGTCTCTATGTGAAACCACTTTTGCGCGTGCGTGCCTTGTACGCGTGCGCGTCCATTGATGCATTCCCAATCTTTGTTTCTTCATGCATTCTCCACTTTTCATGCTTTTCTCCTCATTTCTTCCATCCAATACTTGCCTTATGAACCTGAAATCACTCAACAGACACATCAAGGCATCGAATGGAATTAAAGTGAATCAAAATCACCAAATTAAGGACATAAAAAGCATGTTTCTACACTTAAGCACAATTCAAGGGAGAATTACAAAACTATGCTATTTCATTGAATAAATGTGGGAAAAGGTGGTAAAATCCCCTAAAATAAGCACAAGATAAATCATGAAATCAGGGTTTATCAATTCATCAATTCCAAAAGACACATTAGTTGGTGTGGAATCATCTTCAATGATGGAGCTTGCTTCTTGCTCAACCTCCTCCTCTTGGTGGCTTCCTTCCAATTCAATCTCTTCTTCATTGCTTACTAAGGGTATGGGAGGTGAAGTATCTTCTTCCCTACCCTCTATGTCAAACCCAATTGGAGAGGATTCAATTGTACATAAAAATTCTTCAACAATTGAATCCATCTCTTGGTTAACCTCTTTAAAGGCTTCAACCACTTCTTCCGGCTCAATTATCTTAACTTCCTCCTCTTGTTGCACTCCTTGTTTCAACTCCTCTTCTTCACCTTGAAGCTCTAAACTCACTCCCTCACTATGCTCCTTAATTTTCTTTCCACATTCGTCAATGGGAGTGCCTTGGTTGCTTAGGCTTAGTCGGGAGGAGGCCATATTGCTAACGGCTTCCAGTAGGATAGCCATCTTGGCTCCTAGCTCTTTAAACTCCTTTTCCATCCCCTCTTGTTGCCTTTGGAGTTGAGAGTCAAGATCTCTTAGTTCTAGTTTGAGGGCTTCATTGGGGGGCGATAGTGGAAGAGAGGGTTCATTGTTTGAGGGGAAGGCATTAAAGTTGGAAGGTGGTTCATTTTGGTAAGGGTATGGAGTTGGTGTATATTGAGGTGGTTCTTGAGAGTAGTTGTGTTGGAATTGTGGTGGTTCTATGTATGGTTCATATGGCTCATAAGGTGGTTGGTATGGTAGATAAGGATTAGGGTCATATGGGGGTGTTTGGTGGTATGGAGCTTGTGAGTAAGGTGGTTCAAAACCATGTTAAGAGGGTGGTTCATAGGCATGTGGTGGTGGTTATTGACAATCACAATAAGGGTCACCACATTCATTAGATTGATATGCATTAGGATGAGAGTTATACCCGTAAGAATCCGGAGGTTGTTGTTGCCAAGAAGGGTGATCAATCCTTTGAGGCTCCTCCCACCTTTGATTGTTCCATCCTTGATGCATATTGTCATTATAGTTCCCATTCCCTACAACATAATTTGAGCCAAACTCATAGCCAAAGGGGTGAGAATTCATAATAGCAAATGAAAATAAAAACAAAACTTGTAAGAACTAATAAAATCTAACTCCTAAAACAAGCAAAAACTAGCAAAGAAGCATATTAACATATATATAATAGCCAATAACATAACACCATTGCAACTCCCCAGCAACGGCGCCATTAATTTGTTACGAGAGAATTGTTGTCGGTCTAGATTTTCTTCCTAAAGAAAGGAATTACTTCATTGTAAGCATAGCTCTAAACCAACAAACATCTCTCCCATCAAATTAAAATATGGTTTTGTCACAAGTACAAACCCCAAATAAGAATTAACCAAAGTATTTGAACTTTGGGTCGTCTCATAAGGAATTGCAATAAAATGGTCAATTATTGGCTACGAAGAACAAGGGTTTGGGTTTGGTTGATAGAAGGGGCAATAAAATAAATGACAAGAAAAGTAAAGAGAGCAACTAAAGGAAGCAATTAATAAAGAGAGACATTCATGGCAAGGTTGATATCATAGGCTTTTCATCCTAGTCATTAATTATAACAATAATTAACAAGAATTTATCTTATTTCGTCATCCCCAATGTTGGAAGAAGGTGTAACTTATCTTCCATTAGAGAAAGTCAAACAAGACTAGTTGATCTCAAATTAAAAATCCTAATCAACCCACTAATTGAATTAGCAAGAGATTAGCGTTATTGAAAATGATATTAACTAACAACTCTAGATCACCAATGTAAATTGGGTATTTATGACTCAAGATTGCCCAATTACTCTTCCCAAGCCAAGAATACTCAAAATCTACTCTAAAGCCCAACCAAGCATTTTGTCAAACACTTGGTGGGTGTATAAGGAAAGCATGATAAATGTGCAAGAACAATAAATCTACCAACTACCAATTGCAAAAAAAGTAAATTCACAACTCAAATCATCAATAAAGAAACATAAACTATCAAATCTCATTAAAAGAAAATCCAAATCCAACATGAGTTCATCATCACAAAGGAGAGCAAAAAGGGAAATTAACACTACAAATCATGAGAATGAAAGAGTAGAAGCATGAAATCATAAAGGAAACAAGATGAAAAGATGAGATTGAACCTAGATCTAGGAGAAATTAACCTAACCTAATTCTAGAGAGAAGAGGGAGCTTCTCTCTCTAGAAGCTAACCTACATGATGCTATACTACCAAACAATTACTCCCCCTTTGCTTGGACTTCAATTCTGCATGAAATACACTTAGAAACAAGTTGGATTTGGGCTTGGGCAGCTCAGAAATTGCCCCCAGTGTTTTGCCTTTAAGTGGGTCACGTGCTAGTATCGGCGCGTACGCGCCATGTGCGTGTGCGCATCGATTGGCTGTTTCTTCACCCGCGCGGACGCGTCTTGTACGCGTGCACATCTCTATGCAAAACCAATTTTGCACACACGTGCCTTGTACGTGTGCGCGCCCATTGATGCATTCCCAATCTTTGTTTCTTCATGCATTCTCCACTTTGTTTGCTTTTCTCCTCATTTTTTCCATCCAATACTTGCCTTATGAACCTGAAATCACTCAACAAACACATCAAGACATCGAATAGAATTAAAGTGAATTAAAATAATCAATTTAAGGGCCTAAAAAGCATGTTTTCATATTTAAGCACAAATCAAGGGAGAATTGCAAAACTATGCTATTTCATTGAATAAATGTGGGAAAAAGTGATAAAATCTCCCAAATTAAGCACAAGATAAACCACAAAATTGGGGTTTATCACAGAAAAGTCTATGAAGCCTGCATACGGATTAGTGGAAAATATCTTGGTCAAAGTGGGTAAGTTCTTCCTCCCAGCAGATTTTGTGATTCTTGACACAGGGGAGGATGAGAATGCCTCTATAATCCTAGGAAGACCTTTCCTAGCCACTGGAAGAGCTCTCATTGATGTAGAAGTGGGTGAATTAGTGCTCAGAGTACATAATGAGCAACTGGTCTTTCATGTCTTCAAAGATATACCTTCAGTAGGTAAAGAAGAGAGCTGCATGCAGACTGAGCTTATTGATCCAAACCTTCAAGAACCCCCTAATAATGCACAGCAGAAATTGCAGCTCAAACCTCCTTTAGTGACAACCAATAAAATCCCTCCTGATATCAAACCTAAGTTTGGTGTCGAGAATGCATCATCCACTAAGGAGGAGGTTCCCAAAAAGAAGAAAATACCCAGGGGATGGAGAAACAAAAAGATCCCTACTAAAGGTTTCTCCCCAGGAATGAAGGTGGTGTTAACTAGAAATCCAGTATGGATTTATGCAGTAAACAGAATCCTCTCTCTGGAGCATATTGAGTTAATGTATGGAGACACAGGAAAGAAGTTCAAAGTAAGGGGTGAAGAGCTGAGCCCCTATGATCCTCCTCCTTAGAGGAGCTGACTGTCAAGCTAGTAACGGTAAAGAAGCGCTTGTCGGGAGGCAACCCGATAATTTCGTATCCTTAGTTAGTAGTAGTTTTCTTACTTGATTGATTTTTTTTATTGAGTTTTTACTATTTTCTGATCATGCAGCTATTTTATAACAGGAACTGAACTCTTCAAGCGACACACACACACATAAAAAAAAGAGCACACGACGCGCAAGCGTGCTGATGCGTACGCGTCATGTGTGTGCGTGTGAAAAATTAAATTGGACAGAGAGTTGAGCAGGAGTGGGGCTGGAACCATGCTGCGCGCATAAGTCGTATCACGTGTACGCGTCCCTGACGCGTGCGCGTCGTTTGCACCAATGGCCACCCACGCGTACGTGTCCTTGACGTGTACGCGTGACCTTGAAAAATCGACGTAAATGGGTGCATGGCCAAAAGTTGTGATGGTGTGGGGCTGGAATGGTGCTGGGAGCACAAGCCCCATCACCCGTACGCGTCCCTGAAGCGTGCGCGTCCTTTCCCCAAATGGCCATCCACGCGTGCGCGTGCATGATGCACACGCGTCATCTAAAAATTTTGATTCCCAGGCCACGCGAACAAAGAGTTGGGCGTGCGCGTGGCCGCCTTCGCGCGATTTGAACAAACCAAATCCACGCGTACGCGTGCCCGACGCGTACGCGTTATATGAAATTCTCGCGATCCACGCGTACGCGTGCCTTACGCGTACGCGTCTCACGCGACGCCCAAATTAAACCCCTCAGCGCCTGAATTCAAATCATCCAACCCCCAATCTTAATTCTCTCTTGTTCTTTTATCCTTTTATTATTCTTTCATCTTACTATTTGTTTTTGTTTTCAGTTACTCTTTGCTTGAGGACAAGCAAACCTTTAAGTTTGGTGTTGTCACTACGCTTATGGATTCTGTGTTTATTTTAATAGCACCAAAGGAAGATGAATGTTCTTCATGGAGGAATGAGATGGCCACCAGCATAACTGAGGTGGTTGAGTTCCCTTCATTCTATTTTTCTTCCGTTCTTATTTTATTGTTTTCTGTTTTCTGTTACTTTGATTATCTGCATGATCTTTAGTACGTTTAGTTGTTAGAATTAGTTTCATTCTGTTATTTGTCTTATGTACCGCTCACTAAACTTGAAATCTAAAAAGAAAAAGAAAAAGAAGTGATATATTGCATGAGAAATTGAGTTTATATTGAAGAGTAGTCTTATTCACTTAAATGTGGTGGTATTTTCTGTGATTCTGAATGCATGACATGAACAGTGCATATTTAAATTTGAATCAAAGAATGTTGATGTACAAGGAATAGGAATTTAGAGAAGTATTATGACTTCTCTGGAATAAACAAAAATTTAATCCTTGACTAGGGAGGTCAGACATGATTAAAAGCTCAAAGAGTTGTTTTCCTAGTTACATACTTGTGGTGTTCTTGTGTTAAGTAATCCTTGAGACAAAACAATTAGAGTCGAGATCAATTGCAATTAGAAGAGTATGCCAAAGGCTTTGATCACCACTGTCTGGGAGTAGCTGAAAGAAAAATCAAAACTCCAAAAAGAGTTTCCCAGTTAAGTGCTTGCGGTATTTCTGTGTCAAGTAAAGCTTGAGACAAAATATTTAAAGTCACGGCTAGGCTCATGGTGCAAAGCACCAAACAAAAAAAATTGTTGTATTCAAGGGTTAAATTAAGCTACAAAAGATCAGAGAATTCATAATATTATCCGGATTCTAATTCCGAATAACACTGACATCCTTCTGATTCAAAGGAGAGTGAGATGCCAAAACTATTCAAGATTGCAGTTGTAAACCCCACTATAAGAAGAGACATGAGCTTAATTGAACTCTCACTCTCATGAAAATTCACATTCTAACCCTATATTAATTTGGTTGCTTGAGGACAAGCAACAATTCAAGTTTGGTGTTGTGATGCGTGAGCATCTTTCCTATCTTTTCCTAGTGAGTTTGCATTTAAATTGTTGAGTTTAATCAAGAATTAATTATCTTTTAGCCACTATGGATGCTACTTTGAGTCTTGTGCAATTCTGTTTATTTTAGGTAGCATTTGGATGAATTTGATGGAGTTTCTGCAGAGAAAGAGAAGAAACCAAGGAGCTGACCAGTAAGGAGCGACGCGTGCGTGTGCCTGACGCGTGCGCGTGATTTGGAGCTTTCCATGGCGACACGTGCACGTACCTGACACATACACGTGAAAAGTGAAATTGCACAGGGACGCGTATGCATGACACGCGAAGAAGACCAACGACGCGTACGCATGACTGACGCATATGCGTGACATGCGACGTGCAGAATCTGCAAAAAACGCTGGGGGCAAATTCATGCCATGTTTTGACCCAGTTTTTAGCCTAAAAAGCACAGATCAGAGGCTACAGAGTGAAGGAATCAAGTGGTCCCCATCCATCAATTAAAAACTTGATGATTGCCATAATTAATTTTGATTTAAATTTAAATATTATTTTAAAATAGGAAAAGATATTATTTTAGTTTTAGAAGATAGATTTTAAGTTAATTAGGATTTGATATAAAAGGGGATTCCAACAGGGGGATTCCAGCCCAACATTATTCCATTCAAACTACCAAAATACACTTTTATCAGAATCCTTATTTTCTCTCTGAACCATGAGCAACTAAACCTCCACTGTTAAGGTTAGGAGCTCTGTCTATTGTATGGATTGATTTTATTGTTTTTCTATTTTAATTCATGTTTTGATTTATATTTCAAGAATTGTTTTCATTCTTTATTTTATGAATTTGGGTGGAACGTAAGTACGACCCTCTTTCTAATTGAGTTCTTGTATAACTTGGAAAAGCTCTTTACTTGAACAACAGCTTGAAAACAACTTCTCCTAAATTTCTAGTTTATCTGAATTTAACGGGATACGTGACATATAATCCTTTTATATTTGGGTAATTAAGATTTCTGTGGCATATAACTAGAATTGAACTTCACCCCCTAATTGGAATAATTGACCAAGGAATTGGCTGTTGATGAATTTTAGAGGAGACTATGAAGGTCTAAGGAATTTAGGTCTAGTCACATATAGTTTGCCATGAATTAAATCTTACATGATTAAAATAAATTAATAAGAAAAGTCAATCCAAAAAATAGATAACTCTGAAGCCTTAACTGTTTCTCCATATTTTATTCCCAACTTATTTACTTGCCTTTCTTTAATATTCTTGCTATTGTTTAATGTCTTTGAACTCCCAAACATTATTTTCTGTTTGCCTAACTAAGTAAATCAATTAACCATTGTTATTTAGTCCTTCAATCCTCGTGGGATCGACCCTTACTCACCTGAGGTATTACTTGGTACAATCCGGTGCACTTGCCGATTAGTTTGTGGTTAGAAATTTCGCACCAGCGTACATGTGGGTGACGCGTACGCATGACCAAGAATTCGCTGAGTGATGCGTACGCGTGGCTGACGCATACGTGTGACAGAGCGTCACGTGCTGCAATTAACAGAATTCGCTGGAGGTAATTTCTGAGCTGCTTTTGACCCAGTCTCAGTCCAGAAAATACAGATTAGAGGCTGCAGAGTGGAGCAGGAAGGGGGAATCATTCATTCACTTCACATTTATACGCACAATTTTAGGTTTTAGATGTAGTTTTCAAGAGAGAGAGGCTCTCTCCTCTCTCTAGGTTTAAGGTTTCTTCTTTCAATTTCTCTTTAGGTTCAGTTTCAATCTTCCTTTAAGCACTTTTATTTGTTTAAGCACTTTAGTTCATATTCTTCTCTTGTTAATTTTGCTTTTTTGTCATCTTTATGTTTATAAGATCTTGTTACATTTGATTTCTTTTAATGCAATTTATGTTTTTCATGTTTATTGTTACTTCCTTTAATTGTTAGTCATTGATGCTTGCAATTGGTTGTTTAGATTTAATATTCTTTATTAATTTTTCATGCTTTTATTTTGTACCTACCATGTGTTTGATAAAATGCTTGGTAGGATTTTAAAATAGATTTTGTTGTTCTTAACTTGGATTGATCAATTAGAGACTCTTGAGTTATCAAAATTCTTTTGTTGATTGGTGATTGAAGATTGCCGGTTAGCTTGAACTTTACCAAAGCTAGTCTCTCACTATGAGTTGGCTAGGACTTGTGAACTCAAGTTAATTGTATGCACTTGACCTTCCTTCATTGGTTAGGGGTTAACTAAGTGAAGGCAATCCACATTTACCATCACAATTGATAATGATGATAAGGATAGGACTTCTAATCCTCTTTCCTTGTTAAAAGCTTTCGTAGTTATTACTTAATTTTCTTGCCATTTTTAATTTCGTGTCTCTTATTTCAAAAACCACAAAAATATATTTTTCTCATACCCAATAGTAAGTACACTTCCCTGCAATTCCTTGAGAGACGACCCGAGGTTTAAATACTTTGGTTAATTTTATTGGGTTTGCTTAAGAAGACGCCTGCAGAAGCTCAGGAACTCATTGAGATGGTTGCAAATAACCAATTCATGTACACTTCTGAAAGGAACCCTGTGAATAATGGGACAAATCAGAAGAAAGGAGTTCTTGAGATTGATACTCTGAATGCCATACTGGCTCAGAATAAAATATTGACTCAGCAAGTCAATATGATTTCTCAAAGTCTGTCTGGAATGCAAGCTGCACCAGGCAGTACTAAGGAAGCTTCCCCTGAAGAAGAAGATTATGATCCTGAGAACCTAGCAATGGAAGAGGTGAATTACATGGGAGATTCCTATGGAAATACCTATAATCCTTCATGGAGAAATCATTCAAATCTCTCATGGAAGGACCAACAGAGGCCTCAACAAGGCTTCAATAACAATAATGGTGGAAGAAACAGGTTTATCAATCGCAAGCCTTTTCCATCATCTTCTCAGCAACAGACAGAGGATTCTAAGCAGAGCCACTCTGACTTAGCAACCATAGTCGCTGATCTAATTAAAACCACTCAAAGTTTCATGACTGAAACAAGGTCCTCCATTAGAAATTTGGAGGCACAAGTGGGTCAGCTGAGTAAAAAAGTTACTGAACTCCCTCCTAGTACTCTCCCAAGCAATACAGAAGAGAATCCAAAGAGAGAGTGCAAGGCCATAAACACGTCTCACATGGCCGAACCTGGAGAGGAGGAAGAGGCAGTGATCTCCACTGAGGAAGACCTCAATGGACGTCCACTGGCCTCCATGGAATTCCCTTATGAGAAACCATGGGAATCTGAGGCTCACACAGAGACCATAGAGATTCCATTGAATTTACTCTTGCCATTCATGAGCTCTGATGAGTATTCTTCCTCTGAAGAGGATGAAGATGTTACTGAAGAGCAAGTTGCTAAGTACCTTGGAGCAATCATGAAGCTAAACGCCAAGTTATTTGGTAATGAGACTTGGGAGAATGAACCTTCATTGCTCACTAAAGAACTGGATGACTTGACTAGGCAGAAATTACCTCTAAAGAGACAAGATCCTGGGATGTTCTCAATACCTTGTACCATAGGCACCATGACCTTTGAGAAGGCTCTGTGTGACCTAGGGTCAAGTATAAACCTCATGCCTCTCTCTGTAATGGAGAAGCTAGGGATCATTGAGGTACAAGCTTCAAGAATCTCACTGGAGATGGCAGACAATTCAAAGAAACAGGCTTATGGACTTGTAGAGGATGTCTTGGTAAAGGTTGAAGACCACTACATCCTTGCTGATTTCATAATCCTAGAGACTGGAAAGTGTGTGGATGAATCCATCATCCTTGGCAGACCTTTTGAAGAACTGAAGATTGATGGTTTAGAAGTTATAATAAACTCTCGTTGTAAGTATAGTTACTAAACCAAGCAATCAACCTTTCTTACAAAAGTTTTGGTTGTCACAAGTAACAAACCCCTTTAAAATTGATAACCGAGTATTTAAACATCGGGTCGTCTTCTCAAGGAATTGCAAGGAGGTGTTCTTATTATTGGTTATGGAAAAGTGTGTTTTGGGGTTTTGGATTAAGGTAAAAAGTTAGTTGAATGACAAGTAAAATAAAATAATAATAACTATAAAATAAACTCTTGGAAAAGTACAAAAATTCGGAAGTCCTATCCTAGTTATCCTTATCAATTGTGATGAGAATTGGATTTTTCTCCCACTTTGTTAACCTCTAACTATGAAGGTAAGTTAAGTGGATGAATTAATTCTGATTCCTCAAGTCCTAGTCTTTCCTTGGAAAAGTTAGAGTTAGTGGAACTCGAATTAATTCTTGAAGAATTCCAATTTTCAATCAACAATGAGTTTGATAACTCAAGCGTCACCAATTAATTAACCAAAGCCAAAAGGGAAAATATCTAAATTAAATTAAAAGCATTTATAAATGAAGCAAAGCAAAATTAAATATGAAAATACCTCGAATTGCATTCACAAAAGAACTTAAATCTGACATGGACATTCATAAATTAAATTGGAAAAATAAATAAAAGAAACATTGAACCTGGGATTGAGAGTCACTCCTAAAACTAAGAGAAGTCCTAATCCTAATCCTAAGAGAGAGGAGAGAACCTCTCTCTCTAAAAACTATATCTACTCCTAAAATTGTGAATGTGAAAGCCGCCTTTATGAATGGATGCATTCCCCCACTTTATAGCCTCTAATCTGTGTTTTCTGAGCCGCAAACTGGGTCGAAAACAGCCCAGAAATCGCTGGAGGAGAAATCTGCCACGCTGGTTTTTCGTCACTGCGATGCGTCCGCGTGGATCACGCCACCGCGTCATCTAGCGTCAAGGAAAATTTGGCATATTATATATCAAATTGAAGCCCCAGACGTTAGCTTTCCAATGCAACTAAAACCGCATCGTTTGGACCTCTGTAGCTAAAGTTATAGTCGTTTGAGTGCAAAGAGGTCAGGCTGGACAGCTTAGCAATTTCTCTAACTTCTTGTATTCCTTCCACTTTTGCATGCTTCCTTTCCATCCTCTGAGCCATTCCTGCTCTGTAATCTCTGAAATCACTTAACACACATATCAAGACATCTAATGGTAATAAGAGAAGATTAATATTAGCAAATATAAGGTCAAAGAAGCATGTTTTCAATCAAAGCACATAATTAGGAAGGCAAATGTAAACTCATGCAAATAGTATGAATAAGTGGGTAAAGAGTTGATAAAAACCCCTCAATTGAGTACAAGATAAACCATGAAATAGTGGTTTATCAACCTCCCCACACTTAAACAATAGCATGTCCTCATGCTAAGCTCAAGGGAAGCTATAAAGGTGAAGAAGGATGGTAGAATGTATGAAATGCAATCCTATCTATATGAATGCAACTAAATGTGAAATGCTTCTACCTACTTGGTTAAAAATAAATAAGTTCTCCAAGACAAACATAAATCAAATTCCACTAAATTCAAATTATACAATAAAATATAAGTAAACTTGTAAGAAGATAGCTAATGAAAGCAGGTAACATAGAATCAAGCATTGAACCCTTACTGGTAGTGTATATTACTCTATTCTCTCAAGTGTATAGGGTAATTCACTCTACTCTTCTCTAATCATGCTTTCTAAACTTTGTTCTTCATCTAACCAATCAACAAATATTTAGCATACAAATGCAAACATCATGAGGTCTTTTCAGGGTTGTAATGGGGCTAAGGTAAAGGTAAGAATATATATATGGCTAAGTGAGCTATAATTTGAATCTTTGATAACCTAAGTTCTCACCTAACATACATAAACTCTATATAACTTTAAAATTATACCTAGCTACCCATAATTCCCACTTTTGTATGATTCCCATACTCATGTACCAAATTTCTTTACTTTTGTCACATGTGCATTGATATTTTCATTAACTTAGCATTGGGGTAATTTTGTCCCCTTATTTATTTATTTATATTATATATATATTTTTTTTCTTTTTCTCTTTTTCTCTTTTTTTTTGAATTATAAAATCAAACATAACTTATCAATACACATGGATTCTCCATTATTTTTCTATTTTGGTTTTTCATGAGTAGGTTCCCAAATTCCCAATATTCAAATAAATTAGAAACATGATACCTCCCCTTATTAACCCATGTTCCCACAGTTTCCCCACACTTAGTTGATGCACAATTTCTATCTTAAGCTAACCAAAGATTCACTTGGGATTTTTAATTTGTTTTTCTGCTTAAGGTTAGTGATGTGGTAAAATACAGAACAAATGGGGATTAAAAGGCTCAAAGTGGATGACAAGGGTGATTTAAAGGGTAGGCTTATTTGGGATAAGTGAGCTAAAATTAAACAATGGCCTCAATCATATGCAAGCATGTAAATACACTAAATAATGGACATATAGATTGGAACAAAATATAGATTACAATCATAGAGAAGAAAACACACAAGAATAAAAATTTATGGTTAAATAATGTAACCATATAAATAAGCTCAAAATCTCACAGGTTGTGTGTTCTTTGGCTCAAAAAGCATGTCCCAAATACAACTTCAAACAAGTTTTAACAAAAAAATTTTTCAATTTAAATTAGTGAAATACTATAAAAATTTCTTGAAAAGAAAATATTACTTCAACCAATTAGTAACTAAATGTATAAAATCAAATAAACACGCAATCAAATATGCAAATGCAACAACTAACAAGGAAAATAAACCATTGGTATTGAGATAGAAGAGTAACTAACCCATGGAGATCGGTATCGACCTCCCCACACTTAAAGATTGCACCGTCCTCGGTGCATGCTGAGATGTGCAGGTGGACGGGTTGTTCCAACTGATGCTCTTCTTCAAGGATTGTGCAGATGGACTTGTCTTGTCTCCCCATGTAAACGTCTTCCGGTTCTCTTCCTGGTGGCCATCCTGAAAGAAGAGAAAAAGAAGATCAGTAATACCCAGAAGTAAAGATAAGAAAATTAATGAAGTATGGGTGGGTTAATGCCAAATAATGAGGGTCTCAATTACATGGTAGCTACAACATGCAAGTGAGAAAACAATAGAAGCCATGGCATGCCAGTGGTGCAAGATTTGAAATATAGGGGAGGAGAGTGTGGGTAATGAAAGACAGTATAAGCTCATGTCAATGCAAAAAGGAATACAAATATCATAAAAGATTACCATTGATTTAAATAATATTACCTGACAGTGTAAACAAGTCACTAAGCACCAAATAATACTAGAAAAGACACAACAGTTGAATATGAACAAGTGACACCAATGGTAAAATAATAACTTTAGAAAAGAAAAGAAAAATATGCACAAAATTAAAATGCAATGAATGAAAGTATGTAAATAAATTAGGTAAAATAGAATGGAAGTGAAAAAAGATGAGAAGTTAAAAAGATAAAGTAAGAAAGAAAGAAGAAAGAAGAAAAGATGGAAGAAATTAGGATTGGGGAAGAAAAGATAAGATATTTGGCAAATTAGGATAAGCTGTGCGGCGCAATCGACGCGGACGCGTGGGGCACGCAGTCACGTGACTTGCACTTATAAGGATTGACGCGGTAGCGTCGGTCACGCGGTCGCATGACAGTTTATGCTACTGGCGCGAGGGCAGCCTCGCACTCGCACAACTTTCTGTTCAAAATCATATTAGTGCCAAATTTTAAGTGACGCGATCACATGGGGCATGCGATCGCGTGAGTGGGCTTTAAAGGAATACGACGCGGTCGCGTGGGTCACGCAGCCGCGTGGAAAGGATTATGCGTTCAGCACCAATTCAGCACCACTCTCGCACAACTTTCGGGTGAGCACCACTTTGATGTCGAAATCTTGGTCACACGGCCGCGTGGGGCACGCGGTAGCGTGGGAGGCCATTATTCCCATATGACGTGGTCGCATCAGTGATACGGTCGCGTGGGACGATTGGTGCCATTGGCACGCCTCCAGCCACGCTCTCGCGTGACTTTCTGTCCGTTTTCTTTTCTTCCCATTGCACTGGTGACACGGACGCGTCAGCGACGCTGCTGCGTCGCGTGCGTGCTTTTTTTTTTTAATGCAATATGCAGAATGCAATGCTTAATGTGAATGCTATGAAAACTTCCAGGTTCAATGAAAATTAAAATCAAATAAAAACAAACAACATGAAATAAAATTGAAAAAGAAACGATCATACCATGGTGGGTTGTCTCCCACCTAGCACTTTTAGTTAAAGTCCTTTAGTTGGACATTTGGTGAGCTCCCTGTTATGGTGGCTTGTGCTTGAACTCATCCAGGAATCTCCACCAATGTTTGTGATTCCAGTAACCTCCGGGGTCCCAAACTAGGCGCAGAAAGCCTTCAAGTAAGTTAAAGCAAGTTACAAGGCCCCAAGAGTGTTGATTGCCAGAATGAATTCTGGGGTCCCGAATCTTGCTTTTGCATCCGTCTTCAAGTTGATTATCATGATTCCATCTGGGTGATTCAGCTTTAGAATTCTCACTGAGGTGTCCAAACAACTTCCTAGACCCATTCAATTGAGCTCTACACCAACCTTTGCGTTTAAACTTAAAGCTTCCAACCATAATGAACCTTGCAGGACAATTCTTACCACTGACCATCTTCCTCTTACTCTTAATGCCATAAAGAGCTCTAAGTTGACCATCAGTCTCCAGTAGGCTATATTCAAGTGGAATTAGAAAGCTAAGGGATATGAATTTTACCCACTTGAATGTTGTGAAGGATGATGGCAACTTAGGGGGAGGTATTTTTAATGAAATTGCAAGCTCCACTCCCTTGTGCTTTTCTCTGATAATTACCACCTCTTTGCAAGCTTCTTCAATTTCAACCTCTTCCACTTGGTAGCTTTCTTCCAATTCAATCTTCTCTTCATTGCTTTCCAAGGGCATGGGAGGTTGTGCTTCTTCTTCTTGAATCTCCATCTCTTGATCAACCTCTTCCGAGTCTTCAACTGTGATATGCCTTGGAGGTTGTACACCCTCCTCAGCATCAATTTCAAACGTCTTGGAAGGGGGTTCTATGACTGAAATTTCCCATGGAGGTTCTGCATCTCCTAAGTCTTCAACCACTTCTTCTCCTTCAATAATTCCGGCTTCCTCCACTTGTTCCAGTATAAAGTCATGCTCCGTACCATTCACTGGAGTTTCTAGTATCTCCTTCATGCTACGTTCTTTATTAGTTTGTTCACATAAAGCCATGGGGGTTCCTTGAATGTCCGAACGTCGGGAAGCTAATTGATTTATCGCTTGATTCAACTGGTGAAGGGTCGCATGAAATCGATCCACTGATTCCTTGAGATGATCCCTTGATTCTTGTTCTGCTTGGATTGCATGATTAGGATCATATGGCTCCTGGGTAGATGGATATGGACATGATGTATATGGAGGTGGTGGCTCCTTCACCTTTAGGGCCTCCTCTAGCTCCTTATGATGTATGGATTCGCGAAGATGATCCCTTCTCTCTTGTTCCATGTTAATAGCATCATTGGGATCATGTTGCTCTTGGATTGATGGATGTGGGTGCCCTTCCGTGGAAGGTGGTGATGGGATGGAGAGATTATTCTGTGGTTAAAAAGGAAGTGCACTAGAGCTTGAGAGTTGATTGTTGAAGGTATTTGGTTGTCTGATTTGGGCGACGAGAGCGTGTATAGTAGAGTTTAGATCAGTAAGTGCTTTCTCCATGGAGGTTTGGGGTGGATAGGAGGGTTCATTTGGCTCATAAGGTGGTTGGTATGGTGGACACGGGTTAAGGTCATATGAAGGTGAATGGTGAAAAGGGGCTTGTGAGTATGGTGGTCCAAAGTCATGTTGAGGAGAGGGTTTATAGGCATATGGTGGTGGTTGTTGCCATGAAGGTTGATCAAATCCTTGTGGCTCCTCCCATCTTTGATTGTTCCAACCTTGATGCCTGTTCTCATTGTAATTTCTTCTTCCTGCAACATAATTGTAACCAGACTCGTAGCGATGGGGGTGAGAACTCATGATAGTAAATAAAAATTAAAAACAAAAATAAAAATAAATTTAAATTAAAAGGTTATTTAAATTTTTAAATTTGAAAATTAAATTTTGAAATTTTGAAAATTAAATTTTGAAATCTGAAAATTGAAATTTTGAAATTTTAATTTTTGAAATTTTGAATTTTGAAATTTTGAAAATTGAAATTTAAATATTGAATTTTGAAATTTGATTTTTGAAATAAGATAAGATAAGATAAAAAATTGGGCAAAGTATATTTTTTGTCCCTAAAGTTTGGCCAAAGTTTTAAAAATACTCCTAAGTTTTGTTTTGTTTTAATTTTGTCCCAAAAATTTTCGATTTGCATCAAATATACCCTAAACGGCTAAATTTTCAAAAAATTTAAGACTAATCTAACAATAATACATGAAAATTATGCTTGATTTGCTTGTGTTGAGGGTTGTTCTTATGATATTGTTGTTGAATTGATCTTAAATTTTTTGAAAAATTAGCTGTTAGGGGTATATTTGATACAAATCGAAAACTTTTGGAACAAAATTGAAACAAAATAAAACTTAGGGGTATTTTTGAAACTTTTGTCAAACTTTAGGGATAAAAAGTATACTTTACCCTAAAAAATTTTAAAATAAAAACCAATAACCTCTTAATTTACGAAAAAGCAAAAAAAAAATAATAAAAATAAAAACAAATAAACAAGCAAAAAGCAAATATTTACAATAACCAATAATAAAGCACACGCTTGTAATTCCCTGGCAACGGTGCCATTTTGAAGAACTGAAGATTGATGGTTTAGAAGTTATAATAAACTCTCGTTGTAAGTATAGTTACTAAACCAAGCAATCAACCTTTCTTACAAAAGTTTTGGTTGTCACAAGTAACAAACCCTTTTAAAATTGATAACCGAGTATTTAAACCTCGGGTCGTCTTCTCAAGGAATTGCAGGGAGGTGTTCTTATTATTGGTTATGGAAAAGTGTGTTTTGGGGTTTTGGATTAAGGTAAAAAGTTAGTTAAATGACAAGTAAAATAAAATAATAATAACTATAAAATAAACTCTGGACAAAGTACAAAAATTCGGAAGTCGTATCCTAGTTATCCTTATCAATTGTGATGAGAATTGAATTTTTCTCCCACTTTGTTAACCTCTAACTATGAAGGTAAGTTAAGTGGATGAATTAATTCTGATTCCTCAAGTCCTAGTCTTTCCTTGGAAAAGTTAGAGTTAGTGGAACTCAAATTAATTCTTGAAGAATTCCAATTTTCAATCAATAATGAGTTTGAGAACTCAAGCGTCACCAATTAATTAACCAAAGCCAAAAGAAAAAATATCTAAATTAAATTAAAAGCATTTATAGATGAAGCAAAGCAAAATTAAATCTGAAAATACCTCGAATTGCATTCACAAAAGAACTTAAATCTGACATGGACATTCATAAATTAAATTGGAAAAATAAATAAAAGAAACATTGAACCTGGGATTGAGAGTCACTCCTAAAACTAAGAGAAGTCCTAAATCCTAATCCTAAGAGAGAGGAGAGAACCTCTCTCTCTAAAAACTACATCTACTCCTAAAATTGTGAATGTGAAAGCCGCCTTTATGAATGGATGCATTCCCCCACTTTATAGCCTCTAATCTGTGTTTTCTGGGCCGCAAACTGGGTCGAAAACAGCCCAGAAATTGCTGGAGGAGAAATCTGCCACGCTGGTTTTTCGTCACTGCGACGCGTCCGCGTGGATCACGCAACCGCGTCGCCTAGCGTCAGGACAACTATGGCATATTATATATCAAATCGAAACCCCAGACGTTAGCTTTCCAACGCAACTGAAACCGCGTCGTTTGGACCTCTGCAGCTAAAGTTATAGCTGTTTGAGTGCGAAGAGGTCAGGCTGGACAGCTTAGCAATTTCTCCAACTTCTTGTATTCCTTCCACTTTTGCATGCTTCCTTTCCATCCTCTGAGCCATTCCTGCCCTGTAATCTCTGAAATCACTTAACACACATATCAAGGAATCTAATGGTAATAAGAGAAGATTAATATTAGCAAATATAAGGTCAAAGAAGCATGTTTTCAATCAAAGCACATAATTAGGAAGGCAATTGTAAACTCATGCAAATAGTATGAATAAGTGGGTAAAGAGTTGATAAAAACCCCTCAATTGAGTACAAGATAAACCATGAAATAGTGGTTTATCATCCTTCCTAGCCACAGCAAAAGCTGTAATTGATGTTGACAGAGGAGAATTGATCATTCAAGTGAATGAAGACTCCCTTGTGTTTAAAGCTCAAGGATATCCCTCTGTAACAATGGAGAGGAAGCATGAAGAGCTTCTCTCAATACAGAGTCAGACAGAGCTCCCACAGTCAAACTCTAATTTTTGTGTTGGGAGGCCACAACTAAACTTTAAGTTTGGTGTTGAACCCCCATATTCAAACTCTAAGTTTGGTGTTGAGAGGTTCCAACATTGCTCTGAACATCTGTGAGGCTCCATGAAAGCCCACTGTCAAGCTATTGACATTAAAGAAGTACTTGTTGGGAGGCAACCTAATCTTTAATTATTTATGTTAAATTTCTACTTTCTTTTGTTATTTTATGTTTTCTGTAGGTTGATGATCATGTGAAGTCACAAAAACAATTGAAAAAGCAAAAATAGACTGAAAAACAGAATAAAAAACAGAACACCCTGGAGGAGAAACTTACTGGCGTTTAAACGCGAGTAAGGGTAGCAGAATGGGCGTTAAACGCCCAGTCTAGCACAATTCTGGGCGTTTAACGCCAGAAATGGGCACCAGACTGGCGTTTAACGCCAGGAATGGGCAAGAAGCTGGCGTTAAACGCCAGAAATGGGCAGCAGCCTGGCGTTTAACGCCAGGATTGGCAGAAGGGGGCATTTTTGCACGCCACTTAGTGCAGGGATGAGATATCCTTGACACCTCAGGATCTGTGGACCCCACAGGATCCCTACCTACCCCACCTCTCTCTCTCTTCCTCACCCATTCAATAATCACCTCAATACCTCTTCCCTAAAAACTCCTATATAAACCCATCTTCACTCCTTCATTTTCACACAACATACACACTACTTCTCCCCCTTGGCCGAAACACTAAGCCCCCTCCATCTCCTATATTTCTTCTTCTTCTACTATCTTCTTTCTTCTTTTGCTCGAGAACGAGCAAACCTTCTAAAGCTGGGTGTGGTAAAATCATTGCTTTTTGTTTTTCCATAACCATTTATGGCACCTAAGGATGGAGAAACCTATAGAAAGAGGAAAGGGAAGGCAAAAGCTTCCACCTCCAAGTCATGGGAGATGGAGAGATTCATCTCAAGGGTGCACCAAGACCACTTCTATGAAGTTGTGGCCAAGAAGAAGGTGATCCCCGAGGTCCCTTTCAAACTCAAAAAGGGTGAATATCCAGAGATCCGACATGAGATTCGAAGAAGAGGTTAGAAAGTTCTCACAAACTCCATTCAACAAGTCGGAATCTTAATGGTTCAAGAGTTCTATGTCAATGCATGGATCACCAAGAACCATGATCAAAGTGTGAACCCGGACCCAAAGGATTGGCTTACAATGGTTCGGGGGAAATGCTTAGATTTTAGTCCGGAGAATGTAAGGTTGGCATTCAACTTGCCCATGATACAAGGAGATGCACACCCCTACACTAGAAGAGTCAACTTTGATCAAAGGTTGGACCAAGTCCTCATAGACATCTGTGAAGAGGGCGCTCAATGGAAGAGAGATTCAAGAGGGAAGCCGGTTCAACTTAGAAGGCATGACCTCAAGCCCGTGGCTAGGGGATGGTTGGAGTTCATCCAACGCTCAATCATTCCCACTAGCAACCGGTATGAAGTTACTATAGACCGGGCTATCATGATCCATAGCATCATGATTAGGGAGGAAGTAGAAGTTCATAAAGTTATATCCCAAGAACTCTACAAGGTGGCGGACAAGTCCTCTACTTTGGCAAGGTTAGCTTTCCCTCATCTCATTTGTCACCTCTGTAATTCAGCTGGAATTGACATAGAGGAAGACATCCTCATTGATGAGGATAAGCCCATCACTAAGAAAAGGATGGATCAAACAAGAGATCCCACTCATGGACATGAGGAAATTCCTCACCATGAAATCCCTGAGATGCCTCAAGGGATGCATTTTCCTCCACAAAACTATTGGGAGCAAATCAACACCTTGACGTTAGTAACTTTTGCGTGGTCTAGAAATTTGCGGATAAATCCTCGTTGCAAGTATAGTTTCTAAACCTTCAAAAGTCCTTTCGTACAAAAACATTTGACGTTAGGATTTTTGCCAGTAAAGAATTTTATAAAAACAGTCGCGTTGTAGATATAGTCTCTAAACCAACAGAAATCCCTTTCGTACAAACGTTTTTGTTGTCACAAGTAACAAACCCCTTAATAAATTGATAACCGAAGTATTCAAACCTCGGGTCATCTTCTCAAGGAATTACAGGGAGGTATGTTCTTATTATTGATTATGAGTTATAAATTGGGGTTTTGGAGTTTGGGCAATGGGCACAGGTATATTTTCAAAGCAATAAAAATAAATAAATAACTGTAAAATAAACTCTTGGCAAGGTATGAGAGCTGGAAGTCCTATCCTGGTTATCCTTATCAATTGTAATGAGAATTGAATTTTTCTCCCACTTTGTTAACCTCTAACTATGAAGGTGAGTTAAGTGGATGAATTAATTTTTTATTCCTTAGATCCTAGTCTTTCCTTGGGAAAGGCTAGAGTTATTGAAACTCGAATTAATTCTTGAAAAATTCCAATTTTCAGTCAACAATGAGTTTGATAACTCAAGTGTCTCCAATGACTCGATCAAAGCCAAAAGGGAAGAAAATCTACTTGAATGAAAATAATTTGAATACATAAATTAAAGAGAGCAATCGTAATTCTGAAATACCTCAATTAGCACTAATAAAGATATCAAATGTAACATGGAAGAGTTCATAAATTAAATTAGAAAAATAAATAAAAGGAACATTGAACCTGTGATGAAGAAGAAATAATCCTAAATCCTAAAACTAAATCCTAAGAGAGAGGAGAGAACCTCTCTCTCTCTAAAAACTACATCTAATCCTAAAATTGTGAATTGTGAAAGATTATTCATGTATGGATGCATTCCCCCACTTTATAGCCTCTAATCTGTGTTTTCTGGGCCGCAAACTGGGTCGAAAACAGCCCAGAAATCGCTGGAGAAGAAATCTGCCACGCTGGTTTTTCGCCACTACGACGCGTCTGCGTGGATCATGCGACTGCGTCGCCTAGCGTCAGGGCAACGATGGCATATTATATATCAAATCGAAGCCCCAGACGTTAGCTTTCCAACGCAACTAAAACCGTGTCATTTGGATCTCTGTAGCTCAAGTTATGACCGTTTGAGTTCAAAGAGGTCAGGCTGGACAGCTTAGCAATTTCTCCAACTTCTTGTATTCCTTCCACTTTTGCTTGCTTCCTTTCCATCCTCTGAGCCATTCCTGCCCTGTAATCTCTGAAATCACTTAACACACATATCAAGGCATCTAATGGTAATAAGAGAGGATTAAACATAGGAAATTTAAGACCAAAGAAGCATGTTTTCAATCAAAGCACATAATTAGGAAGGCAAATGTAAAACCATGTAAATAGTATGAATAAATGGGTAAAGAGTTGATAAAAACCACTCAATTGAGCACAAGATAAACCATGAAATAGTAGTTTATCAACCTCCCCACACTTAAACAATAGCATGTCCTCATGCTAAGCTCAAGAGAAGCTATAAAGGAATGAAGAGGAAAGTAAGAATGTATGAAATGCAACCTATCTATATGAATGCAACTATATGCAAAATGTTTCTACCTACTTAGTTAAAAGTAAACAAATTTTTCAAGAAGAAATATGAACTGGATTTCACTAATTCAAATCATGAAAATGAAGTACAAATAGACTTGCAAGAAGAAAATAGCTCATGAAAGCTGGGAACAAGGAATCGAGCATCGAACCCTCACTGGTAGTGTATACACTCTAATCACTCAAGTGTTTAAGGTTCGATTCTCTCAATTCTCTACTAACCTTGTTTTCTAAAGCTTTCTCCTCATCTAACAATCAACATAAATTTAATGCACATATACACATATCAAGAGGTCTTTTAAGTGTTGTAATGGGGTTAGGGTCAAGGTAGGATTGTATTTGGCCAAGTGGACTAAAATCTGAATCCTTAATTAACTTAAACTTTTCACCCAACTTAAGACAATCCATGTAATCAAAGTACAAAACCTAACTGTCCATTAACCATGTTTTCCACATATTCATGCATTCTAATTTCAAGTACAATACATATGCATTGCTTTCATCACTTACTTTGGGGCATTTTGTCCCCTTTTACTTAATTTCTCTTTTTCTCTTCTTTTTCTCTTTTTCTCTTTATATATATATATATTTTTTTTTTCTTTTCTTTTATTTTCTTAATGCATATGATTAAATTATTGGATACATGAATCATGTCCTAAACATTTTTTTTCATTTTCAGAAAATTCTAACATACTCAATTCTCAAACCAAATGTTTCCAAATTCAACTTTCCCCATACTTAGCTCCTGAGCACTCTCACTAGTCTAAGCTAACCAAGGATTCAAATTAAGGACATTATTGTTTTCTTCTTAGAGTTAATGATGTGCTAAAGTAAAGAACAAAGGGGTATAATAGGCTCAACATTGGTTTGCAAAGAATAATGAAAGGGTAAGGCCATATGGGTATGTAAGCTCAGTGAAACAAATGCCTCAATCATGTAAGTGTATGCATACATCAAACCATGGAAATAAGAATTAAGCAAGACAAAGATTACAATTTTAGAGAGAAAAAACACACACCAAAAATAAAATATTGGTTGATAAAATGCAACCAATTTAAATAGGCTCAAAAATCTCACAGGTTTTGTGTGTTCGAGCTCTAAACCATGTTCCAGTATAATATTTCTTCAAACAAGTGTAACATTAAATTTTAATCAAATTAGTGAAATGCTCTTAAAAGGTTTCTTGAAAAAGAAAATATTACTTCAACAAAGTGGTAAAATATGCACAAAATCAAATAAATATGCAATCAAGCATGCAAATGCGACAACTAACAAGGAAAATAAAACATTGGTGTTTGAGAAGGAAATACTAATACATGGAGATCGGTATCGACCTCCCCACACTTAAAGATTGCACCGTCCTCATGCATGCTGAGATGTGTAGGTGGATGGGTTGTTCCAACTGATGCTTTTCTTCAAGGATTGTGCAAATGGACTTGTTTGTCTTCCCTTTTAGAAGTTTATCCCTTTTTCCGTCTTCGGTGGCCAGCCTGAAAGAAGAGAAAAAGAAGAATAGTAACCCAGAAATAAAGATAAGAACATAAATAAAATATGGGTGTTAATGCCAAATAATAAAGGTCTCAATTACATGGTAGCTACAACATGCAAATGAGAAAACAGTAGAAGTACATGGCAAATCAAGAGTGCAAAAATTTGCAAAAATAGGGAAGAGAGTGGGGGAGGAGAGATAATATAAATTTATGTCAATGCAAAAGTAATACAGATATAAAAGATTGGCATTGATTTAAATAATATTACTCAATCAGAATTAAACAAGTCACTAAGCACCAAGAAAATACCAGAAAAGATGTAACAATTGAATAAGAACATTTGAACACCAATGGTAAAATAGTAAATTTAGAAAAATAAAAATATGCAATGAATTAAAATATGCAATTAAATTAAATAAAATAGAATGAAGGTGAAAAAGAATGAGAAGTGAAAGAAATAAAGTAAGAAAGAAAGAAGAAAGAATAAGAAAAGATAAAAAAAGTAGGATTCGAGAAGAAAAGATAAGAAAATTGGCTGATCTGGATATTCTATGCGCCGCTTGTGACGCGGACGCGTGAGTGGCGCGGTCGCGCGGATAGCGCTTCTATGAAATGACGCGGACGCGTCATCCACGCGGTCGCGTGGATCGATCTGTGCCATTAGCGCGAGGGCAGCCGCGCGGTCGCGTTACTTTCTGTTTGAAGCTCATATTGCCAAATTTTAGGGTGACGTGGTCGCGTGGGGGACACGATCGCGTGGTTGACCAATATTGGGATACTGCGCAGACGCGTGGGGCACGCGTTCGCGTGGTAAGGTCTGTGCGTCTAGTGCCAGTCCAGCATCACTCCAGCTCATCTTTCGGCCATGCACCCTTTTGACGTCGATTTCCAGGTCACGCGGCCGCGTGGGTAACGCGGTCGCGTGGGAGGCCAATGTTCCCACCTGACGCGGACGCGTCAGCGACGCGGTCGCGTGGGGTCAAATTATGCTAAAGGCGCACCTTCAGCCACGCTCTCGCGTGACTTTCTGTTTGTTTTCTTTTCTTCCATTTGCACTGGTGATGCGGACGCATCAGCGACGCTGCCGCGTCGCGTGCGTGATTTTTTTTTATCTAAAAAAAATGCAGAATGCAGTGTTAATATGAATGTGATGCAAAACTCCAGGTTCAATATAATAAAATAAAATAAAACTCGAAAACAAATAAAACTAAATAAAAATAAAAAAGGAACGGTCATACCATCGTGGGTTGTCTCCCACCTAGCACTTTTAGTTAAAGTCCTTAAGTGGGACCTTTGATGAGCTCCCTATTATGGTGGCTTGTGCTTGAACTCATCCAGGAATCTACACCAATGTTTGTAATTCCAATGGCCTCCGGGATCCCAAACTAGGCGCAGAAAGCCTTCGAGTAAGTTAAAGCAAGTGACAAAGCCCCAAGAGTGTTGATTTCTAGACTGGATTCCAGGGTCCCAAATCTTGCTTTTGCACCCGTCTTCTTGTTGATCATCATGATTCCATCTGGGTAGCAAGCAATCTGAATTCTCACTAAAGCGTCCAAACAACTTCCTAGACCCATTCAGTTGAGCTTTACACCAACCTTTGCATTTAAACTTAAACTTCCAACCATAATGAACCTTGCAGGACAATTCTTACCACTGACCATCTTCCTCTTACTCTTAATACCACAAAGAGCTCTAAGTTGACCATCCGTCTCCAGTAGCCCATATTCAAGTGGAATTAGAAAGCTAAGGGATATGAATTTTACCCACTTGAATGTTGTGAAGGATGATGGCAACTTAGGGGGAGGTATTGTTAACGAATTTGCAAGCTCCACTCCCTTGTGCTCTTCTCTGAAAACTTCCACCTCTTTGCAAGCTTCTTTAATTTCAACCTCTTCCTCTTGGTAGCTTTCTTCCAATTCAATCTCCTCTTCATTGCTTTCCAAGGGCATAGGAGGTTGTGCTTCTTCTTCTTGAATCTCCATCTCTTGATCGACCTCTTCCAAGTCCTTAACCATGACATGCCTTGGAGGTTGTACACCCTCTTCAACATCAATTTCAAACATCTTGGAAGGAGGATTTATGAATGGACTTTCAAATGGAGGTTCAGCATCTCCTAAGTCTTCAACCACTTTTTCTTCTTCGATAATTACAGCTTCCTCCACTTGTTTCAGTACAAAGTCATGCTCCGTACTGTCCACTGGAGTTTCTAATATCTCCTTCATGCTACGTTCTTCATTAGATTGCCCACATGAAGCCATGGGGGTTCCTTGAGTGTCCGAACGTCGGGAAGGTAGTCTATTTATTGCTTGATTTAATTGGTGAAGTGTGGCATGAAGTTTTGCACATGTTTCTATGAGACGCTCTGTTGAGTCTTGAGGTGATGGATATGGACATGGTACATAGGGAAGTGGTGGTTCTTGATATGGTTCATATGGCTCATAAGGTGGTTGGTATGGTGGATAAGGGTTAGGATCATATGAGGGTGTTTGGTGGTAAGGAGCTTGTGAGTATGGTGGTCCAAAGCTATGTTGAGGAGAGGGTTTATAGGCATATGGTGGTGGTTGTTGATAGTCCATTGGAGGTGGTTGTTGCCATGAGGGTTGATCAAATCCTTGTGGCTCCTCCCATCTTTGATTGTTCCAACCTTGATGCTTGTTCTCATTGTAATTTCTTCTTACTGCAACATAATTGTAACCAGACTCAGCCAAAGGGGTGAGAGTTCATAGTAGTAATTAAAAATTAAAAACAAAAATAAAAACAAATTTAAATTAAAAGGTTATTTTTGAATTTGAATTTTGAAATTTGAAATTTGAAATTTGAATTTTTAAATAATGAAATTTGATTTTTGAAATAAGATAAGATAAGATTTTGAAAAAGATTTAAATTTTGAAATTTAAATTTTTGAAATTTTTAAATTTTGAAATTTGAAATTTGAATTTTAAATTTTGAATTTTTGAATTTAATGAGGAAAGAGAAAAACAATAAAATGACAACAAACATAAAAATTTTTAGATCAAAACGAAGAAAACAACTAAGAACAACTTGAAGGTCAAGATGAACACGAAGAACAACTTGAAGATCAAGATGAACACCGAGAAAAAAAAATTTTTTGAAAAAATTTTTTTTATAATTAAATAAAAACCAATAACCTCTTAATTTATGAAAAAAAAGCAAAAATAAAAATAAAAATAAAAATAAATAAACAAGTAAAAAGCAAATATTTACAATAACCAATAATAAGGCACACGTTTGCAATTCCCCGGCAATGGCGCCATTTTGACGTTAGTAACTTTTGCGTGGTCTAGAAATTTGCAGATAAATCCTCGTTGCAAGTATAGTTTCTAAACCTTCAAAAGTCCTTTCGTACAAAAATATTTGACGTTAGGATTTTTGCCAGTAAAGAATTTTATAAAAACAGTCGCGTTGTAGATATAGTCTCTAAACCAACAGAAATCCTTTTGTACAAACGTTTTGGTTGTCACAAGTAACAAACCCCTTAATAAATTGATAATCGAAGTATTCAAACCTCGGGTCGTCTTCTCAAGGAATTGCAGGGAGGTATGTTCTTATTATTGATTATGAGTTGTAAATTGGGGTTTTGGAGTTTGGGCAATGGGCACAGGTATATTTTCAAAGCAATAAAAATAAATAAATAACTGTAAAATAAACTCTTGGCAAGGTATGTGATCTGGAAGTCCTATCCTAGTTATCCTTATCAATTGTAATGAGAATTGGATTTTTCTCCCACTTTGTTAACCTCTACCTATGAAGGTGAGTTAAGTGGATGAATTAATTTTTTATTCCTTAGATCCTAGTCTTTCCTTGGGAAAGGCTAGAGTTATTGGAACTCGAATTAATTCTTGAAAAATTCCAATTTTCAGTCAACAATGAGTTTGATAACTCAAGTGTCTCCAATGACTCAACCAAAGCCAAAAGGGAAGAGAATCTACTTGAATGAAAATAATTTGAATACATAAATTAAAGAGAGCAATCATAATTCTGAAATACCTCAATTAGCACTAATAAAGATATCAAATGTAACATGGAAGAGTTCATAAATTAAATTAGAAAAATAAATAAAAAGAACATTGAACCTGTGATGAAGAAGAAATAATCCTAAATCTTAAAACTAAATCCTAAGAGAGAGGAGAGAACCTCTCTCTCTAAAAACTACATCTAATCCTAAAATTGTGAATTGTGAAAGCTTATTCATGTATGGATGCATTCCCCCACTTTATAGCCTCTAATCTGTGCTTTCTGCGCCGCAAACTGGGTCGAAAACAGCCCAGAAATCGCTGGAGAAGAAATCTGCCACGCTGGTTTTTCGCCACTACGACGTGTCCGCGTGGATCACGCGATCGTGTCGCCTAGCGTCAGGACAACTATGGCTATTATATATCAAATCGAAGCCCCGGACGTTAGCTTTCCAACGCAACTAAAACCGTGTCGTTTGGACCTCTATAGCTCAAGTTATGACCATTTGAGTTCGAAGAGGTCAGGCTGGACAGCTTAGCAATTTCTCCAACTTCTTGTATTCCTTCCACTTTTGTATGCTTCCTTTCCATCCTCTGAGCCATTCCTACCCTGTAATCTCTGAAATCACTTAACACACATATCAAGGCATCTAATGGTAATAAGAGAGGATTAAACATAGGGAATTTAAGGCCAAAGAAGCATGTTTTCAATCAAAGCACATAATTAGGAAGGTAAATATAAAACCATACAAATAGTATGAATAAGTGGGTAAAGAGTTGATAAAAACCACTCAATTGAGCACAAGATAAACCATGAAATAGTGGTTTATCACACCTCCCTAGGAGAATTAAGTTCCAACATGGGACAACTAAGGGTGGAGCACCAAGAGCATTCCATCCTCCTCCATGAAATTAGAGAAGACCAAAGAGTCATGAGAGAGGAGTAACAAAGGCAAGGAAGAGACATTGAGGAGCTCAAGCACTCCATAAGATCTTCAAGAGGAAGAACTAGCCGCCATCACTAAGGTGGACCCGTTCTTTAATTTCCTTGTTCTTTATTTCTCTGTTTTTCAAAAATTATGCTTTATGTTTATCTATGTTTGTGTCTTTATTACATGATCATTAGTGTCTTAGTGTCTATGCCTTGAAGCTATGAAAATGAATACATCACCTTTCTTAAATGAAAAATGTTTTTAATTGAAAAAGAAAAAGAAGTGCATGAATTTCAAATTTTAAAAACAGTTTAGTTATTTTGATGTGGTGGCAATACTATTGTTTTTCTGAATTAATGCTTGAACAATGCATATTTTTTGAATTTGTTGATTCATGAATGTTAAAATTGTTGGCTCTTGAAAGAATGATGGAAAAGGAGAAATGTTATTTGATAATCTGAAAAATCATAAAATTGATTCTTGAAGCAAGAAAAAGCAGTGAAAAGCTTGCAGAAAAAATATATATATATGCAAGAAAAAAAATGCGAAAAAAAAAGAGAAAGAAAGAAAAAGAAAAAGCAAGCAGAAAAAGCCAATAGCCCTTTAAACCAAAAGGCAAGGGTAAAATAAAAAGGATCCAAGGCTTTGAGCATCAGTGGATAGGAGGGCCCACAGGAATAAATTTCTGGCCTAAGCGGCTAAACCAAGCTGTCCCTAACCATGTGCTTGTGGCGTGAAGGCCTCAAGTGAAAACCTGAGACTGAGCGGTTAAAGTCGTGGTCCAAAAGCAAAAAGAGTGTGCTTAAGAGCTCTGGACACCTCTAATTGGGGACTCTAGCAAAGCTGAGTCACAATCTGAAAAGGTTCACCCAGTTATGTGTCTGTGGCATTTATGTATCCGGTGGTAATACTGGAAAACAAAATGGTTTGGGTCACGGCCAAGACTCATAAAGTAGCTGTGTTCAAGAATCAACATACTTAACTAGGAGAATCAATAACACTATCTGGATTTTGAGTTCCTATAGAAGCCAATCATTATGAACTTCAAAGGATAAAGTGAGATGCCAAAACTGTTCAGAAGCAAAAAGCTAAAAGCCCCGCTCATCTAATTAATACTGATCTTCATAGATGTTTTTGGAATTCATTGTATATTCTCTTCTTTTTATCCTATTTGATTTTCAGTTGCTTGGGGACAAGCAACAATTTAAGTTTGGTGTTGTGATGAGCGGATAATTTATACGCTTTTTGGCATTGTTTTTAGTATGTTTTTAGTATATTTTAGTTAGTTTTTATTATGTTTTTATTAGTTTTTAAATAAAAATCACATTTCTAGATTTTACTATGAGTTTGTGTATTTTTCTGTGATTTTAAGTATTTTCTGGCTGAAATTGAGGGACCTGAGCAAAAATCTGATTCAGAGGCTGAAAAAGGATTGCAGATGCTGTTGGATTCTGACCTCCCTGCACTCGAAGTAGATTTTCTGGAGCTACAGAAGCCCAATTAGTGCGCTCTCAATTGCGTTGGAAAGTAGACATCCTGGGCTTTCCAGAAATATATAATAGTCTATACTTTGCCCAAGATTTGATGGCCCAAACCGGCATTCTAAGTCAGCTTAAGAATTCTGGCGTCAAAACGCCAGAACTGGCACAAAAGCTGGAGTTAAACGCCCAAACTTGCACAAAAGCTGGCGTTTAACTCTAAAAAAAGTCTCTACACATGAAAGCTTCAATGCTCAGCCCAAGCACACACCAAGTGGGCCCGAAAAAAGATTTCTGCATTAATTACCTATTTCTGTAAACCTAGGCTACTAGTTTTCTATAAATAGGACCTTTTGCTATTGTATTTTCAGATTTTACAAAGATACTTTTACAAAAAAGACTTTGATAGACCTTTTCACGTTTGGGGGCTGGCCTCACGGCCATGCCTAGACCTTATTCTTATGTATTTTTAACGGTGGAGTTTCTACACACCATAGATTAAGGTGTGGAGCTCTGCTGTTCTTCATGAATTAATGCAAAGTACTATTGTTTTTCTATTCAACTCAAGTCTATTTCTTCTCCAAGATATTCATTCGCACCCAAGAACATGATGAATGTGATGATTATGTGACACTCATCATCATTCTCACCTATGAACGCGTGCCTCACAACCACTTCCGTTCTACATGCAAACAAGCTTGAATGTGTATCTCTTGGGTTTCTAATCTAAGATTAGAACCTTCGTGGTATAGGCTAGAATTATTGGCGGCCATTCCTGATATCCGGAATGCCTAAACCTTGTCTGTGGTATTCTGAGTAGGATCTGGGAAGGGATGACTGTGACGAGCTTCAAACTCGCGAGTGTTGGGCGTGTGATAGACGCAAAAGGATCAATGGATCCTATTCCAACATGATCGAGAACCGACAGATGATTAGTCGTGCGGTGACAGCGTGCGTAGAATATTTTCACTGAGAGGACGGGAAGTAGCCATTGACAATGGTGATGCCCAACATAAAGCTTGCCATGGAAAGGAGTATGAATGATTGGAAGAAGGCAATAGGAAAGCAGAGGTTCAGGAGGAACAAAGCATCTTCATACGCTTATCTGAAATTCCTACCAATGAATTACATAAGTATCTCTATCTCTATCTTTATTTTATGTTTTATTTATCTTTAATTATCAATCCTCCATAACCATTTGAATCTGCCTGACTGAGATTTACAAGATGACCATAGCTTGCTTCAAGCCGACAGTCTCCGTGGGATCGACCCTTACTCACGTAAGGTATTACTTGGACGACCCAGTGCACTTGCTGGTTAGTTGTGCAGAATTGTGACAAAATGTGATTCACGTTTGAGAGCTCTAAGTCTTTGGCGCCATTGTTGATGATCACAATTTCGTGCACCATATACGTTTTAAAACTCTCCAGGGCGTGCGCGCACACACCCCCGTGCAGATGCACACGCCCTATTTCTCAAATTTTCCTTTATTTTCAACTATTCTATCTTCCCAAGAAGGTTGTAAACTTCTATAACACTATTTTAAGACTCTTGGGCTCAATTTTGGATGTTGGAATATGGGAAAGGTCTTAGGAGGTTTATTTTGGGTTTTACTTTGAAAAGTTAGCAAACAGAGGTTTAGATTTCTGGTGTAGTGAAGATGAGTTAGTTGAGAGAGAAGGAAGAGTGGTGAATATGGTGATTGCTGATAATGAAATTGAGAAACTGATGAACTAGGGAGTTCGGAATAGAGCTTATGACTTGATGATGGTTGTGATGAGTATGAGGGGAAGTGTGTTTAGAGGAGTGGCCTCTAAGACTCATCCCTTGGAATTATTCCTCCTGAAAATGCGATTTCTCTCTGATTGCAAGGTGGTAGGTCACTAATCCACGGAATCATGCAGCAACCAGAGGAAGGTGGTAGGGCACGCTCCCTCAAAATATTTCCCTCTGAAAGGAGAAGGTGGTAGGGCACTCTCCCTCGGAACTATTCCTCCTTATGCGCAATAGAGAGACTAATCCGGGAGTTGTCGGCCGGATTTTCTGTCGGGTTTGGAATTAACCGACATGTGATATCACAGCCAATAGGGCAAACATTCATCATGTGCATCTTTTATATGCTTGCTTACTTTGTTTACTTGAGTTTGCCTAATTGTATAACATGCCTACCTGCTTCTTAACCTACTTGTTGTATATGAATATTATCTGTGTTTTATTTGTTTGCATTAACTGTGATTGTCCGGTGCTGAGGAGGTTAGGTAGGCGGCGGCGATGGGATCGCATGGAGGATAGGTTGGTGAAGGCCATGGGACAGTGGTGTTTGGTTAGAATAGAAATCCGTTAAGATAGAGTACCCTGTTTAATTGTGTTAAGATTTATATATATTATGCTTTGTTGTTTTAGGATTCTTTAAGTTGAATTCTTGTGATGGATATGGAGTCTAGGATTGCTTTTGGCGTCCCGGGGTCTTATATCCTACATCACTGGGCACTTTTACCATACTGAGAACCTCTGGTTCTCATACCATATTTCTGTTGTGTTTTTCAGATACAGGTCACAACCCACCTCGGTGAGTTGTCTGGTTGGTGACAGAAACGGATGATCTGGATAGCTTTTTGGAGTCTTTTGTCTATTTTGATTATACTTCTCTCATCTTTTGTATTTTGTTTTTGCCTAGAGGCTTGTATCTGAGAGGACAAAATTTGTATAAGCTCTTTTAAAACTTCAGTTTCTGGTCGTCTGTATATGGCTAGCCGGCTTAAACTCCGCGATCCGTGGCTAGTTTCTTATGATTATTATATACTTATCTCTGTTATCTTATATCTGTTTCTTGTTCCTTAAACGAGTAGCTTCATTAGTACATTTTCCGCTTTTGAAACCCTGCTTTGAGCTATATCCTTCATCGGGCTTCTAGAATATATTATTTCCTTCTGTATATAAATATGTAGAAGCCTTAGAACTGTCGTAACCTCTTATTAACCTTTGCCTTACGGCTAGAGGTAAGGCTTAGGTAATTAGGGTGTTCAAAGAACGTCATAGAAAAGTTGGCGAGAGAACGCTGGCTGGACAGATACTTGGCAGACAAATTGGGCGACCCGAGAAAGAAAAAGAGGGATGAAGAGGAAGGACGACAAAAGCATCCACCTCATACCCCAGATTGACATATACACATGATCAACAAGGGATTCACTGGAGGAGGGATGTCCAAATCATCATGGAAAAGGCATCTCAAAGAGGTATATCAAGTCGAGGAGGAAAACAGACTGCCTGACTTGCCTACTATCTCGTTCACTAAAGAAGACGCTCAAGGAATAACACCTGGGCACGATGACCCCATGGTGATAACGATGATCCTCATGAACACCAACCTCCATAGGACCCTAATAGATCAGTGTAGCTCGACGGACATCCTGTTCAAGCCCGCCTTTGACAAACTCGAGCTGGAAGAAAAAGACTTAACGGCCTACCCAGATAACCTCTTTGGATTGGGAGATACGCCAATCCAACCCCTCGAGTACATCTCCTTATACACCACCTTTAGAAAAGGTGCAAGGTCAAAGACATGAAGCATCAATTACATCGTGGTTGATGTAAACTTGGCGTACAATGCCTTGATAGGTCGGACCACCTTGAACCAACTTGTGTCTGTCGTCTCAACACCTCAGCTCTGTATAATGTTTCCCACAGCGGAAGGAATTGCCACTATTAAGGGAGACCAAAAGCTAGCATGTAAGTGCTACAATGAAAGCCTTAATTTAAAAGGCAGTCCTAGAAGCAAAGAGGTCAACATAATTGAACTAGGTGGAGTCCAAACTCGAGAAGAACTACGCCCCAACCTGGAGGCAAGGTAGAGGAAGTACAAATTGGAGATCACCCCGACAAAACAACAAATATCGAGTCTAACCTGGAGGAAAGTCTAATAGAACAGCTCGTCAAACTACTAAGAAAGAATTCCGACCTCTTCACCTGGAAGGCCTCCGATATGTCTGGCATAGATCCCGACCTGATGTCCCACAAACTTGCAGTGTACTAGGGCTCCCGAACTATTAAAAAAAAAGCGTCAGAAGCTCGAACCAGAAAGGACACAGGTCATGGAAGAGCAAGTGCAAGCCTTGCTGGAAGCAGGATTCATAAGGGAGGTAAAATACCAATTGTGGCTAGCTAACGTCGTTTTAGTAAAGAAACAAAATAAAAAGTGGAGGATGTGTGTAGACTATACCGACCTCAACAAAGCTAACTATTGCTATGTAGTAATGCCTTTCGGGTTAAAGAACGTGAGGGCTACATACCAGCGACTAATGAACAAAGTATATTCCTCTCACCTGGGAAAACTCATGGAGGTGTACATAGACGACATGCTCATCAAAAGCAAAGAAAACACAACCTTGTTGTCTGATCTCTCTGAGGTGTTCTCCAGAATAAAAAAAAGCATGAAATGAGGTTGAACATCCCAAAATACACCTTCGCATTAGAGGGAGAAAAGTTCTTGGGCTTCATGTTAACCCAAAGAGGTATAGAAGCCAATCCAGACAAGTGTCAGGCCATACTCAACATGAAGAGCCCGACTTGCATCATGGAGGTCCAATAATTAAACGGAAGGTTGGCAACTATATCCAGATTCCTAGCCAGATCAGCTCTGAAATCACTTCCCTTATACTCAATCTCAAGAAAAGGGAAGCAATTTGAGTGGACCCTAGAATGTGAGCAAGCCTTTCAAGAATTCAAAGTATTTTTTGGACAACACCCCACACTTACCCGACTTGTCAAAGGGAAAGAGCTTGTGCTATACCTGGTAGGAGGAAGCCAAGCTATAGGCTCATCCCTCATCCGAGAAGATGAAAAGGGGCAGCAACCTATCTATTTCATCAGCAAAGCCCTATAGGGAGCAGAGTTGAACTATCAAAAGATAGAAAAGTTTGCTTATGCCCTTATCCTCACATCTCGAAGACTCCAACCTTACTTCCAGGATCATACCATCAAAGTCCGCACTAATCAACCAATGAAACACATTTTACAAAGACGGACTTGGCAGGGCGAATGCTACCGTGGGCTATGGAACTGTCCGAGTTCAACCTAAAGTACGAAGCTCAGACGGTAATTAAATCACAATATCTTGCCGACTTAGTCATTCAATACACCGAAAGCCCAAGAGATCTAGCTACATGGAGCCTATACATAGATGGGTCATCAAACAAAGCTGGAAGTGGGGCAGGTGTCATCTTAGAAAGTGACCAAAAAACTCGGAGAGAACTCTCCCTAAGGATTGAGTTCCCTGCTTCTAACAATCAAGCAGAGTACAAGGCCTTACTTGCTGGCTTGAATCTGGCCAAAGAAGTGGGGGGTAGAAAGGTTGATAGTGTTTAGTGATTCGCAAGTAATAACTTCACAAATTAATGACACCTATCAATCCAAAGACCCCACTATGAATAAGTACTTGGATGAAGCTCGAGAACAACTAACATGCTTTTTAGAAGGAGAAGTTCGATGTATGATGAGCGGATAATTTATACGCTTTTTGGCATTGTTTTTAGTATGTTTTTAGTATATTTTAGTTAGTTTTTATTATGTTTTTATTAGTTTTTAAATAAATATCATTTTTCTGGACTTTACTATGAGTTTGTGTGTTTTTCTGTGATTTCAGGTATTTTCTCGCTGAAATTGAGGGACCTGAGCAAAAATCTGATTCAGAGGCTGAAAAAGGACTGCAGATGCTGTTGGATTCTGACCTCCCTGCACTCAAAGTGGATTTTCTGGATCTACAAAAGCCCAATGGGCGCGCTCTCAATTGAGTTGGAAAGTAGACATTCTGGGCTTTCCAGCAATATATAATAGTCATTACTTTGCCCAAGATTTGATGTCCCATACCGGCATTCCAAGTCAGCTCAAGAATTCTAGCGTTTAACTCCAAAACTGGCACAAAAGCTGGAGTTAAACGCCCAAAGTGGCACAAAAGCTGGCGTTTAACTCCAAGAAAACTCTCTACATGTGAAAGCTTCAATGCTCAGCCCAAGCACACACCAAGTGGGCCCGGAAGAAGATTTCTGCATTAATTACTTATTTCTGTAACCCTAGGCTACTAGTTTTCTATAAATAGGACCTTTTGCTATTGTATTTTCATCTTCGGATCAGTCTTGGTCATTCTGGTTCCCCGTCTGGGGGCCGAAGCCAATGAACCATTATCACTTTTGTATTTTCAATGGTGGAGTTTCTACACACCATTGATTAAGGTGTGGAGCTCTGCTGTTCTTCATGAATTAATACAAGTACTATTGTTTTTCTATTCAACTCAAGTCTATTTCTTCTCCAAGATATTCATTCGCACCCAAGAACATGATGAATGTGATGATTATGTGACAATCATCACCATTCTCACCTATGAACGCGTGACTGACAACCACTTCTGTTCTACATGCAAACAAGCTTGAATTTGTATCTCTTGGGTTTCTAAGCTAAGATTGGAACCTTCGTGGTATAGGCTAGAATTATTGGCGGCCATTCCTGAGATCCAGAACGTCTAAACCTTGTCTGTGGTATTCTGAGTAGGATTTGGGAAGGGATGACTGTGACGAGCTTCAAACTCGCAATTGTTAGGCGTGTGACAGACGCAAAAGGATCAATGCATCCTATTCCAACATGATCGAGAACCGACAGATGATTAGTCGTTCAGTGACAGCGCATTTGGAACGTTTTCACTGAGAGGACGGGAAGTAACCATTGACAACGGTGATGCCCAACATAAAGCTTGCCGTGGAAAGGAGTATGAATGATTGGAAGAAGGCAATAGGAAAGCAGAGGTTCAGGAGGAACAAAGCATCTTCATACGCTTATCTGAAATTCCAACCAAAGAATTACATAAGTATCTCTATCTTTATTTTATGTTTTATTTATCTTTTAATTATCAATTCTCCATCACCATCTGAATTCGCCTGACTGAGATTTACAAGGTGACCATAGCTTGCTTCAAGCCGACAGTCTCCGTGGGATCGACCATTACTCACGTAAGGTATTACTTGGACGACCCAGTACACTTGCTGGTTAGTTGTGCGGAATTGTGACAAAGTGTGATTCACGTTTAAGAGCTCCAAGTCCTTTGGTGCCATTGTTAATGATCACAATTTCGTGCACCAAGTTTTTGGCGCCGTTGCCGGGGATTGTTCGAGTTTGGACAACTGACGGTTCATCTTGTTGCTTAGATTTGGTACTTTTCTTTTTATTTCTCAGAATTTTTAAGAATGAATTCTAGAGTTTCAAGGTGATGTTCTTATCATCACAAAAGCTGATTGATTCTCATCAATTTAGCTGCTGAATGTAATGTCCTGCTGAAGCTTGGATGGCCATGTCTAATCTTTTTAGACTAAAGCTTTAGACTAACATTGCATGATTCCTGGAATTCTTTTTAAAAGTTTTTAATCGCTTTATTTTCTTTTCCACTCAATTTTTGAAAAATCACAAAAAAAAATTTATAAAACCATAAAATCAAAAATATTTTTATGTTTCTTGTTTGAGTCTAGTATCAATTTTTAAGTTTGGTGTCAATTGCATGTCTTTATTCTTCTTGCATTTTTCGAATACATGCATTATGTTCTTCATTAATCTTCAAGTTGTTCTTGATGATTTCATTGCTCTGATCTTTAAATTCTCTTGTTTTGTGTGTTTTGTTGTTTCTCATATGCATTCTTAATTTGTTAGTGTCTCTTATATGAAAATTTTTAAGTTTGGTGTCCTGCATGCATTGTTTGTTTGATTTGAGTTTCCTAAGATTAATTGTATTTTGATTGTTTCTCATCATTGAAAAATTCAAAAAAATTCTCAAAACTATGTCTTTTCAAGTCAATAATACAGAGAATTGAAGATTCAGAACATTCAGCAGAGGAATCAAATAGAAAAAGCTGGGCGTTCAAAACGCCCAGTGAAGAAGGAAAACTGGCGTTTAAACGCCAGCCAGGGTACCTGGCTGGGCGTTTAACGCCCAAAAAGGTAGCATTTTGGGCGTTAAACGCCAGAATGGATGCCATTCTGGTGTTTAACGCCAGAAGGACACTAGAGGGAAGATTTTGTTTTTAATTCAAATCTTTTTTCAAATTTTCATAATTTTTCAAAATCAAATCTTTTTCAAATCATATCTTTTCAATCATATCTCTTCAAAATCAATTTCTTTCCATTTTTTTATTATTTTCGAAAATCCTTGCTACTATTAATGATTTACTTCAAAATTTTCAAGTTGTTACTTGCCTATTAAGAAAGGATCAAATTTTAAATTTTAAGAATCATATCTTTTAATATCTTGTTAGTCAAGTAATCAACTTTAATTTTAAAACTTTCTTTTTTTAAAATTGATTTTCAATCATATCTTCACAATCATATCTTTTCAATCACATCTTTTTCAAAATTAACTCTCAATCATATCTTTTTAATTTCTAATTTCAAAATCTTTTCAAAAATCACTTAATTTCTTTCCTAATCTTAATTTTCAAAAAATCTCAATCAAATTTTCAAATTTCTTTTTAATAATTTGAAAATCTTTTTAATTTATTTTCGAAAATTCTTTCTCTTTTCTCACATCCTTCTATTTAAGGGACTAACACTCCTCCTCAAGGTGCAATTCGAACTCTATCCCTCTTGATAAGTTCGAATTCTCTTCTATCTACATCCTCCTTCTATTCTTCTTTTCCTCTGACACCTCAAGGAATCTCTATACTGTGACATAGAGGATTTCCTACTTTCTTGTTCTCTTCTCTTTCATATGAGCAGGAACAAAGATAAAGGCATACTTGTTCAAGCTGATCCTGAACCTGAAAGGACCTTGAAGAGAAAGCTAAGAGAAGCTAAAGCACAATTCTCTCTAGAGGGCCTAATAGAGCTTTTCAAGGAAGAAGAAACCATGGCAGCCGAAAACAACAATGCCAACAATGCAAGGAAGGTGCTTGGTGACTTTACTGCACTTACTCTCGACTTCTATGGGAGAAGCATCTCAATCCCTGCCATTGGAGCAAACAACTTTGAGCTTAAGCCTCAATTAGTTTCTCTAATGCAACAGAATTGCAAGTTTCATGGACTTCCATTGGAAGATCCTCATCAGTTCTTAGCTGAATTCTTGCAAATCTGTGACACTGTCAAGACCAATGGGGTTGACCCTGAAATCTACAGACTTATGCTCTTCCCTTTTGCTGTAAGAGATAGAGCTAGGACATGGTTGGATTCACAACCTAAAGAAAGCCTGAACTCTTGGGAAAAGCTAGTTAATGCCTTCTTGGCAAAGTTCTTTCCACCTCAAAAATTGAGCAAGCCTAGAGTGGAAGTCCAAACCTTCAGACAGAAGGAAGGTGAATCCCTCTATGAAGGTTGGGAAAGATACAAGCAATTGATCAGAAGGTGTCCTTCTGACATGCTTTCTGAATGGAGATCATAGGTATCTTCTATGATGGTCTGTCTGAACTATCCAAGATGTCATTGGATAGCTCTGCTGAAGGATCTCTTCATCTGAAGAAGACGCCTGCAGAAGCTCAGGAACTCATTGAAATGGTTGCAAATATCCAATTCATGTACACTTCTGAAAGGAATCCTGCGAATAATGGGACAACTCAGAAGAAGGGAGTTCTTGAGATTGATACTCTGAATGCCATATTGGCTCAGAATAAAATATTGACCCAACAAGTCAATATAATTTCTCAGAGTCTGTCTGGAATGCGAGCAGCAACAGGCAGTACTAAGGAAGCTTCCTCTGAAGAAGAAGCCTATGATCCTGAGAACCCAGCAATGGAAGAGGTAAATTACATGGGAGAACCCTATGGAAATACCTATAATCCTTCATGGAGAAATCATCCAAATCTCTCATGGAAGGATCAAAAGAGACCTCAACAAGGTTTCAACAACAATAATGGTGGAAGAAATAGGTTTAGCAATAGCAAGCCTTTTCCATCATCTTCTCAGCAACAGATAGAGAATTCTAAGCAGAGCCACTCTGACTTAGCAACCATTGTCTCTGATCTAATCAAAACCACTCAAACTTTCATGACTGAAACAAGGTCCTCCATTAGAAATTTGGAGGCACAAGTGGGTCAGCTGAGTAAGAAAATTACTGAACTCCCTCCTAGTACTCTCCCAAGCAATACAGAAGAGAATCCAAAAAGAGAGTGCAAGGCCATAACCACATCTCACATGGCCGAACTTGGAGAGGAGGAAGAGGCAGTGATTTCCACTAAGAAAGACTTCAATGGACGTCTACTGGCCTCCAAGGAGTTCCATAATGAGGAACCATGGAAATCTGAGGCTCACACAGAGACCATAGAGATTTCATTGAATTTACTTCTGCCATTCATGAGCTCTGATGAGTATTCTTCCTCTGAAGAAGATGAAGATGTTACTGAAGAGCAAGTTGCTAAGTACCTTGGAGCAATCATGAAGCTAAATGCCAAGTTGTTTGGTAATGAGACTTGGGAGGATGAACCTCCATTGCTCATCAAAGAACTGGATGACTTGACTAGGCAGAGATTTCCTCTGAAGAGACAAGATCGTGGAAAGTTCTCAATACCTTGTACCATAGGCACCATGACCTTTGAGAAGGCTCTGTGTGACCTAGGGTCAAGCATAAACCTCATGCCTCTCTCTGTAACGGAGAAGCTAGGGATCATTGAGGTACAAGCTGCAAAAATCTCACTGGAGATGGCAGACAATTCAAAGAAATGAGCTTATGGACTTGTAGAGGATGTCTTGGTAAAGGTTGAAGGCCATTACATCCCTGCTGATTTCATAATCCTAGAGACTGGGAAGTGTATGGATCAATCCATCATCCTTAGCAGACCCTTCCTAGCCACAGCAAAAGCTGTAATTGATGTTGACGGAGGAGAATTGATCATTCAAGTGAATGAAGACTCCCTTGTGTTTAAAGCTCAAGGATATCCCTCTGTAACCATGGAGAGGAAGCATGAAGAGCTTCTCTCAATACAGAGACAAACAGAGCCCCCACAGTTAAACTATAAGTTTGGTGTTGGGAGGCCACAACCAAACTTTAAGTTTGGTGTTGAACCCCCACATTCAAACTCTAAGTTTGGTGTTGGGAGGTTCCAACATTGCTCTAAACATCTGTGAGGCTCCATGAGAGCCACTGTCAAGCTATTGACATTAAAGAAGCGCTTGTTGGGAGGCAACCCAATCTTTAATTATCTATGTTAAATTTCTATTTTCTTTTATTATTTTATGTTTTCTGTAGGTTGATGATCATGTGAGTCACAAAAACAATTGAAAAAGCAAAAACAGAAGGAAAAATAGAATGAAAAATAGAACACCCTGGAGGAGAAACTTACTGGCGTTTAAACACCAGTAAGGGTAGCAGAATGGGCGTTAAACGCCCAGTCTGGCACCATTCTGGGCATTTAACGCCAGAAATGGGCACCAGACTGGCATTTAATGCCAGGAATGGGCAAGAAGCTGGCGTTAAACGCCAGAAATGGGTAGCAACCTGGTGTTTAACGCCAAGATTGGCAGCAAGGGGCGTTTTGCACGCCACATGGTGCATGGAAGAGAAATCCTTGACACCTCAAGATCTGTGGACCCCACAGGATCCCCCTACCTCATCTCTCTCTCTTCTTCACCCATTCGCCAATCACCTCAATACCTCTTCCCCAAAAATCCCTCACCTATCAAATCCCACCATTCTCTTCACCACTCACATCCATCATTCATAAAACCCCACCTACCTCACCATTCAAATTCAAACCACTTTCCTACCCAAACCCACCCATAATGGCCGAAAGCTAACCCTCTCTCCACTCCGATATAAACCCATCTTCACTCCTTTATTTTCGCAAAACATACACACTACTTCTCCCCCTTGGCCGAAACACTAAGCCCCCTCCATCTCCTCTATTTTCTTCTTCTTCTACTCTCTTCTTTCTTCTTTTGCTCGAGGACGAGCAAACCTTCTAAGTTCGGTGTGGTAAAAGCTAAAGCTTTTTGTTTTTCCATAACCATTTATGGCACCAAAAGTCGGAGAAACCTCCAGAAAGAGGAAAGGGAAGGCAAAAGTTTCCACCTCCGAGTCATGGGAGATGGAGAGATTCCTCTCAAGGGTGCATCAAAACCACTTCTATAAAGTTATGGCCAAGAAGAAGGTGATCCCTGAGGTCCCTTTTAAGCTCAAAAAGGGCGAATATCTGGAGATTCGACATGAGATCCGAAGAAGAGGTTGGGAAGTTCTCACCAACCCCATTCAACAAGTCGGAATTTTAATGGTTCAAGAGTTCTATGCCAATGCGTGGATCACCAAGAACCATGATCAAAGTGTAAACCCAGACCCTAAGAATTGGCTTACAATGATCCGAGGGAAATACTTGGATTTTAGTCCAAAAAATGTAAGGTTGGCATTCAACTTGCCCATGATGCAAGGAGATGCACACCCATACACTAGAAGGGTCAACTTTGATCAAAGGTTGGACCAAGTCCTCATAGACATCTGTGAAGAGGGCACTCAACGGAAGAGAGATTCAAGAGGGAAGCCGATTCAACTAAAAAGGCATGACCTCAAGCCCGTGGCAAGGGGATGGTTGGAGTTCATCCAACGCTCAATCATTCCTATTAGCAACCGGTCTGAAGTTACTATAGACCGAGCCATCATTATTCATAGCATCATGATTAGAGAGGAAGTAGAAGTTCATGAGGTTATATCCCAAGAAGTCTACAAGGTGGCGGACAAGTCCTCTACTGTGGCAAGGTTAGCCTTCCCTCATCTCATTTGTCACCTCTGCAATTCGGTTGGAATTGACATAGAGGGAGGCATTCTCATTGATGAGGACAAGCCCATCACTAAGAAAAGGATGGAGCAAATAAGAGAACCTCACCAAGAGCATGAGGAAAACCCTCATCATGAAATCCCTGAGATACCTCAAGGGATGCAATTTCCTCCACAAAACTATTGGGAACAAATCAACACCTCCTTGGGAGAATTAAGTTCCAATATGGGACAACTAAGGGTGGAGCACCAAGAGCATTCCATCCTCCTCCATGAAATTAGAAAAGACCAAAGAACCATGAGAGAGGAGCAACAAAGGCAAGGAAGAGACATTGAGGAGCTCAAGCACTCCATAAGATCTTCAAGAGGAAGAACTAGCCGCCATCACTAAGGTGGACCCGTTCTTTAATCTCCTTGTTCTTTATTTTCTGTTTTTCAAAAATTATGCTTTATGTTTATTTATGTTTGTGTCTTTATTACTTGATCACTAGTGTCTAAGTGTCTATGCCTTAAAGCAATGAAAATGAATCCATCACCTTTCTTAAATGAAAAATGTTTTTAATTGAAAAAGAAAAAGAAGTGCATGAATTTCAAATTTTAAAACAGTTTAGTTATTTTGATGTGGTGGCAATACTATTATTTTTCTGAATGAATGCTTGAAAAGTGCATATTTTTGATATTGTTGATTCATGAATGTTAAAATTGTTGCCTCTTGAAAGAATGATAGAAAAAGGAGAAATGTTATTTGATAATCTGAAAAATCATAAAATTGATTCTTGAAGCAAGAAAAAGCAGTGAAAAGCTTGCAAAAAAAAAAGAGAAAAAAAAGCAAGCAGAAAAAACCAATATCCCTTTAAACCAAAAGGCAAGGGTAAAATAAAGGGATCCAAGGCGTTGAGTATCAGTAGATAGGAGGGCCCACAGGAATAAAATCCTAGCCTAAGCGGCTAAACCAAGCTGTCCCTAACCATGTGCTTGTGGCGTGAAGGTGTCAAGTGAAAACCTGAGACTGAGCGGTTAAAGTCGTGGTCCAAAAACAAAAAGAGTGTGCTTAAGAGCTCTGGACACCTCTAGTTGGGGACTCTAGCAAAGCTGAGTCACAATCTGAAAAGGTTCACCCAGTTATGTGTCTGTGGCATTTATGTATCCAGTGGTAATACTGGAAAACAAAATGCTTTGGGTCACAGCCAAGACTCATAAAGTAGCTGTGTTCAAGAATCAACACACTTAACTAGGAGAATAAATAACACTATCTGGATTTTGAGTTCCTATAGATGCCAATCATTCTGAACTTCAAGGGATAAAGTGAGATGCCAAAACTGTTCAAAAGCAAAAAAGCTAAAAGCCCTGCTCATCTAATTAATACTGATCTTTATAGATGTTTTTGGAATTCATTGTGCATTCTATTCTTTTTATCCTATATGATTTTCAGTTTCTTGGGGACAAGCAACAATTTAAGTTAGGTGTTGTGATGAGCGGATAATTTATACGCTTTTTGGCATTGTTTTTAGTATGTTTTTAGTATATTTTAGTTAGTTTTTATTATGTTTTTATTAGTTTTTAAATAAAAATCATTTTTCTGGACTTTACTATGAGTTTGTGTGTTTTTCTGTGATTTCAGGTATTTTCTGGCTAAAATTGAGGGACCTGAGCAAAAATCTGATTCAGCGGCTGAAAAAGGACTGCAGATGCTATTGGATTTTGATCTCCCTGCACTCAAAGTAGATTTTCTGGAGCTACAGAAGCCCAATGGGAGCGCTTTTAATTGCGTTAGAAAGTAGACATCCTGGGCTTTCCAGCAATATATAATTGTCCATACGTTGCCCAAGCTTTGATGGCCCAAACCGGTGTTCCAAGTCAGCTCAAGAATTCTGGCGTTTAACTCCAAAACTGGCACAAAAGCTGGAGTTAAACGCGCAAATTGGCACAAAAGCTGGCGTTTAACTCCAAGAAAAGTCTCTACATGTGAAAGCTTCAATGCTCAGCCTAAGCACACACCAAGTGGGCCCGGAAGAAGATTTTTGCATTAATTACTTATTTCTGTAACCCTAGGCTACTAGTTTTCTATAAATAGGACCTTTTGCTATTGTATTTTCATCTTCGGATCAGTCTTGGTCATTCTGGTTCCCCCTCTGGGAGCCGAAGCCAATGAACCATTATCACTTTTGTATTTTCAACGGTGGAGTTTATACACACCATAGATTAAGGTGTGGAGCTCTGCTGTTCTTCATGAATTAATACAATTACTATTGTTTTTCTATTCAACTCAAGTCTATTTCTTCTCCAAGATATTCATTCGCATCCAAGAACATGATGAATGTGGTGATTGTGTGACACTCATCACCATTCTCACCTATGAACGCGTGACTGACAACCACTTCCATTCTACATGCAAACAAGCTTGAATGTGTATCTCTTGGGTTTCTAATCTAAGATTGGAACCTTCGTTGTATAGGCTAGAATTATTGGCGGCCATTCCTGAGATCCGGAATGTCTAAACCTTGTGTGTGCTATTCTGAGTAGGATCTGGGAAGGGATGACTGTGACGAGCTTCAAACTCGCGATTGTTGGGCGTGTGACAGATGCAAAAGGATCAATGGATCCTATTCCAGCATGATCGAGAACCGACAGATGATTAGCCGTGCGGTGACAATGCATTTGGAACGTTTTCACTGAGAGGACGGGAAGTAGCCATTGACAACGGTGATGCCCAACATAAAGCTTGCCATGGAAAGGAGTATGAATGATTGGAAGAAGGCAATAGGAAAGCAGAGGTTCAGGAGTAACAAAGCATCTTCATATGCTTATCTGAAATTCCAACCAAAGAATTACATAAGTATCTCTATCTTTATTTTATGTTTTATTTATCTTTTAATTATCAATTCTCCATCACCATCAGAATTCGTATGACTGAGATTTACAAGGTGACCATAGCTTGCTTCAAGCCGACAGTCTCCGTGGGATCGACCCTTACTCACGTAAGGTATTACTTGGACGACCCAGTGCACTTGCTGGTTAGTTGTGCGGAATTGTGACAAAGTGTGATTCACGTTTAAGAGCTCCAAGTCCTTTGGTGCCATTGTTGATGATCACAATTTCGTGCACCAACGTATAGCCTGGAAGTCCAATGCTCGAGCTGATGCCTTCTCCAAACTAGCCAGCACCAAACAGGGGGCAACAATAGAAGTCTTATTCAGGAGACTCTACAAACACCATCAATATCGAAAAAGGAGGACAATTCAGAGGATTTAACCATATCCAATCAAAATTTATAATGGATGACTCCAATAGTCAACTACCTCTAATTTGATGTCCTCACCAAAGATGAAAAAGAAGCCAGAAAGGTTATTAAAGAGGCACAAAACTACATAATGGTCCACAATATTCTATACAAAAGAGGGATCTTAGTACCCCTCTTGAAATGCATCCCCACCTCCAATATAAAGGAAGTCTTAGAAGATGTACACAGTGGCATATGTGGAAATCATTTAGGAGCTCGGTCACTGGCAAAAAAAGTGATCCGAGCTGGCTTCTTCTGACTGACCTTACAAAGAAAAGTGGCCGAGTTCGTTAAGAAGTGTCCACCTTGTCAGAAACATGCCATCTTCTACATCGTGCCACTCGAGGAGGTTATCAGCGTTACCTCACCATGGCCATTTGCAAAATGGGGTCTCGATATGCTCGGACCATTTTCACAAGCACCAAGACAAGTCAACTATGTCATAGTAGGGATTGATTACTTCACTAAATGGATTGAGGCAGAGCCCTTAGCAACTATCACCACCCAGAGAAATAGAAAATTCTTGTATAAGAACATTGTCACAAGGTTTGGAGTCTCCCACTCCATCACCACGGACAATGGGACTCAATTCACTGACTCAACCTTTAGAAACTCGGTGGCCGACCTAAAATTAAAATACCAGTTCACATCGGTAGAGCACCCCAGGCCAATGGACAGGCTGAAGTTGCCAACAAAGTCATACTAGCTGGGTTGAAGCACCGACTACAAGACGCGAAAGGGGCTTGGGCCAACGAGCTCCCTCAAGTCTTGTAGGCATATCGGACGATCCCGACTAAACAACGGGGAGTCACCTTTGCGACTTGCTTATAGAATGAAAGCAATGATCCCCATAGAGGTAGCTGAAGAATCACCTAAGGTCATATTCTACAATGAAAGAGCTAACATCTAGGCACAAAAAGAAGAGCTCGACCTTCTCTCCGAAGTCCGAGAAAGAGCTCGGATTAAAGAGGAAGCCTAAAACAAAAGATGGCACTAAGATACAACCAAAAGGTGATCAAGAGGGGCTTTGCCACCAACGACCTCATCCTGATCTAAAATGACATCGGAGTACATAAATCAGGAGAAGGAAAGCTGGCTGCTAATTGGAAGAGACCTTACAAAATAGTTGAGGTCTTAAGTAAAGGTTACTACAAAGTTTCTGACCTCCAAGGGCATGAGCTCCTAAGATCTTGACACGCGTGTAACCTAAGAAAGTACTACAACTAAGTAGCAAACCTTGTGTCTTGGTGCATTTGTTTTTCCAACTCTAAGGGCTTTTTAATGAGGCACTAACACAAGGACTGGTGGTACTCAAGCCCCTAGTTCCATGTAAAGGAATTTCTGGACTATTAATAAAAATTCCTATCTCTTTCTTTAAAAGTTTCCTATTTAGAATGCATTAGTTTAAGCTTGACAAACTACGAAAATCATTGTCCGATCTAAAACTGATCGGCAAGATGAAGTGACGAAGTACAAGTTAATGTAAGAAGTTATATAAGCAACTCGTACAAAGCGACCTCAATGAGAACGGATAAAAAATGAGCTGTAAAAGTAACTTAATAAACTACTCAAAGTCGAACTTTGAAAGGAAACTAATAACTTATAATTTAACAATGTTGCTAAGACCTAAAAGTCAAGCAAACTATGTTCGACAAGAAAAACATAACTCCATTTCAAAAGCAGGAAAGTTCTCTGAGATATAAAGAGAATAAATTTGAACATTCGTATTAAAAGTTGTGGAAACAACTAAAGTAAAAGACAAAAGTGATCAAGAAACTACTAGCTATTACTAAAAATTAAGTATCACAACGAACCCACAAGTCGGGTCCTTCCAAACATTTAAAACAGAATTAAAAGAACTCAAAAGTTCTCACCAAGAAGCGGGTTAAGATCCTCTCCCATAGCGGCATCTTTCTCCTTAACAAAAGGGGTGGGAGGATGCATAGAAACCGGCCCGACTGGGATAGCAGCAGAAGGCAGAGAAAAGGTCTCCACAATAACGACCTCCTTTCGGATGTTGTAGAAGTTTGACCGATCTGGGGAACTGAAGTCTTCGGATCAAGAAGAGGCCCCTCATCCTCATCGGGGGCCGGCACAATCTTCCCATCAAAGACAATGTTGTCTTGACCAAGCAGAAAGAGGTCAAGGTTGGGGGCAAGGACTCGGACCTGAGCCTTCAAATTTTTAAACAGCTCATTCATACCCCAACCACGTTCTCTTGAAGATCGGCGTGTACCTCCCAGACAGTTTTTGGCTCCTCCCTCATCAATGCTGTAGTACTTTCTTCAGCCCTCTTAAGTCCTCGTGCAGCTCTCTTCAGCCCTCTTTTTTGTCCCCTCCGCCATCAATGCTGCTGCCTCAACCTTTGCCGCTCGAGAATGAGCCTTTTCCAGATACGACTTCAGCCTGGTATTCTCCCCCTCCAACTCCTCCTTCAAGCTATTCAGTGTCTCCACCTTGGCAAGCAAACTCCAAGAAAGCTTGAGTGGCACGAATTGGAGTCCTTTTTAGCTCCTTGGCCAGAGCAGTACTCACTCCCGCCATACGGATACAATTACGCGCCATATGGTTGAGGTGATTTTGGATAGCCACGTCATCCATGGCTATCTGCCTATAGGGTAAGATGTTCCTTTCACTCCAAGCAAAATTGTCAAAGTCCTTGTCATTGATACTCGGCTCCCTAGAGGTTTTCTGTTTTTTGGGGGGAGGTCCTTGAGGCGACGGGGTACTCGAGCTCTCCAAGGTTGGGTCGAATGGGATCAGACAAATAGTCGGAGTGGGGATAACCTTCCTCTGGGAAACAGCACTAGAATTCATTTTTTGAGGGGAAGATCGGGAGGATGTCCCCTCAACCTCTTTGTCCTGAAGACTTTGGGCCACTACAGTCTTACGACCCTAGCGCAAATACTTCATAGAAGTAGTATTAGAAGTCATACTTTCTGAAAAGATATACAAAGGCACGTTAAGATAGCTGTAACACCCTAATTAGCCTAAGCTTTACCTCGTGTCGTAAATCAAAGGTTAATCAGAGATTACGATAGTTCTAAGCTCATACATATAACATATATAGAAAGAATAGTATAATCTAGAAGTCCGATGAAGAATATAGCTCAAAATTACGATTTGAAAAGCGCAAAATGTACTAACGAAGCTTCAACTTTAGACACAAGAAATAGATATAGTATAACAAAAGATAAGTATATAATATCATAAGAAACTAGCCACAACTCGCGGAGTTTAAGCCAGCTAGCCGTACACGGATATACAGAATCTGACAGTAAAAACAGCTTATACAAGTTTTGTTCTCTCAATACACAAGCCTCTAGGCAAAGAAAAATACAAAAGTGAGAGACATATACAAGAATAAGACAAAAAGACTCGAGAGATATCTGGATCCTCCGCTCCTGTCACCAACCAGACAACTCACCGAGGTGGGTTGCAACTTGCATCTGAAAAATACGACAGAAATATGGCATGAAAACTGGAGGTTCTCAGTATGGTAACAGTGCCCAGTGATGTAGGATATAAGACCTCGGGACGCCAAAGGCAATCCTAAGCTCCATATCCATCACAAGATTCAAGCTTAAAGCATTCTAAAACAAATAAGCATGATTATAACAACATTAACTTAAATAAACGGGCAATCTATCTTAGGGGATTTCCACTCTAGTCAAACACCACTGTCCCACAGCCTTCACCAACCGATCCTCCATGCGATCCCATCGCCACCACCTTCTGAACCTCCTCAATCCCAGTAGAAAATACAGGTAATAGATAATGCAAGTAAAACACAAGTATTGACATATAAGGAAATTAATTCAAATAGCAATTAGGCATGTTATACAAATAGGCAAGCCATTACAAGTAGACAAAGCATACAAACAGATAGAAAATGCATATGATGAATGCCTGTCCTACTGGCTGTGATATCACATTGTTGGTTCAAATGCCAACCCGACACATCTCCATGGAGACGTTGCCCTTCGGATTTTCTCATATGGGAACCCCCAAGATATAGTGCTCGGATCATTGTCCAGGTATCGGCGCCTGCACGCTCTATTGATCCGAAGGGATGCGAGCAGGATACTCTTGCCACAGACCTCACATCTCAACGCAAGCAGGATGAACCACCGCCCTTACGCCGCCGCCGCTACCTCGACAGGCGGGATCCAACCCCGTCTCTGCCAGGCACATAGCGTATCACAAATCTCAGTAAAGATCAATACTTCAGTAGTTTTCAGAAAAACATTCCTAGTATACATGGATCCATCATCTCATTCAAAGTCCTCGACTCATCTCAACCATAGTAAATTCACATCTCAATTCTGAACTCAATGGTTCCTCAATTTTAATCTCATACCTCAACCATTCATCACATAACGTCAAACCATCCTCAACACGCCATAAACCTAGGCCTCCATTTTCTAAGTTTTTCAAATAATATCATCTAAAATTCCTACATTCTTTCCCAAAGTTTTAAAGGTCTAAAACTAGGCCCAAGAATCCTAAAATGCTGTTAGAGAGGTGGTGCACGAAATTGTGATCTCTGGTAATGGCTCCAAAAACTTGGTGCTCTAATCTCAATTTATAATTTGTCACAACTTCGATACAACTAACCAGCAAGTGCACTGGGTCATCCAAGTAATAAACCTTACGTGAGTAAGGGTCGATCCCACGGAGATTGTTGGTATGAAGCAAGCTATGGTCACCTTGTAAATCTCAGTCAGGCGGATATAAAATAGTTATGGAGTTTTTGAACATAAATAATAAATAGATAGAAAACAAGGATAGAAACACTTATGTAATTCATTGGTGAGAATTTCAGATAAGCGTATAGAGATGCTTTCGTTCCTCTGAATCTCTGCTTTCCCGCTGTCTTCATCCAATCAGTCTTACTCCTTTCCATGGCTGGCTTTATGTAAGGGCATCACCGTTGTCAATGGCTACATCCCATCCTCTTTTGAAAATGGTCCAAATGCTCTGTCACAGCACGGCTAATCATCTGAGGTTCTCGATCATGCTGGAATAGGATTCACCCTCCTTTTGCGTCTGTCACTACGCCCAGCACTCGCGAGTTTGAAGTTCGTCACAGTCATTCAATCCCAGAATCCTACTCGAAATACCACAGACAAGGTTTAGACTTTCCGGACTCTCATGAATGCCGCCATCAATCTAGCTTACACCACGAAGATTCTGATTAAGAGATCCAAGGGATACTCATTCAATCTAAAGTAGAACGGAAGTGGTTGTCAGGCACGCGTTCATAGGGAATGATGATGATTGTCACGTTCATCACATTCAGGTTGAAGTGCGAATGAATATCTTAGAAGTGGAATAAGTTGAATTGAGTAGAAAACAGTAGTACTTTGCATTAATCTTTGAGGAACAGCAGAGCTCCACACCTTAATCTATGGAGTGCAGAAACTCTACCGTATGAAAATACATAAGTGATAATGGTTCAGGCATGGCCAAATGGCCAGCCCCAAACGTGATCAATATGATCCAAAGATGGTTCAAAAGATCATAAGATGTCTAATACAATAGTAAAAAGTCCTATTTATAATAAACTAGCTACTAGGGTTTACAGAAGTAAGTAGTTGATGCATAAATCCACTTCCGGGGCCCATTTGGTGTGTGCTTGGGCTGAGCTTGAATGTAACACGTGCAGAGGCTCTTTCTGGAGTTGAACGCTAGCTTTTGTGCCATTTTGGGCGTTGAACTCCACTTTGCAACTTGTTTCTGGGGCTGGACGCCAGAATTGGGCAGAGAGCTGGCGTTGAACGCCAATTTGCATCATCTAAACTTGGGCAAAGTATGGACTATTATATATTGCTGGAAAGCCATGGATGTCTAATTTTCAACGCAATTGGAAGCACGCCATTTTGAGTTCTGTAGCTCCAGAAAATCCACTTTGAGTGCAGGGAGGTCAGAATCCAACAGCATCAGCAGTCCTTCTTCAACCTCTGAATATGATTTTTGTTCAAGTCCCTCAATTTCAGCCAGAAAATACCTGAAATCATAGAAAAACACACAAACTCATAGTAAAGTCCAGAAATGTGAATTTAACATAAAAACTAATGAAAACATCCCTAAGAGTAACTAGATTCTACTAAAAACATACTAAAAACAATGCCAAAAAGCGTATAAATTATCCGCTCATCACAACACCAAACTTAAATTGTTGCTTGTCCCCAAGCAACTGAAAATCAAATAGGATAAAAAGAAGAGAATATACTATAAATTCCAAACTATCAATGAAACATAGCTCCAATCAGATGAGCGGGACTTGTAGCTTTTTGCCTCTTGAATAGTTTTGGCATCTCACTTTATCCATTGAAGTTCAAAATGATTGGCATCTATAGGAACTCAAAGTTCAGATAGTGTTATTGATTCTCCTAGTTCAGTATGATGATTCTTGAACACAACTATTTTATGAGTCTTGGTCGTGGCCCTAAGCACTTTGTTTTCCAGTATTACCACCAGATACATAAATGCCACAGACACATAATTGGGTGAACCTTTTCAGATTGTGATTCAGCTTTGCTTAAGTCCCCAATTAGAGGTGTCCAGGGTTCTTAAGCACACTCTTTTTTTTTCTTTGGACCTTGACTTTAACCGCTCAGTCTCAAGTTTTCACTTGACACCTTCACGCCACAAGCACATGGTTAGGGACAGCTTTGTTTAGCCGCTTAGGCCAGGATTTTATTCCTTTAGGCCCTCCTATCCACTGATGCTCAAAGCCTTGGGATCCTTTTTATTGCCCTTGCCTTTTGGTTTGAAGGGTTACTGGCTTTTTGCTCTTGCCTCTTGGTTTTAAGAGCTTTTGGCTTTTTCTACTTGCTTTTTCTTTTTCTTTCTATTTTTTTTCGCTATTTTTTCTATTTTTTTCTGCAAGCTTTGTTCTTTGCTGCTTTTTCTTGCTTCAAGAATCATTTTTATGATTTTTCAGATTATCAAATAACATGTCTCCTTGTCATCATTCTTTCAAGAGCCAACATATTTAACATTCTTAAACAACAACTTCAATATATATATGCACTGTTCAAGCATTCATTCAGAAAACAAGAAGCATTGTCACCACATCAATATAATTAGACTAAGTTCAAGGATAAATTCGAAGGAAAGGTGTGGCTAAATATTTTTGAATTAAAACATTTTTCATTTAAGAGAGGTGATGGATTCATAGGACATTCATAACTTTAAGACAATGTTACTAAATACTAATGATCATGTAATGAAGACATAAGCATTGATAAGCACTTAACATAGAAAACGAAAAACAGAGAATGTAAGAACAAGGAATGAGTCCACCTTAGTGATGGTGGCGTTTCCTTCTTGAGGAACCAATGATGTCCTTGAGCTCTTCTATGTCTCTTCCTTGTCTTTGTTGCTCCTCCCTCATTACTTTTTGATCTTCTCTTATTTCATGAAGGATGATGGAGTGCTCTTGATGTTCCACCCTTAATTGTCCCATGTTGGAACTTAATTCTCCTAGGGAGGTGTTGAATTACTCCCAAAAATTCTGTGGAGGAAAGTGCATCCCTTGAGGTATCTCAGGGGTTTCTTGATGATGAGCTTCTTCATGTGCCTGTTGAGATCCATGAATGTGCTCTCTTGTTTGCTCCATCCTTTTCTTAGTGATTGGCTTGTGAGATGAATCTTTCCATCTCCCATGGCTCAGAGGTGGAAGCAATTGTCTTCCCTTTCCTTTTTCTTGAGGTTTCTCTGGCCTTAGGTGCTATTAATGGTAATGGAAAAACAAAAAAAGCTCTATGCTTTTACCACACCAAACTTAGAATGTTGCTCGCCCTCGAGCAAAAGAAGAAAGAATAGAAGAAGTAGAAGAAGATATGGAGGAGATGGAGGGATGTGTGTATGGATGTGAGGGGGGAATGGAAAACAGAAGGGATGACCATGAATGGAGAGAGAGAGGGTGAGGTGGGTGGGGATCCTGTGAGATTCACAGATCCTAAGATGATCCTGTGGTGTCCACAGATCCTGAGGTGTCAAGGATTTACATCCCTGCACCGATTAGGCATGCAAAATGCCCTTGCACACAACTCTGGGCGTTCAGCGCCAGATTGGTGCTTGTTCTGGGCGTTGAACACCCATTTGTTGACCATTTCTGGAATTGAACGCCAGAACCATGCTTGTTCTGGGCGTTCAGTGCCAGCTCTTCTCCAGGGTGCATTTCTGGCGTTCAAACGCCCAGATGCTGCCCATTTCTGGCGTTCAGCGCCAGAACCA